>NW_027671495.1:0-592000 GCF_964165515.1 Mesoplodon bidens
ACGCACATTAGTGTTCTGCTTCTATTTCTTTCTTTCTTTTTTGGTTAAAAAAAACGGGAATGGAAAAAGGCATCCCTCAGAATGGGAGAAAATCGTTGCAAACGAATCAATGGACAAAGGTTTAATCTCCAATATATATAAACAGCTCATGCATCTTAATATTAGAAAAACAAACAACCCAATACAAAAATGGGCAGAAGACCTAAAGAGACGTTTCTTCAAAGAAGGCACCGAGATGGCCAAGACGCACATGAAAAGCTGCTCAAGAGCACTAATTATTAGAGAAATGCAAATCAAAAGTACAATGAGGTATCACCTCACACCTGTTAGAATCGGCATCATCAGAAAATCTACAAACAACAAATTCTGGGGAGGGTGTGGACAAAAGGAGCCCTCTTCCACTATTGGTGGGAATGTAAATTGATACAGTCACTATGGGGAACAGTAAGGAGTTTCCTTAAAAAAGCTAGAAATAGAATTACCCTCTGATCCAGCAATCCCACTTCTGGGCATATACCCAGAGAAAACCATAAATCAAAAAGGCACATTCACCACAATGTTCATTGCAGCACTATTTACAATAGCCAGGTAATGGAAGCAACCGAAATGCCCACAGACAGACGAATGGATAAAGATGTGGTACATATATAAAATGGAATATTACTCAGCCATAAAAAGGAATGAAACTGGGTCATTTGTAGAGACATCGATGGATCTAGAGACTGTCATACAGAATGAAGTAAGTCAGAAAGAGGAAAACAAATATTGTATATTAATGCATATATGTCTAACCTAAAAATGGTACAGATGAACTGGTTTGCAGGGAAGAAATAGAGACACAGAGGTAGAGAACAAACGTATGGACACCAAGTGTGGGAAGCCATGGGGTGGTGGTGGTGGGATGATTTGGAGATTGGGATTGAACTGTATACATGGATATGCATAAAATACATAACCAATAATAACCTGCTGTATAAAAAATAAATAAAATTAATGTTCAAAATTTTAAAAAATAAAATTTAAAAATAAAACAGAAAAAAGTTCTTCCCTTCACACAGATGCATTTATATGAATGAATCATTTCCATGCTTATATCTATAAATACATAGAAGAGGAATAAAATCTAACTTGAACCATAAAAGAAAAAAAAAACCTGAACCCACCAGTTATACAGAGGAACACCCAATCAGGGCACTTGCTCCAGCGGAAAACAATTCTGAAATTGGTCAGAGGTGGGGAATCATCTCCCATACAGCCAGCAACCCACACCCCACACAAGGAGCGTCCTCATTGCAAAGCTGGGGGACCGTGCCGAAGCATCTGTGAGTAAACGTGAGCTGAACCCCAGGCCAGCTGCTGCTGAACTGTTCCCACCCTTCCCAGGTAAAACACCTGAATATGTACAAGGGCTTGAAAGCCTAGAGGAAGGGCCACGGAACCACACAAGCGACAGCCCACAGGCCAACTTGGTGCCTGCAGGCCAGCCAGGATGGTCCTGGCCCCGGGCGCTCTTCCAGAAGTTTTCCATTGCCCTGCTTGAGATACCCCTCCTGTCCCGGCCCCCACTGGTTTTTTCCTTCCTCACCTCTGTCCGGAGAGAAATTCCAGCGGAAGGTATGGGTGACACATCCTCTTCCTTATAGGTGGCAGCCTGGCAACTCCTGCAGAAAGGCCAGCAGAGCCCCACTCACACCGGGCCACCCACAAAGCCATGGCCCCTCACTCCCTCCCACCAGCACAGCCCCGAGACTGCTGACGGGGCAGAGAATCTGGAGTCAGGCACAGCTTCAGGGGCTATTGCTGCCTGGAGCACTGTTTATATTGACCTCAACCAGGCACACCTGGGGAGGGCCGGCCGGCAGCGTAAGGCTGCCCAGGTCAGCTAATCCACAACCCTCAGGGAATCACATTGTTGAAAATGGACCTCGCTAAGGCAGAAGAGAAGTCAAGGAAAAAAAGGACACAATGCCATTTGCAGCCCCGTAGATGAGTCTGGAGGTAATCACGTGACTTGTAGTAAGTCAGAAAGTGAAAGACACATATCGTGTCATATCACTTATAGGTGTTACCTAAAAATGGATACCAGGGCAGATATTTCCACGGTGAAGGGCAATCACAGATTCATTAAAAAACTTATGGTTCACAAATGGAAAGGTGTGAGGATTGGTTTCATTACGATATCGGGGTTAACAGACATATACAAACACAGGGGACATATATAATCACCAAAGACCTACGGAATACCAAGAGAAGACTACTCAACATTCTGTCATAACGTACATGGGAAAAGGATCCCAGGAAGAACAGACATCTGTATATGTGTAAAAGAACCACATCTTCCACACCTACAACAAGCCAAACATTGTAATCAAACTTGCTGTAATACAAAATAAAAAAATAAATTAAAAACACGAACAAGAAGTAGTGAGACAAACTTGAGGGGCTTTCTCCTGGCACATTCCATTCTAAATTCCAATCTAGAACACGACTTCCATTGAGGCTCTGTTGCCCTAGTAACCAGATTCGGTAAGGGAGAACTGCTGCCACCTTGTGGCCGTTTCACACAACAGCAGCTTTAATCCCAGCGCTAATGGTCAGTTGATATTCAAAATCATTGCCGGCCTGTAAATGACACCTGCCCTGAAAACAAATCCTGGGGTCACATATCGACCAAAAAATTCAAAGGACGTCCATATTTCAAAACGACCGTTTCAAAAGGCATATTTTACGCACATTAGTGTTCTGCTTCTATTTCTTTCTTTCTTTTTTGGTTAAAAAAAACGGGAATGGAAAAAGGCATCCCTCAGAATGGGAGAAAATCGTTGCAAACGAATCAATGGACAAAGGTTTAATCTCCAATATATATAAACAGCTCATGCAGCTTAATATTAGAAAAACAAACAACCCAATACAAATTGGGCAGAAGATCTAAAGAGACGTTTCTTCAAAGAAGACACCGAGATGGCCAAGAGGCACATGAAAAGCTGCTCAAGAGCACTAATTATTAGAGAAATGCAAATCAAAAGTACAATGAGTTATCACCTCACACCTGTTAGAATCGGCATCATCAGAAAATCTACAAACAACAAATTCTGGGGAGGGTGTGGACAAAAGGAGCCCTCTTCCACTATTGGTGGGAATGTAAATTGATACAGTCACTATGGGGAACAGTAAGGAGTTTCCTTAAAAAAGCTAGAAATAGAATTACCCTCTGATCCAGCAATCCAACTCCTGGGCATATACCCAGAGAAAACCATAAATCAAAAAGGCACATTCACCACAATGTTCATTGCAGCACTATTTACAATAGCCAGGTAATGGAAGCAACCGAAATGCCCAGAGACAGACGAATGGATAAAGATGTGGTACATATATAAAATGGAATATTACTCAGCCATAAAAAGGAATGAAACTGGGTCATTTGTAGAGACATCGTTGGATCTAGAGACTGTCATACAGAATGATATAAGTCAGAAAGAGGAAAACAAATATTGTATATTAATGCATATATGGGGAACCTAAAAATGGTACAGATGAACTGGTTTGCAGGGAAGAAATAGAGACACAGAGGTAGAGAACAAACGTATGGACACCAAGTGTGGGAAGCCATGGGGTGGTGGTGGTGGGATGATTTGGAGATTGGGATTGAACTGTATACATGTATATGCATAAAATACATAACAAATAATAACCTGCTGTATAAAAAATAAATAGAATTAAAGTTCAAAATTTTAAAAAATAAAATTTAAAAATAAAACAGAAAAAAGTTCTTCCCTTCACACAGATGCATTTATATGAATGAATTATTTCCATGCTTATATCTATAAATACATAAAAGAGGAATAAAACCTAACTTGAACCATAAAAGAAAAAAAAAACCTGAACCCACCAGTTATACAGAGGAAAACCCAATCAGGGCACTTGCTCCAGCGGAAAACAATTCTGAAATTGGTCAGAGGTGGGGAATCATCTCCCATACAGCCAGCAACCCACCCCCCACACAAGGAGCGTCCTCATTGCAAAGCTGGGGGACCATGCCGAGGCAACTGTGAGTAAACGTGAGCTGAGCCCCAGGCCAGCTGCTGCTGAACTGTTCCCACCCTTCCCAGGTAAAACACCTGAATATGTACAAGGGCTTGAAAGCCTAGAGGAAGGGCCACGGAACCACACAAGCGACAGCCCACAGGCCAACTTGGTGCCTGCAGGCCAGCCAGGATGGTCCTGGCCCCGGGCGCTCTTCCAGAAGTTTTCCATTGCCCTGCCTGAGATACCCCTCCTGTCCCGGCCCCCACTGGTTTTTTCCTTCCTCACCTCTGTCCGGAGAGAGATTCCAGCGGAAGGTATGGGTGACACATCCTCTTCTTTATAGGTGGCAGCCTGGCAACTCCTGCAGAAAGGCCAACACAGCCCCACTCACACCGGGCAACCCACAAAGCCATGGCCCCTCACTCCCTCCCACCAGCACAGCCCCGAGACTGCTGACGGGGCAGAGAATCTGGAGTCAGGCACAGCTTCATGGGCTATTGCTGCCTGGAGCACTGTTTATATTGACCTCAACCAGGCACACCTGGGGAGGGCCGGCCGGCAGGGTAAGGCTGCCCAGGTCAGCTAATCCAAAACCCTCAGGGAATCACATTGTTGAAAATGGACCTCGCTAAGGCAGAATAGAAGTCAAGGAAAAAAAGGACACAATGCCATTTGCAGCCCCGTAGATGAGTCTGGAGGTAATCACGTGACTTGTAGTAAGTCAGAAAGTGAAAGACACATATCGTGTCATATCACTTATAGGTGTTACCTAAAAATGGATACCAGGGCAGATATTACCACGGAGAAGGGCAATCACAGATTCATTAAAAAACTTATGGTTCACAAATGGAAAGGTGTGAGGATTGGTTTCATTACGATATCGGGGTTAACAGACATATACAAACACAGGGGACATATATAATCACCAAAGACCTACGGAATACCAAGAGAAGACTACTCAACATTCTGTCATAACGTACATGGGAAAAGGATCCCAGGAAGAACAGACATCTGTATATGTGTAAAAGAACCACATCTTCCACACCTACAACAAGCCAAACATTGTAATCAAACTTGCTGTAATACAAAATAAAAAAATAAATTAAAAACACGAACAAGAAGTCGTGAGACAAACTTGAGGGGCTTTCTCCTGGCACATTCCATTCTAAATTCCAATCTAGAACACGACTTCCATTGAGGCTCTGTTGCCCTAGTAACCAGATTCGGTAAGGGAGAACTGCTGCCACCTTGTGGCCGTTTCACACAACAGCAGCTTTAATCCCAGCGCTAATGGTCAGTTGATATTCAAAATCATTGCCGGCCTGTAAATGACACCTGCCCTGAAAACAAATCCTGGGGTCACATATCGACCAAAAAATTCAAAGGACGTCCATATTTCAAAACGACCGTTTCAAAAGGCATATTTTACGCACATTAGTGTTCTGCTTCTATTTCTTTCTTTCTGTTTTGGTTAAAAAAAACGGGAATGGAAAAAGGCATCCCTCAGAATGGGAGAAAATCGTTGCAAACGAATCAATGGACAAAGGTTTAATCTCCAATATATATAAACAGCTCATGCAGCTTAATATTAGAAAAACAAACAACGCAATACAAAAATGGGCAGAAGATCTAAAGAGACGTTTCTTCAAAGAAGACACCGAGATGGCCAAGACGCACATGAAAAGCTGCTCAAGAGCACTAATTATTAGAGAAATGCAAATCAAAAGTACAATGAGGTATCACCTCACACCTGTTAGAATCGGCATCATCAGAAAATCTACAAACAACAAATTCTGGGGAGGGTGTGGACAAAAGGAGCCCTCTTCCACTATTGGTGGGAATGTAAATTGATACAGTCACTATGGGGAACAGTAAGGAGTTTCCTTAAAAAAGCTAGAAATAGAATTACCCTCTGATCCAGCAATCCCACTTGTGGGCATATACCCAGAGAAAACCATAAATCAAAAAGGCACATTCACCACAATGTTCATTGCAGCACTATTTACAATAGCCAGGTAATGGAAGCAACCGAAATGCCCAGAGACAGACGAATGGATAAAGATGTGGTACATATATAAAATGGAATATTACTCAGCCATAAAAAGGAATGAAACTGGGTCATTTGTAGAGACATCGTTGGATCTAGAGACTGTCATACAGAATGAAGTAAGTCAGAAAGAGGAAAACAAATATTGTATATTAATGCATATATGTCTAACCTAAAAATGGTACAGATGAACTGGTTTGCAGGGAAGAAATAGAGACACAGAGGTAGAGAACAAACGTATGGACACCAAGTGTGGGAAGCCATGGGGTGGTGGTGGTGGGATGATTTGGAGATTGGGATTGAACTGTATACATGGATATGCATAAAATACATAACCAATAATAACCTGCTGTATAAAAAATAAATAAAATTAATGTTCAAAATTTTAAAAAATAAAATTTAAAAATAAAACAGAAAAAAGTTCTTCCCTTCACACAGATGCATTTATATGAATGAATCATTTCCATGCTTATATCTATAAATACATAGAAGAGGAATAAAATCTAACTTGAACCATAAAAGAAAAAAAAAACCTGAACCCACCAGTTATACAGAGGAACACCCAATCAGGGCACTTGCTCCAGCGGAAAACAATTCTGAAATTGGTCAGAGGTGGGGAATCATCTCCCATACAGCCAGCAACCCACCCCCCACACAAGGAGCGTCCTCATTGCAAAGCTGGGGGACCGTGCCGAGGCATCTGTGAGTAAACGTGAGCTGAGCCCCAGGCCAGCTGCTGCTGAACTGTTCCCACCCTTCCCAGGTAAAACACCTGAATATGTACAAGGGCTTGAAAGCCTAGAGGAAGGGCCACGGAACCACACAAGCGACAGCCCACAGGCCAACTTGGTGCCTGCAGGCCAGCCAGGATGGTCCTGGCCCCGGGCGCTCTTCCAGAAGTTTTCCATTGCCCTGCCTGAGATACCCCTCCTGTCCCGGCCCCCACTGGTTTTTTCCTTCCTCACCTCTGTCCGGAGAGAAATTCCAGCGGAAGGTATGGGTGACACATCCTCTTCCTTATAGGTGGCAGCCTGGCAACTCCTGCAGAAAGGCCAGCAGAGCCCCACTCACACCGGGCCACCCACAAAGCCATGGCCCCTCACTCCCTCCCACCAGCACAGCCCCGAGACTGCTGACGGGGCAGAGAATCTGGAGTCAGGCACAGCTTCAGGGGCTATTGCTGCCTGGAGCACTGTTTATATTGACCTCAACCAGGCACACCTGGGGAGGGCCGGCCGGCAGCGTAAGGCTGCCCAGGTCAGCTAATCCACAACCCTCAGGGAATCACATTGTTGAAAATGGACCTCGCTAAGGCAGAAGAGAAGTCAAGGAAAAAAAGGACACAATGCCATTTGCAGCCCCGTAGATGAGTCTGGAGGTAATCACGTGACTTGTAGTAAGTCAGAAAGTGAAAGACACATATCGTGTCATATCACTTATAGGTGTTACCTAAAAATGGATACCAGGGCAGATATTTCCACGGAGAAGGGCAATCACAGATTCATTAAAAAACTTATGGTTCACAAATGGAAAGGTGTGAGGATTGGTTTCATTACGATATCGGGGTTAACAGACATATACAAACACAGGGGACATATATAATCACCAAAGACCTACGGAATACCAAGAGAAGACTACTCAACATTCTGTCATAACGTACATGGGAAAAGGATCCCAGGAAGAACAGACATCTGTATATGTGTAAAAGAACCACATCTTCCACACCTACAACAAGCCAAACATTGTAATCAAACTTGCTGTAATACAAAATAAAAAAATAAATTAAAAACACGAACAAGAAGTAGTGAGACAAACTTGAGGGGCTTTCTCCTGGCACATTCCATTCTAAATTCCAATCTAGAACACGACTTCCATTGAGGCTCTGTTGCCCTAGTAACCAGATTCGGTAAGGGAGAACTGCTGCCACCTTGTGGCCGTTTCACACAACAGCAGCTTTAATCCCAGCGCTAATGGTCAGTTGATATTCAAAATCATTGCCGGCCTGTAAATGACACCTGCCCTGAAAACAAATCCTGGGGTCACATATCGACCAAAAAATTCAAAGGACGTCCATATTTCAAAACGACCGTTTCAAAAGGCATATTTTACGCACATTAGTGTTCTGCTTCTATTTCTTTCTCTCTTTTTTGGTTAAAAAAAACGGGAATGGAAAAAGGCATCCCTCAGAATGGGAGAAAATCGTTGCAAACGAATCAATGGACAAAGGTTTAATCTCCAATATATATAAACAGCTCATGCAGCTTAATATTAGAAAAACAAACAACCCAATACAAATTGGGCAGAAGATCTAAAGAGACGTTTCTTCAAAGAAGACACCGAGATGGCCAAGACGCACATGAAAAGCTGCTCAAGAGCACTAATTATTAGAGAAATGCAAATCAAAAGTACAATGAGGTATCACCTCACACCTGTTAGAATCGGCATCATCAGAAAATCTACAAACAACAAATTCTGGGGAGGGTGTGGACAAAAGGAGCCCTCTTCCACTATTGGTGGGAATGTAAATTGATACAGTCACTATGGGGAACAGTAAGGAGTTTCCTTAAAAAAGCTAGAAATAGAATTACCCTCTGATCCAGCAATCCCACTTCTGGGCATATACCCAGAGAAAACCATAAATCAAAAAGGCACATTCACCACAATGTTCATTGCAGCACTATTTACAATAGCCAGGGAATGGAAGCAACCGAAATGCCCACAGACAGACGAATGGATAAAGATGTGGTACATATATAAAATGGAATATTACTCAGCCATAAAAAGGAATGAAACTGGGTCATTTGTAGAGACATCGATGGATTTAGAGACTGTCATACAGAATGAAGTAAGTCAGAAAGAGGAAAACAAATATTGTATATTAATGCATATATGTGGAACCTAAAAATGGTACAGATGAACTGGTGTGCAGGGAAGAAGTAGAGACACAGAGGTAGAGAACAAACGTATGGACACCAAGTGTGGGAAGCCATGGGGTGGTGGTGGTGGGATGATTTGGAGATTGGGATTGAACTGTATACATGTATATGCATAAAATACATAACCAATAATAACCTGCTGTATAAAAAATAAATAAAATTAAAGTTCAAAATTTTAAAAAATAAAATTTAAAAATAAAACAAAAAAAGTTCTTCCCTTCACACAGATGCATTTATATGCATGAATTATTTCCATGCTTATATCTATAAATACATAAAAGAGGAATAAAATCTAACTTGAACCATAAAAGGAAAAAAAACCTGAACCCACCAGTTATACAGAGGAAAACCCCATCAGGGCACTTGCTCCAGCGGAAAACAATTCTGAAATTGGTCAGAGGTGGGGAATCATCTCCCATACAGCCAGCAACCCACACCCCACACAAGGAGCGTCCTCATTGCAAAGCTGGGGGACCGTGCCGAGGCATCTGTGAGTAAACGTGAGCTGAGCCCCATGCCAGCTGCTGCTGAACTGTTCCCACCCTTCCCATGAAAAACACCTGAATATGTACAAGGGCTTGAAAGCCTAGAGGAAGGGCCACGGAACCACACAAGCGACAGCCCACAGGCCAACTTGTGCCTGCAGGCCAGCCAGGATGTTCCTGGCCCCCGGCGCTCTTCCGGAAGTTTTCCATTGCCCTGCCTGAGATACCCCTCCTGTCCCGGCACCCTCTGGTTTTTTCCTTCCTCACCTCTGTCCGGAGAGAAATTCCAGCGGAAGGTATGGGTGACACATCCTCTTCTTTATAGGTGGCAGCCTGGCAACTCCTGCAGAAAGGCCAGCAGAGCCCCACACACACCGGGCCACCCACAAAGCCATGGCCCCTCACTCCCTCACACCAGCACAGCCCCGAGACTGCTGACGGGGCAGAGAATCTGGAGTCAGGCACAGCTTCAGGGGCTATTGCTGCCTGGAGCACTGTTTATATTGACCTCAACCAGGCACACCTGGGGAGGGCCGGCCGGCAGGGTAAGGCTGCCCAGGTCAGCTAATCCAAAACCCTCAGGGAATCACATTGTTGAAAATGGACCTCGCTAAGGCAGAATAGAAGTCAAGGAAAAAAAGGACACAATGCCATTTGCAGCCCCGTAGATGAGTCTGGAGGTAATCACGTGACTTGTAGTAAGTCAGAAAGTGAAAGACACATATCGTGTCATATCACTTATAGGTGTTACCTAAAAATGGATACCAGGGCAGATATTTCCACGGAGAAGGGCTATCACAGATTCATTAAAAAACTTATGGTTCACCAATGGAAAGGTGTGAGGATTGGTTTCATTACGATATCGGGGTTAACAGACATATACAAACACAGGGGACATATATAATCACCAAAGACCTACGGAATACCAAGAGAAGACTACTCAACATTCTGTCATAACGTACATGGGAAAAGGATCCCAGGAAGAACAGACATCTGTATATGTGTAAAAGAACCACATCTTCCACACCTACAACAAGCCAAACATTGTAATCAAACTTGCTGTAATACAAAATAAAAAAAATAAATTAAAAACACGAACAAGAAGTAGTGAGACAAACTTGAGGGGCTTTCGCCTGGCACATTCCATTCTAAATTCCAATCTAGAACACGACTTCCATTGAGGCTCTGTTGCCCTAGTAACCAGATTCGGTAAGGGAGAACTGCTACCACCTTGTGGCCGTTTCACACAACAGCAGCTTTAATCCCAGCGCTAATGGTCAGTTGATATTCAAAATCATTGCCGACCTGTAAATGACACCTGCACTGAAAACAAATCCTGGGGTCACATATCGACCAAAAAATTCAAAGGACGTCCATATTTCAAAACGACCGTTTCAAAAGGCATATTTTACGCACATTAGTGTTCTGCTTCTATTTATTTCTTTCTTTTTTGGTTAAAAAAAACGGGAATGGAAAAAGGCATCCCTCAGAATGGGAGAAAATCGTTGCAAACGAATCAATGGACAAAGGTTTAATCTCCAATATATATAAACAGCTCATGCAGCTTAATATTAGAAAAACAAACAACCCAATACAAAAATGGGCAGAAGATCTAAAGAGACGTTTCTTCAAAGAAGACACCGAGATGGCCAAGACGCACATGAAAAGCTGCTCAAGAGCACTAATTATTAGAGAAATGCAAATCAAAAGTACAATGAGGTATCACCTCACACCTGTTAGAATCGGCATCATCAGAAAATCTACAAACAACAAATTCTGGGGAGGGTGTGGACAAAAGGAGCCCTCTTCCACTATTGGTGGGAATGTAAATTGATACAGTCACTATGGGGAACAGTAAGGAGTTTCCTTAAAAAAGCTAGAAATAGAATTACCCTCTGATCCAGCAATCCCACTTCTGGGCATATACCCAGAGAAAACCATAAATCAAAAAGGCACATTCACCACAATGTTCATTGCAGCACTATTTACAATAGCCAGGTAATGGAAGCAACCGAAATGCCCACAGACAGACGAATGGATAAAGATGTGGTACATATATAAAATGGAATATTACTCAGCCATAAAAAGGAATGAAACTGGGTCATTTGTAGAGACATCGTTGGATCTAGAGACTGTCATACAGAATGAAGTAAGTCAGAAAGAGGAAAACAAATATTGTATATTAATGCATATATGTCTAACCTAAAAATGGTACAGATGAACTGGTTTGCAGGGAAGAAATAGAGACACAGAG
Source organism: Mesoplodon bidens (assembly GCF_964165515.1). NCBI lineage: Eukaryota > Metazoa > Chordata > Mammalia > Artiodactyla > Ziphiidae > Mesoplodon > Mesoplodon bidens. Next base: position 11,749 of record NW_027671495.1, read on the forward strand.
GTAGAGAACAAACGTATGGACACCAAGTGTGGGAAGCCATGGGGTGGTGGTGGTGGGATGATTTGGAGATTGGGATTGAACTGTATACATGGATATGCATAAAATACATAACCAATAATAACCTGCTGTATAAAAAATAAATAAAATTAATGTTCAAAATTTTAAAAAATAAAATTTAAAAATAAAACAGAAAAAAGTTCTTCCCTTCACACAGATGCATTTATATGAATGAATCATTTCCATGCTTATATCTATAAATACATAGAAGAGGAATAAAATCTAACTTGAACCATAAAAGAAAAAAAAAACCTGAACCCACCAGTTATACAGAGGAACACCCAATCAGGGCACTTGCTCCAGCGGAAAACAATTCTGAAATTGGTCAGAGGTGGGGAATCATCTCCCATACAGCCAGCAACCCACCCCCCACACAAGGAGCGTCCTCATTGCAAAGCTGGGGGACCGTGCCGAGGCATCTGTGAGTAAACGTGAGCTGAGCCCCAGGCCAGCTGCTGCTGAACTGTTCCCACCCTTCCCAGGTAAAACACCTGAATATGTACAAGGGCTTGAAAGCCTAGAGGAAGGGCCACGGAACCACACAAGCGACAGCCCACAGGCCAACTTGGTGCCTGCAGGCCAGCCAGGATGGTCCTGGCCCCGGGCGCTCTTCCAGAAGTTTTCCATTGCCCTGCCTGAGATACCCCTCCTGTCCCGGCCCCCACTGGTTTTTTCCTTCCTCACCTCTGTCCGGAGAGAAATTCCAGCGGAAGGTATGGGTGACACATCCTCTTCCTTATAGGTGGCAGCCTGGCAACTCCTGCAGAAAGGCCAGCAGAGCCCCACTCACACCGGGCCACCCACAAAGCCATGGCCCCTCACTCCCTCCCACCAGCACAGCCCCGAGACTGCTGACGGGGCAGAGAATCTGGAGTCAGGCACAGCTTCAGGGGCTATTGCTGCCTGGAGCACTGTTTATATTGACCTCAACCAGGCACACCTGGGGAGGGCCGGCCGGCAGCGTAAGGCTGCCCAGGTCAGCTAATCCACAACCCTCAGGGAATCACATTGTTGAAAATGGACCTCGCTAAGGCAGAAGAGAAGTCAAGGAAAAAAAGGACACAATGCCATTTGCAGCCCCGTAGATGAGTCTGGAGGTAATCACGTGACTTGTAGTAAGTCAGAAAGTGAAAGACACATATCGTGTCATATCACTTATAGGTGTTACCTAAAAATGGATACCAGGGCAGATATTTCCACGGAGAAGGGCAATCACAGATTCATTAAAAAACTTATGGTTCACAAATGGAAAGGTGTGAGGATTGGTTTCATTACGATATCGGGGTTAACAGACATATACAAACACAGGGGACATATATAATCACCAAAGACCTACGGAATACCAAGAGAAGACTACTCAACATTCTGTCATAACGTACATGGGAAAAGGATCCCAGGAAGAACAGACATCTGTATATGTGTAAAAGAACCACATCTTCCACACCTACAACAAGCCAAACATTGTAATCAAACTTGCTGTAATACAAAATAAAAAAATAAATTAAAAACACGAACAAGAAGTAGTGAGACAAACTTGAGGGGCTTTCTCCTGGCACATTCCATTCTAAATTCCAATCTAGAACACGACTTCCATTGAGGCTCTGTTGCCCTAGTAACCAGATTCGGTAAGGGAGAACTGCTGCCACCTTGTGGCCGTTTCACACAACAGCAGCTTTAATCCCAGCGCTAATGGTCAGTTGATATTCAAAATCATTGCCGGCCTGTAAATGACACCTGCCCTGAAAACAAATCCTGGGGTCACATATCGACCAAAAAATTCAAAGGACGTCCATATTTCAAAACGACCGTTTCAAAAGGCATATTTTACGCACATTAGTGTTCTGCTTCTATTTCTTTCTCTCTTTTTTGGTTAAAAAAAACGGGAATGGAAAAAGGCATCCCTCAGAATGGGAGAAAATCGTTGCAAACGAATCAATGGACAAAGGTTTAATCTCCAATATATATAAACAGCTCATGCAGCTTAATATTAGAAAAACAAACAACCCAATACAAATTGGGCAGAAGATCTAAAGAGACGTTTCTTCAAAGAAGGCACCGAGATGGCCAAGACGCACATGAAAAGCTGCTCAAGAGCACTAATTATTAGAGAAATGCAAATCAAAAGTACAATGAGGTATCACCTCACACCTGTTAGAATCGGCATCATCAGAAAATCTACAAACAACAAATTCTGGGGAGGGTGTGGACAAAAGGAGCCCTCTTCCACTATTGGTGGGAATGTAAATTGATACAGTCACTATGGGGAACAGTAAGGAGTTTCCTTAAAAAAGCTAGAAATAGAATTACCCTCTGATCCAGCAATCCCACTTCTGGGCATATACCCAGAGAAAACCATAAATCAAAAAGGCACATTCACCACAATGTTCATTGCAGCACTATTTACAATAGCCAGGGAATGGAAGCAACCGAAATGCCCACAGACAGACGAATGGATAAAGATGTGGTACATATATAAAATGGAATATTACTCAGCCATAAAAAGGAATGAAACTGGGTCATTTGTAGAGACATCGATGGATTTAGAGACTGTCATACAGAATGAAGTAAGTCAGAAAGAGGAAAACAAATATTGTATATTAATGCATATATGTGGAACCTAAAAATGGTACAGATGAACTGGTTTGCAGGGAAGAAGTAGAGACACAGAGGTAGAGAACAAACGTATGGACACCAAGTGTGGGAAGCCATGGGGTGGTGGTGGTGGGATGATTTGGAGATTGGGATTGAACTGTATACATGTATATGCATAAAATACATAACCAATAATAACCTGCTGTATAAAAAATAAATAAAATTAAAGTTCAAAATTTTAAAAAATAAAATTTAAAAATAAAACATAAAAAGTTCTTCCCTTCACACAGATGCATTTATATGCATGAATTATTTCCATGCTTATATCTATAAATACATAAAAGAGGAATAAAATCTAACTTGAACCATAAAAGGAAAAAAAACCTGAACCCACCAGTTATACAGAGGAAAACACCATCAGGGCACTTGCTCCAGCGGAAAACAATTCTGAAATTGGTCAGAGGTGGGGAATCATCTCCCATACAGCCAGCAACCCACACCCCACACAAGGAGCGTCCTCATTGCAAAGCTGGGGGACCGTGCCGAGGCATCTGTGAGTAAACGTGAGCTGAGCCCCAGGCCAGCTGCTGCTGAACTGTTCCCACCCTTCCCATGAAAAACACCTGAATATGTACAAGGGCTTGAAAGCCTAGAGGAAGGGCCACGGAACCACACAAGCGACAGCCCACAGGCCAACTTGTGCCTGCAGGCCAGCCAGGATGTTCCTGGCCCCCGGCGCTCTTCCGGAAGTTTTCCATTGCCCTGCCTGAGATACCCCACCTGTCCCGGCACCCTCTGGTTTTTTCCTTCCTCACCTCTGTCCGGAGAGAAATTCCAGCGGAAGGTATGGGTGACACATCCTCTTCTTTATAGGTGGCAGCCTGGCAACTCCTGCAGAAAGGCCAGCAGAGCCCCACACACACCGGGCCACCCACAAAGCCATGGCCCCTCACTCCCTCACACCAGCACAGCCCCGAGACTGCTGACGGGGCAGAGAATCTGGAGTCAGGCACAGCTTCAGGGGCTATTGCTGCCTGGAGCACTGTTTATATTGACCTCAACCAGGCACACCTGGGGAGGGCCGGCCGGCAGGGTAAGGCTGCCCAGGTCAGCTAATCCAAAACCCTCAGGGAATCACATTGTTGAAAATGGACCTCGCTAAGGCAGAATAGAAGTCAAGGAAAAAAAGGACACAATGCCATTTGCAGCCCCGTAGATGAGTCTGGAGGTAATCACGTGACTTGTAGTAAGTCAGAAAGTGAAAGACACATATCGTGTCATATCACTTATAGGTGTTACCTAAAAATGGATACCAGGGCAGATATTTCCACGGAGAAGGGCTATCACAGATTCATTAAAAAACTTATGGTTCACCAATGGAAAGGTGTGAGGATTGGTTTCATTACGATATCGGGGTTAACAGACATATACAAACACAGGGGACATATATAATCACCAAAGACCTACGGAATACCAAGAGAAGACTACTCAACATTCTGTCATAACGTACATGGGAAAAGGATCCCAGGAAGAACAGACATCTGTATATGTGTAAAAGAACCACATCTTCCACACCTACAACAAGCCAAACATTGTAATCAAACTTGCTGTAATACAAAATAAAAAAAATAAATTAAAAACACGAACAAGAAGTAGTGAGACAAACTTGAGGGGCTTTCGCCTGGCACATTCCATTCTAAATTCCAATCTAGAACACGACTTCCATTGAGGCTCTGTTGCCCTAGTAACCAGATTCGGTAAGGGAGAACTGCTACCACCTTGTGGCCGTTTCACACAACAGCAGCTTTAATCCCAGCGCTAATGGTCAGTTGATATTCAAAATCATTGCCGACCTGTAAATGACACCTGCACTGAAAACAAATCCTGGGGTCACATATCGACCAAAAAATTCAAAGGACGTCCATATTTCAAAACGACCGTTTCAAAAGGCATATTTTACGCACATTAGTGTTCTGCTTCTATTTCTTTCTTTCTTTTTTGGTTAAAAAAAACGGGAATGGAAAAAGGCATCCCTCAGAATGGGAGAAAATCGTTGCAAACGAATCAATGGACAAAGGTTTAATCTCCAATATATATAAACAGCTCATTCAGCTTAATATTAGAAAAACAAACAACCCAATACAAAAATGGGCAGAAGATCTAAAGAGACGTTTCTTCAAAGAAGACACCGAGATGGCCAAGACGCACATGAAAAGCTGCTCAAGAGCACTAATTATTAGAGAAATGCAAATCAAAAGTACAATGAGGTATCACCTCACACCTGTTAGAATCGGCATCATCAGAAAATCTACAAACAACAAATTCTGGGGAGGGTGTGGACAAAAGGAGCCCTCTTCCACTATTGGTGGGAATGTAAATTGATACAGTCACTATGGGGAACAGTAAGGAGTTTCCTTAAAAAAGCTAGAAATAGAATTACCCTCTGATCCAGCAATCCCACTTCTGGGCATATACCCAGAGAAAACCATAAATCAAAAAGGCACATTCACCACAATGTTCATTGCAGCACTATTTACAATAGCCAGGTAATGGAAGCAACCGAAATGCCCACAGACAGACGAATGGATAAAGATGTGGTACATATATAAAATGGAATATTACTCAGCCATAAAAAGGAATGAAACTGGGTCATTTGTAGAGACATCGATGGATCTAGGGACTGTCATACAGAATGAAGTAAGTCAGAAAGAGGAAAACAAATATTGTATATTAATGCATATATGTGGAACCTAAAAATGGTACAGATGAACTGGTTTGCAGGGAAGAAATAGAGACACAGTGGTAGAGAACAAACGTATGGACACCAAGGGTGGGAAGCCATGGGGTGTTGGTGGTGGGATGATTTGGAGATTGGGATTGAACTGTATACATGGATATGCATAAAATACATAACAAATAATAACCTGCTGTATAAAAAATAAATAAAATTAAAGTTCAATATTTTAAAAAATAAAATTTAAAAATAAAACAGAAAAAAGTTCTTCCCTTCACACAGATGCTTTTATATGAATGAATCATTTCCATGCTTATATCTATAAATACATAAAAGAGGAATAAAATCTAACTTGAACCATAAAAGAAAAAAAAACCTAAACCCACCAGTTATACAGAGGAACACCCAATCAGGGCACTTGCTCCAGTGGAAAACTATTCTGAAATTGGTCAGAGGTGGGGAATCATCTCCCATACAGCCAGCAACCCACCACCCCACACAAGGAGCGTCCACATTGCAAAGCTGGGGGACTGTGCCGAGGCATCTGTGAGTAAACGTGAGCTGAGCCCCAGGCCAGCTGCTGCTGAACTGTTCCCACCCTTCCCAGGTAAAACACCTGAATATGTACAAGGGCTTGAAAGCCTAGAGGAAGGGCCACGGAACCACACAAGCGACAGCCCACAGGCCAACTTGGTGCCTGCAGGCCAGCCAGGATGGTCCTGGCCCTGGGCGCTCTTCCAGAAGTTTTCCATTGCCCTGCCTGAGATACCCCTCCTGTCCCGGCCCCCACTGGTTTTTTCCTTCCTCACCTCTGTCTGGAGAGAAATTCCAGCGGAAGGTATGGGTGACACATCCTCTTCTTTATAGGTGGCAGCCTGGCAACTCTTGCAGAAAGGCCAGCAGAGCCCCACTCACACCGGGCCACCCACAAAGCCATGGCCCCTCACTCCCTCCCACCAGCACAGCCCCGAGACTGCTGACGGGGCAGAGAATCTGGAGTCAGGCACAGCTTCATGGGCTATTGCTGCCTGGAGCACTGTTTATATTGACCTCAACCAGGCACACCTGGGGAGGGCCGGCCGGCAGGGTAAGGCTGCCCAGGTCAGCTAATCCAAAACCCTCAGGGAATCACATTGTTGAAAATGGACCTCGCTAAGGCAGAATAGAAGTCAAGGAAAAAAAGGACACAATGCCATTTGCAGCCCCGTAGATGAGTCTGGAGGTAATCATGTGACTTGTAGTAAGTCAGAAAGTGAAAGACACATATCGTGTCATATCACTTATAGGTGTTACCTAAAAATGGATACCAGGGCAGATATTTCCACGGAGAAGGGCAATCACAGATTCATTAAAAAACTTATGGTTCACCAATGGAAAGGTGTGAGGATTGGTTTCATTACGATATCGGGGTTAACAGACATATACAAACACAGGGGACATATATAATCACCAAAGACCTACGGAATACCAAGAGAAGACTACTCAACATTCTGTCATAACGTACATGGGAAAAGGATCCCAGGAAGAAGAGACATCTGTATATGTGTAAAAGAACCACATCTTCCACACCTACAACAAGCCAAACATTGTAATCAAACTTGCTGTAATACAAAAGAAAATAATGAATTAAAAACAGGAACAAGAAGTAGTGAGACAAACTTGAGGGCCTTTCTCCTGGCACATTCCATTCTAAATTCCAATCTAGAACACGACTTCCTTTGAGGCTCTGTTGCCCTAGTAACCAGATTCGGTAAGGGAGAACTGCTGCCACCTTGTGGCCGTTTCACACAACAGCAGCTTTAATCCCAGCGCTAATGGTCAGTTGATATTCAAAATCATTGCCGGCCTGTAAATGACACCTGCCCTGAAAACAAATCCTGGGGTCACATATCGACCAAAAAATTCAAAGGACGTCCATATTTCAAAACGACCGTTTCAAAAGGCATATTTTACGCACATTAGTGTTCTGCTTCTATTTCTTTCTTTCTTTTTTGGTTAAAAATAACGGGAATGGAAAAAGGCATCCCTCAGAATGGGAGAAAATCGTTGCAAACGAATCAATGGACAAAGGTTTAATCTCCAATATATATAAACAGCTCATGCAGCTTAATATTAGAAAAACAAACAACCCAATACAAAAATGGGCAGAAGATCTAAAGAGACGTTTCTTCAAAGAAGACACCGAGATGGCCAAGACGCACATGAAAAGCTGCTCAAGAGCACTAATTATTAGAGAAATGCAAATCAAAAGTACAATGAGGTATCACCTCACACCTGTTAGAATCGGCATCATCAGAAAATCTACAAACAACAAATTCTGGGGAGGGTGTGGACAAAAGGAGCCCTCTTCCACTATTGGTGGGAATGTAAATTGATACAGTCACTATGGGGAACAGTAAGGAGTTTCCTTAAAAAAGCTAGAAATAGAATTACCCTCTGATCCAGCAATCCCACTTCTGGGCATATACCCAGAGAAAACCATAAATCAAAAAGGCACATTCACCACAATGTTCATTGCAGCACTATTTACAATAGCCAGGTAATGGAAGCAACCGAAATGCCCACAGACAGACGAATGGATAAAGATGTGGTACATATATAAAATGGAATATTACTCAGCCATAAAAAGGAATGAAACTGGGTCATTTGTAGAGACATCGATGGATCTAGAGACTGTCATACAGAATGAAGTAAGTCAGAAAGAGGAAAACAAATATTGTATATTAATGCATATATGTCTAACCTAAAAATGGTACAGATGAACTGGTTTGCAGGGAAGAAATAGAGACACAGAGGTAGAGAACAAACGTATGGACACCAAGTGTGGGAAGCCATGGGGTGGTGGTGGTGGGATGATTTGGAGATTGGGATTGAACTGTATACATGGATATGCATAAAATACATAACCAATAATAACCTGCTGTATAAAAAATAAATAAAATTAATGTTCAAAATTTTAAAAAATAAAATTTAAAAATAAAACAGAAAAAAGTTCTTCCCTTCACACAGATGCATTTATATGAATGAATCATTTCCATGCTTATATCTATAAATACATAGAAGAGGAATAAAATCTAACTTGAACCATAAAAGAAAAAAAAAACCTGAACCCACCAGTTATACAGATGAACACCCAATCAGGGCACTTGCTCCAGTGGAAAACAATTCTGAAATTCGTCAGATGTGGGGAATCATCTCCCATACAGCCAGCAACCCACCCCCCACACAAGGAGCGTCCTCATTGCAAAGCTGGGGGAACGTGCCGAGGCATCTGTGAGTAAACGTGAGCTGAGCCCCAGGCCAGCTGCTGCTGAACTGTTCCCACCCTTCCCAGGTAAAACACCTGAATATGTACAAGGGCTTGAAAGCCTAGAGGAAGGGCCACGGAACCACACAAGCGACAGCCCACAGGCCAACTTGGTGCCTGCAGGCCAGCCAGGATGGTCCTGGCCCCGGGCGCTCTTCCAGAAGTTTTCCATTGCCCTGCCTGAGATACCCCTCCTGTCCCGGCCCCCACTGGTTTTTTCCTTCCTCACCTCTGTCCGGAGAGAGATATCAGCGGAAGGTATGGGTGACACATCCTCTTCTTTATAGGTGGCAGCCTGGAAACTCCTGCAGAAAGGCCAAAAGAGCCCCACTCACACCGGGCAACCCACAAAGCCATGGCCCCTCACTCCCTCCCAACAGCACTGCCCCGAGACTGCTGACGGGGCAGAGAATCTGGAGTCAGGCACAGCTTCATGGGCTATTGCTGCCTGGAGCACTGTTTATATTGACCTCAACCAGGCACACCTGGGGAGGGCCGGCTGGCAGGGTAAGGCTGCCCAGGTCAGCTAATCCACAACCCTCAGGGAATCACATTGTTGAAAATGGACCTCGCTAAGGCAGAATAGAAGTCAAGGAAAAAAAGGACACAATGCCATTTGCAGCCCCGTAGATGAGTCTGGAGGTAATCACGTGACTTGTAGTAAGTCAGAAAGTGAAAGACACATATCGTGTCATATCACTTATAGGTGTTACCTAAAAATGGATACCAGGGCAGATATTTCCACGGAGAAGGGCAATCACAGATTCATTAAAAAACTTATGGTTCACCAATGGAAAGGTGTGAGGATTGGTTTCATTACGATATCGGGGTTAACAGACATATACAAACACAGGGGACATATATAATCACCAAAGACCTATGGAATACCAAGAGAAGACTACTCAACATTCTGTCATAACGTACATGGGAAAAGGATCCCAGGAAGAACAGACATCTGTATATGTGTAAAAGAACCACATCTTCCACACCTACAACAAGACAAACATTGTAATCAAACTTGCTGTAATACAAAATAAAAAAATAAATTAAAAACACGAACAAGAAGTAGTGAGACAAACTTGAGGGGCTTTCTCCTGGCACATTCCATTCTAAATTCCAATCTAGAACATGACTTCCATTGAGGCTCTGTTGCCCTAGTAACCAGATTCGGTAAGGGAGAACTGCTGCCACCTTGTGGCCGTTTCACACAACAGCAGCTTTAATCCCAGCGCTAATGGTCAGTTGATATTCAAAATCATTGCCGTCCTGTAAATGACACCTGCCCTGAAAACAAATCCTGGGGTCACATATCCACCAAAAATTTCAAAGGACGTCCATATTACAAAACGACCGTATCAAAAGGCATATTTTACGCACATTAGTGTTCTGCTTCTATTTCTTTCTTTCTTTTTCGGTTAAAAAAAACGGGAATGGAGAAAGGCATCCCTCAGAATGGGAGAAAATCGTTGCAAACGAATCAATGGACAAAGGTTTAATCTCCAATATATATAAACAGCTCATGCAGCTTAATATTAGAAAAACAAACAACCCAATACAAATTGGGCAGAAGATCTAAAGAGACGTTTCTTCAAAGAAGACACCGAGATGGCCAAGACGCACATGAAAATCTGCTCAAGAGCACTAATTATTAGAGGAATGGAAATCAAAAGTACAATGAGGTATCACCTCACACCTGTTAGAATCGGCATCATCAGAAAATCTACAAACAACAAATTCTGGGGAGGGTGTGGACAAAAGGAGCCCTCTTCCACTATTGGTGGGAATGTAAATTGATACAGTCACTATGGGGAACAGTAAGGAGTTTCCTTAAAAAAGCTAGAAATAGAATTACCCTCTGATCCAGCAATCCCACTTCTGGGCATATACCCAGAGAAAACCATAAATCAAAAAGGCACATTCACCACAATGTTCATTGCAGCACTATTTACAATAGCCAGGTAATGGAAGCAACCGAAATGCCCACAGACAGACGAATGGATAAAGATGTGGTACATATATAAATGGAATATTACTCAGCCATAAAAAGGAATGAAACTGGGTCATTTGTAGAGACATCGATTGATCTAGAGACTGTCATACAGAATGAAGTAAGTCAGAAAGAGGAAAACAAATATTGTATATTAATGCATATATGGGGAACCTAAAAATGGTACAGATGAACTGGTTTGCAGGGAAGAAATAGAGACACAGAGGTAGAGAACAAACGTATGGACAACAAGTGTGGGAAGCCATGGGGTGGTGGTGGTGGGATGATTTGGAGATTGGGATTGAACTGTATACATGTATATGCATAAAATACATAACAAATAATAACCTGCTGTATAAAAAATAAATAGAATTAAAGTTCAAAATTTTAAAAAATAAAATTTAAAAATAAAACAGAAAAAAGTTCTTCCCTTCACACAGATGCATTTATATGAATGAATTATTTCCATGCTTATATCTATAAATACATAAAAGAGGAATAAAATCTAACTTGAACCATAAAAGAAAAAAAAAACCTGAACCCACCAGTTATACAGAGGAAAACACAATCAGGGCACTTGCTCCAGCGGAAAACAATTCTGAAATTGGTCAGAGGTGGGGAATCATCTCCCATACAGCCAGCAACCCACCCCCCACACAAGGAGCGTCCTCATTGCAAAGCTGGGGTACCGTGCCGAGGCATCTGTGAGTAAATGTGAGCTGAGCCCCAGGCCAGCTGCTGCTGAACTGTTCCCACCCTTCCCAGGTAAAACACCTGAATATGTACAAGGGCTTGAAAGCCTAGAGGAAGGGCCACGGAACCACACAAGCGACAGCCCACAGGCCAACTTGGTGCCTGCAGGCCAGCCAGGATGGTCCTGGCCCCGGGCGCTCTTCCAGAAGTTTTCCATTGCCCTGCCTGAGATACCCCTCCTGTCCCGGCCCCCACTGGTTTTTTCCTTCCTCACCTCTGTCCGGAGAGAGATTCCAGCGGAAGGTATGGGTGACACATCCTCTTCTTTATAGGTGGCAGCCTGGCAACTCCTGCAGAAAGGCCAACAGAGCCCCACTCACACCGGGCAACCCACAAAGCCATGGCCCCTCACTCCCTCACACCAGCACAGCCCCGAGACTGCTGACGGGGCAGAGAATCTGGAGTCAGGCACAGCTTCAGGGGCTATTGCTGCCTGGAGCACTGTTTATATTGACCTCAACCAGGCACACCTGGGGAGGGCCGGCCGGCAGGGTAAGGCTGCCCAGGTCAGCTAATCCACAACCCTCAGGGAATCACATTGTTGAAAATGGACCTCGCTAAGGCAGAAGAGAAGTCAAGGAAAAAAAGGACACAATGCCATTTGCAGCCCCGTAGATGAGTCTGGAGGTAATCACGTGACTTGTAGTAAGTCAGAAAGTGAAAGACACATATCGTGTCATATCACTTATAGGTGTTACCTAAAAATGTATACCAGGGCAGATATTTCCACGGAGAAGGGCAATCACAGATTCATTAAAAAACTTATGGTTCACCAATGGAAAGGTGTGAGGATTGGTTTCATTACGATATCGGGGTTAACAGACATATACAAACACAGGGGACATATATAATCACCAAAGACCTACGGAATACCAAGAGAAGACTACTCAACATTCTGTCATAACGTACATGGGAAAAGGATCCCAGGAAGAACAGACATCTGTATATGTGTAAAAGAACCACATCTTCCACACCTACAACAAGCCAAACATTGTAATCAAACTTGCTGTAATAAAAAATAAAATAATAAATTAAAAACACGAACAAGAAGTAGTGAGACAAACTTGAGGGGCTTTCTCCTGGCACATTCCATTCTAAATTCCAATCTAGAACACGACTTCCATTGAGGCTCTGTTGCCCTAGTAACCAGATTCGGTAAGGGAGAACTGCTGCCACCTTGTGGCCGTTTCACACAACAGCAGCTTTAATCCCAGCGCTAATGGTCAGTTGATATTGAAAATCATTGCCGGCCTGTAAATGACACCTGCCCTGAAAACAAATCCTGGGGTCACATATCGACCAAAAAATTCAAAGGACGTCCATATTTCAAAACGACCGTTTCAAAAGGCATATTTTACGCACATTAGTGTTCTGCTTCTATTTCTTTCTTTCTTTTTTGGTTAAAAAAAACGGGAATGGAAAAAGGCATCCCTCAGAATGGGAGAAAATCGTTGCAAACGAATCAATGGACAAAGGTTTAATCTCCAATATATATAAACAGCTCATGCAGCTTAATATTAGAAAAACAAACAACCCAATACAAATTGGGCAGAAGATCTAAAGAGACGTTTCTTCAAAGAAGACACCGAGATGGCCAAGACGCACATGAAAAGCTGCTCAAGAGCACTAATTATTAGAGAAATGCAAATCAAAAGTACAATGAGGTATCACCTCACACCTGTTAGAATCGGCATCATCAGAAAATCTACAAACAACAAATTCTGGGGAGGGTGTGGACAAAAGGAGCCCTCTTCCACTATTGGTGGGAATGTAAATTGATACAGTCACTATGGGGAACAGTAAGGAGTTTCCTTAAAAAAGCTAGAAATAGAATTACCCTCTGATCCAGCAATCCCACTTCTGGGCATATACCCAGAGAAAACCATAAATCAAAAAGGCACATTCACCACAATGTTCATTGCAGCACTATTTACAATAGCCAGGTAATGGAAGCAACCGAAATGCCCAGAGACAGACGAATGGATAAAGATGGGGTACATATATAAAATGGAATATTACTCAGCCATAAAAAGGAATGAAACTGGGTCATTTGTAGAGACATCGTTGGATCTAGAGACTGTCATACAGAATGAAGTAAGTCAGAAAGAGGAAAACAAATATTGTATATTAATGCATATATGGGGAACCTAAAAATGGTACAGATGAACTGGTTTGCAGGGAAGAAATAGAGACACAGAGGTAGAGAACAAACGTATGGACACCAAGTGTGGGAAGCCATGGGGTGGTGGTGGTGGGATGATTTGGAGATTGGGATTGAACTGTATACATGTATATGCATAAAATACATAACAAATAATAACCTGCTGTATAAAAAATAAATAAAATTAAAGTTCAAAATTTTAAAAAATAAAATTTAAAAATAAAACAGAAAAAAGTTCTTCCCTTCACACAGATGCATTTATATGAATGAATTATTTCCATGCTTATATCTATAAATACATTAAAGAGGAATAAAATCTAACTTGAACCATAAAAGAAAAAAAAAACCTGAACCCACCAGTTATACAGAGGAAAACCCCATCAGGGCACTTGCTCCAGCGGAAAACAATTCTGAAATTGGTCAGAGGTGGGGAATCATCTCCCATACAGCCAGCAACCCACACCCCACACATGGAGCGTCCTCATTGCAAAGCTGGGGGACCGTGCCGAGGCATCTGTGAGTAAACGTGAGCTGAGCCCAAGGCCAGCTGCTGCTGAACTGTTCCCACCCTTCCCACGTAAAACACCTGAATATGTACAAGGGCTTGAAAGCCTAGAGGAAGGGCCACGGAACCACACAAGCGACAGCCCACAGGCCAACTTGGTGCCTGCAGGCCAGCCAGGATGGTCCTGGCCCCGGGCGCTCTTTCAGAAGTTTTCCATTGCCCTGCCTGAGATACCCCTCCTGTCCCGGCCCCCACTGGTTTTTTCCTTCCTCACCTCTGTCCGGAGAGAGATTCCAGCGGAATGTATGGGTGACACATCCTCTTCTTTATAGGTGGCAGCCTGGCAACTCCTGCAGAAAGGCCAGCAGAGCCCCACTCACACCGGGCCACCCACAAAGCCATGGCCCCTCACTCCCTCCCACCAGCACAGCCCCGAGACTGCTGACGGGGCAGAGAATCTGGAGTCAGGCACAGCTTCATGGGCTATTGCTGCCTGGAGCACTGTTTATATTGACCTCAACCAGGCACACCTGGGGAGGGCCGGCCGGCAGGTTAAGGCTGCCCAGGTCAGCTAATCCACAACCCTCAGGGAATCACATTGTTGAAAATGGACCTCGCTAAGGCAGAAGAGAAGTCAAGGAAAAAAAGGACACAATGCCATTTGCAGCCCCGTAGATGAGTCTGGAGGTAATCACGTGACTTGTAGTAAGTCAGAAAGTGAAAGACACATATCGTGTCATATCACTTATAGGTGTTACCTAAAAATGGATACCAGAGCAGATATTTCCACGGAGAAGGGCAATCACAGATTCATTAAAAAACTTATGGTTCACAAATGGAAAGGTGTGAGGATTGGTTTCATTACGATATCGGGGTTAACAGACATATACAAACACAGGGGACATATATAATCACCAAAGACCTACGGAATACCAAGAGAAGACTACTCAACATTCTGTCATAACGTACATGGGAAAAGGATCCCAGGAAGAACAGACATCTGTATATGTGTAAAAGAACCACATCTTCCACACCTACAACAAGCCAAACATTGTAATCAAACTTGCTGTAATACAAAATAAAAAAATAAATTAAAAACACGAACAAGAAGTAGTGAGACAAACTTGAGGGGCTTTCTCCTGGCACATTCCATTCTAAATTCCAATCTAGAACACGACTTCCATTGACGCTCTGTTGCCCTAGTAACCAGATTCGGTAAGGGAGAACTGCTGCCACCTTGTGGCCGTTTCACACAACAGCAGCTTTAATCCCAGCGCTAATGGTCAGTTGATATTCAAAATCATTGCCGGCCTGTAAATGACACCTGCCCTGAAAACAAATCCTGGGCTCACATATCGACCAAAAAATTCAAAGGACGTCCATATTTCAAAACGACCGTTTCAAAAGGCATATTTTACGCACATTAGTGTTCTGCTTCTATTTCTTTCTTTCTGTTTTGGTTAAAAAAAACGGGAATGGAAAAAGGCATCCCTCAGAATGGGAGAAAATCGTTGCAAACGAATCAATGGACAAAGGTTTAATCTCCAATATATATAAACAGCTCATGCAGCTTAATATTAGAAAAACAAACAACGCAATACAAAAATGGGCAGAAGATCTAAAGAGACGTTTCTTCAAAGAAGACACCGAGATGGCCAAGACGCACATGAAAAGCTGCTCAAGAGCACTAATTATTAGAGAAATGCAAATCAAAAGTACAATGAGGTATCACCTCACACCTGTTAGAATCGGCATCATCAGAAAATCTACAAACAACAAATTCTGGGGAGGGTGTGGACAAAAGGAGCCCTCTTCCACTATTGGTGGGAATGTAAATTGATACAGTCACTATGTCGAACAGTAAGGAGTTTCCTTAAAAAAGCTAGAAATAGAATTACCCTCTGATCCAGCAATCCCACTTCTGGGCATATACCCAGAGAAAACCATAAATCAAAAAGGCACATTCACCACAATGTTCATTGCAGCACTATTTACAATAGCCAGGTAATGGAAGCAACCGAAATGCCCACAGACAGACGAATGGATAAAGATGTGGTACATATATAAAATGGAATATTACTCAGCCATAAAAAGGAATGAAACTGGGTCATTTGTAGAGACATCGATGGATCTAGAGACTGTCATACAGAATGAAGTAAGTCAGAAAGAGGAAAACAAATATTGTATATTAATGCATATATGTCTAACCTAAAAATGGTACAGATGAACTGGTTTGCAGGGAAGAAATAGAGACACAGAGGTAGAGAACAAACGTATGGACACCAAGTGTGGGAAGCCATGGGGTGGTGGTGGTGGGATGATTTGGAGATTGGGATTGAACTGTATACATGGATATGCATAAAATACATAACCAATAATAACCTGCTGTATAAAAAATAAATAAAATTAAAGTTCAAAATTTTAAAAAATAAAATTTAAAAATAAAACAGAAAAAAGTTCTTCCCTTCACACAGATGCATTTATATGAATGAATCATTTCCATGCTTATATCTATAAATACATAAAAGAGGAATAAAATCTAACTTGAACCATAAAAGAAAAAAAAAAAACCTGAACCCACCAGGTATACAGAGGAACACCCAATCAGGGCACTTGCTCCAGCGGAAAACAATTCTGAAATTGGTCAGAGGTGGGGAATCATCTCCCATACAGCCAGCAACCCACACCCCACACAAGGAGCGTCCTCATTGCAAAGCTGGGGGACCGTGCCGAGGCATCTGTGAGTAAACGTGAGCTGAGCCCCAGGCCAGCTGCTGCTGAACTGTTCCCACCCTTCCCAGGTAAAACACCTGAATATGTACAAGGGCTTGAAAGCCTAGAGGAAGGGCCACGGAACCACACAAGCGACAGCCCACAGGCCAACTTGGTGCCTGCAGGCCAGCCAGGATGGTCCTGGCCCCGGGCGCTCTTCCAGAAGTTTTCCATTGCCCTGCCTGAGATACCCCTCCTGTCCCGGCCCCCACTGGTTTTTTCCTTCCTCACCTCTGTCCGGAGAGAAATTCCAGCGGAAGGTATGGGTGACACATCCTCTTCCTTATAGGTGGCAGCCTGGCAACTCCTGCAGAAAGGCCAGCAGAGCCCCACTCACACCGGGCCACCCACAAAGCCATGGCCCCTCACTCCCTCCCACAAGCACAGCCCCGAGACTGCTGACGGGGCAGAGAATCTGGAGTCAGGCACAGCTTCAGGGGCTATTGCTGCCTGGAGCACTGTTTATATTGACCTCAACCAGGCACACCTGGGGAGGGCCGGCCGGCAGCGTAAGGCTGCCCAGGTCAGCTAATCCACAACCCTCAGGGAATCACATTGTTGAAAATGGACCTCGCTAAGGCAGAAGAGAAGTCAAGGAATAAAAGGACACAATGCCATTTGCAGCCCCGTAGATGAGTCTGGAGGTAATCACGTGACTTGTAGTAAGTCAGAAAGTGAAAGACACATATCGTGTCATATCACTTATAGGTGTTACCTAAAAATGGATACCAGGGCAGATATTTCCACGGAGAAGGGCAATCACAGATTCATTAAAAAACTTATGGTTCACCAATGGAAAGGTGTGAGGATTGGTTTCATTACGATATCGGGGTTAACAGACATATACAAACACAGGGGACATATATAATCACCAAAGACCTACGGAATACCAAGAGAAGACTACTCAACATTCTGTCATAACGTACATGGGAAAAGGATCTCAGGAAGAACAGACATCTGTATATGTGTAAAAGAACCACATCTTCCACACCTACAACAAGCCAAACATTGTAATCAAACTTGCTGTAATACAAAATAAAAAAATAAATTAAAAACACGAACAAGAAGTAGTGAGACAAACTTGAGGGGCTTTCTCCTGGCACATTCCATTCTAAATTCCAATGTAGAACACGACTTCCATTGACGCTCTGTTGCCCTAGTAACCAGATTCGGTAAGGGAGAACTGCTGCCACCTTGTGGCCGTTTCACACAACAGCAGCTTTAATCCCAGCGCTAATGGTCAGTTGATATTGAAAATCATTGCCGGCCTGTAAATGACACCTGCCCTGAAAACAAATCCTGGGGTCACATATCGACCAAAAAATTCAAAGGACGTCCATATTTCAAAACGACCGTTTCAAAAGGCATATTTTACGCACATTAGTGTTCTGCTTCTATTTCTTTCTTTCTTTTTTGGTTAAAAAAAACGGGAATGGAAAAAGGCATCCCTCAGAATGGGAGAAAATCATTGCAAACGAATCAATGGACAAAGGTTTAATCTCCAATATATATAAACAGCTCATGCAGCTTAATATTAGAAAAACAAACAACCCAATACAAATTGGGCAGAAGATCTAAAGAGACGTTTCTTCAAAGAAGACACCGAGATGGCCAAGACGCACATGAAAAGCTGCTCAAGAGCACTAATTATTAGAGAAATGCAAATCAAAAGTACAATGAGGTATCACCTCACACCTGTTAGAATCGGCATCTTCAGAAAATCTACAAACAACAAATTCTGGGGAGGGTGTGGACAAAAGGAGCCCTCTTCCACTATTGGTGGGAATGTAAATTGATACAGTCACTATGGGGAACAGTAAGGAGTTTCCTTAAAAAAGCTAGAAATAGAATTATCCTCTGATCCAGCAATCCCACTTCTGGGCATATACCCAGAGAAAACCATAAATCAAAAAGGCACATTCACCACAATGTTCATTGCAGCACTATTTACAATAGCCAGGTAATGGAAGCAACCGAAATGCCCAGAGACAGACGAATGGATAAAGATGTGGTACATATATAAAATGGAATATTACTCAGCCATAAAAAGGAATGAACCTGGGTCATTTGTAGAGACATCGTTGGATCTAGAGACTGTCATACAGAATGAAGTAAGTCAGAAAGAGGAAAACAAATATTGTATATTAATGCATATATGGGGAACCTAAAAATGGTACAGATGAACTGGTTTGCAGGGAAGAAATAGAGACACAGAGGTAGAGAACAAACGTATGGACACCAAGTGTGGGAAGCCATGGGGTGGTGGTGGTGGGATGATTTGGAGATTGGGATTGAACTGTATACATGTATATGCATAAAATACATAACAAATAATAACCTGCTGTATAAAAAATAAATAGAATTAAAGTTCAAAATTTTAAAAAAATAAAATTTAAAAATAAAACAGAAAAAAGTTCTTCCCTTCACACAGATGCATTTATATGAATGAATTATTTCCATGCTTATATCTATAAATACATAAAAGAGGAATAAAATCTAACTTGAACCATAAAAGAAAAAAAAAACCTGAACCCACCAGTTATACAGAGGAAAACACAATCAGGGCACTTGCTCCAGCGGAAAACAATTCTGAAATTGGTCAGAGGTGGGGAATCATCTCCCATACAGCCAGCAACCCACACCCCACACAAGGAGCGTCCTCATTGCAAAGCTGGGGGACCATGCCGAGGCATCTGTGAGTAAACGTGAGCTGAGCCCCAGGCCAGCTGCTGCTGAACTGTTCCCACCCTTCCCAGGTAAAACACCTGAATATGTACAAGGGCTTGAAAGCCTAGAGGAAGGGCCACGGAACCACACAAGCGACAGCCCACAGGCCAACTTGGTGCCTGCAGGCCAGCCAGGATGGTCCTGACCCCGGGTGCTCTTCCAGAAGTTTTCCATTGCCCTGCCTGAGATACCCCTCCTGTCCCGGCCCCCACTGGTTTTTTCCTTCCTCACCTCTGTCCGGAGAGAAATTCCAGCGGAAGGTATGGGTGACACATCCTCTTCCTTATAGGTGGCAGCCTGGCAACTCCTGCAGAAAGGCCAGCAGAGCCCCACTCACACCGGGCCACCCACAAAGCCATGGCCGCTCACTCCCTCCCACCAGCACAGCCCCGAGACTGCTGACGGGGCAGAGAATCTGGAGTCAGGCACAGCTTCAGGGGCTATTGCTGCCTGGAGCACTGTTTATATTGACCTCAACCAGGCACACCTGGGGAGGGCCGGCCGGCAGCGTAAGGCTGCCCAGGTCAGCTAATCCACAACCCTCAGGGAATCACATTGTTGAAAATGGACCTCGCTAAGGCAGAAGAGAAGTCAAGGAATAAAAGGACACAATGCCATTTGCAGCCCCGTAGATGAGTCTGGAGGTAATCACGTGACTTGTAGTAAGTCAGAAAGTGAAAGACACATATCGTGTCATATCACTTATAGGTGTTACCTAAAAATGGATACCAGGGCAGATATTTCCACGGAGAAGGGCAATCACAGATTCATTAAAAAACTTATGGTTCACCAATGGAAAGGTGTGAGGATTGGTTTCATTACGATATCGGGGTTAACAGACATATACAAACACAGGGGACATATATAATCACCAAAGACCTACGGAATACCAAGAGAAGACTACTCAACATTCTGTCATAACGTACATGGGAAAAGGATCCCAGGAAGAACAGACATCTGTATATGTGTAAAAGAACCACATCTTCCACACCTACAACAAGCCAAACATTGTAATCAAACTTGCTGTAATACAAAATAAAAAAATAAATTAAAAACACGAACAAGAAGTAGTGAGACAAACTTGAGGGGCTTTCTCCTGGCACATTCCATTCTAAATTCCAATCTAGAACACGACTTCCATTGACGCTCTGTTGCCCTAGTAACCAGATTCGGTAAGGGAGAACTGCTGCCACCTTGTGGCCGTTTCACACAACAGCAGCTTTAATCCCAGCGCTAATGGTCAGTTGATATTGAAAATCATTGCCGGCCTGTAAATGACACCTGCCCTGAAAACAAATCCTGGGGTCACATATCGACCAAAAAATTCAAAGGACGTCCATATTTCAAAACGACCGTTTCAAAAGGCACATTTTACAGACATTAGTGTTCTGCTTCTATTTCTTTCTCTCTTTTTTGGTTAAAAAAAACGGGAATGGAAAAAGGCATCCCTCAGAATGGGAGAAAATCGTTGCAAACGAATCAATGGACAAAGGTTTAATCTCCAATATATATAAACAGCTCATGCAGCTTAATATTAGAAAAACAAACCACCCAGTACAAATTGGGCAGAAGATCTAAAGAGACGTTTCTTCAAAGAAGACACCGAGATGGCCAAGACGCACATGAAAAGCTGCTCAAGAGCACTAATTATTAGAGAAATGCAAATCAAAAGTACAATGAGGTATCACCTCACACCTGTTAGAATCGGCATCATCAGAAAATCTACAAACAACAAATTCTGGGGAGGGTGTGGACAAAAGGAGCCCTCTTCCACTATTGGTGGGAATGTAAATTGATACAGTCACTATGGGGAACAGTAAGGAGTTTCCTTAAAAAAGCTAGAAATAGAATTACCCTCTGATCCAGCAATCCCACTTCTGGGCATATACCCAGAGAAAACCATAAATCAAAAAGGCACATTCACCACAATGTTCATTGCAGCACTATTTACAATAGCCAGGTAATGGAAGCAACCGAAATGCCCACAGACAGACGAATGGATAAAGATGTGGTACATATATAAAATGGAATATTACTCAGCCATAAAAAGGAATGAAACTGGGTCATTTGTAGAGACATCGATGGATTTAGAGACTGTCATACAGAATGAAGTAAGTCAGAAAGAGGAAAACAAATATTGTATATTAATGCATATATGTGGAACCTAAAAATGGTACAGATGAACTGGTTTGCAGGGAAGAAGTAGAGACACAGAGGTAGAGAACAAACGTATGGACACCAAGTGTGGGAAGCCATGGGGTGGTGGTGGTGGGATGATTTGGAGATTGGGATTGAACTGTATACATGTATATGCATAAAATACATAACCAATAATAACCTGCTGTATAAAAAATAAATAAAATTAAAGTTCAAAATTTTAAAAAATAAAATTTAAATATAAAACAGAAAAAAGTTCTTCCCTTCACACAGATGCATTTATATGAATGAATTATTTTCATGCTTATATGTATAAATACATAAAAGAGGAATAAAATCTAACTTGAACCATAAAAGAAAAAAAAAACCTGAACCCACCAGTTATACAGAGGAAAACCCAATCAGGGCACTTGCTCCAGCGGAAAACAATTCTGAAATTGGTCAGAGGTGGGGAATCATCTCCCATACAGCCAGCAACCCACACCCCACACAAGGAGCGTCCTCAGTGCAAAGCTGGGGGACCGTGCCGAGGCATCTTTGAGTAAACGTGAGCTGAGCCCCAGGCCAGCTGCTGCTGAACTGTTCCCACCCTTCCCAGGTAAAACACCTGAATATGTACAAGGGCTTGAAAGCCTAGAGGAAGGGCCACGGAACCACACAAGCAACAGCCCACAGGCCAACTTGGTGCCTGCAGGCCAGCCAGGATGGTCCTGGCCCCGGGCGCTCTTCCAGAAGTTTTCCATTGCCCTGCCTGAGATACCCCTCCTGTCCCGGCCCCCACTGGTTTTTTCCTTCCTCACCTCTGTCCGGAGAGAGATTCCAGCCGAAGGTATGGGTGACACATCCTCTTCTTTATAGGTGGCAGCCTGGCAACTCCTGCAGAACGTTCAACAGAGCCCCACTCACACCGTGCCACCCACAAAGCCATGGCCCCTCACTCCCTCCCACCTGCACAGCCCCAAGACTGCTGACGGGGCCGAGAATCTGGAGTCAGGCACAGCTTCAGGGGCTATTGCTGCCTGGAGCGCTGTTTATATTGACCTCAAAGAGGCACACCTGGGGAGGGCCGACCGGCAGGGTAAGGCTGCCCAGGTCAGCTAATCCACAACCCTCAGGGAATCACATTGTTGAAAATGGACCTCGCTAAGGCAGAATAGAAGTCAAGGGAAAAAAGGACACAATGCCTTTTGCAGCCCCATAGATGAGTCTAGAGGTAATCACGTGACTTGTAGTAAGTCAGAAAGTGAAAGACACATATCGTGTCATATCACTTATAGGTGTTACCTAAAAATGGATACCAGGGCAGATATTTCCACGGAGAAGGGCAATCACAGATTCATTAAACAAACCTATGTTTCACAAATGGAAAGGTGTGAGGATTGGTCTCATTACGATATCGGGGTTAACAGACATATACAAACACAGGTGACATATATAATCACCAAAGACCTACGGAATACCAAGAGAAGACTACTCAACATTCTGTCATAACGTACATGGGAAAAGGATCCCAGGAAGTACAGACATCAGTATATGTGTAAAAGAACCACATCTTCCACACCTACAACAAGCCAAACATTGTAATCAAACTTGCTGTAATACAAAATAAAAAAATAAAAACACGAACAAGAAGTAGTGAGACAAACTTGAGGGGCTTTCTCCTGCCACATTCCATTCTAAATTCCAATATAGAACACGACTTCCATTGAGGCTCTGTTGCCCTAGTAACCAGATTCGGTAAGGGAGAACTGCTGCCACCTTGTGGCCGTTTCACACAACAGCAGCTTTAATCCCAGCGCTAATGGTCAGTTGATATTCAAAATCATTGCCGGCCTGTAAATGACACCTGCCCTGAAAACAAATCCTGGGGTCACATATCGACCGAAAAATTCAAAGGACGTCCATATTTCAAAACGACCGTTTCAAAAGGCATATTTTACGCACATTAGTGTTCTGCTTCTATTTCTTTCTTTCTTTTTTGGTTAAAAAAAACGGGAATGGAAAAAGGCATCCCTCAGAATGGGAGAAAATCGTTGCAAACGAATCAATGGACAAAGGTTTAATCTCCAATATATATAAACAGCTCATGAAGCTTAATATTAGAAAAACAAACAACCCAATACAAAAATGGGCAGAAGATCTAAAGAGACGTTTTTTCAAAGAAGACACAGAGATGGCCAAGACGCACATGAAAAGCTGGTCAAGAGCACTAATTATTAGAGAAATGCAAATCAAAAGTACAATGAGGTATCACTTCACACCTGTTAGAATCGGCATCATCAGAAAATCTACAAACAACAAATTCTGGGGAGTGTGTGGACAAAAGGAGCCCTCTTCCACTATTGGTGGGAATGTAAATTGATACAGTCACTATGGGGAACAGTAAGGAGTTTCCTTAAAAAAGCTAGAAATAGAATTACCCTCTGATCCAGCAATCCCACTTCTGGGCATATACCCAGAGAAAACCATAAATCAAAAAGGCACATTCACCACAATGTTCATTGCAGCACTATTTACAATAGCCAGGAAATGGAAGCAACCGAAATGCCCAGAGACAGACGAATGGATAAAGATGTGGTACATATATAAAATGGAATATTACTCAGCCATAAAAAGGAATGAAACTGGGTCATTTGTAGAGACATCGATGTATCTAGAGACTGTCATACAGAATGAAGTAAGTCGGAAAGAGGAAAACAAATATTGTATATTAATGCATATATGTGGAAACGAAAAATGGTACAGATGAACTGGTTTGCAGGGAAGAAATAGAGACACAGAGGTAGAGAACAAACGTATGGACACCAAGTGTGGGAAGCCATGGGGTGGTGGTGGTGGGATGATTTGGAGATTGGGATTGAACTGTATACATGGATATGCATAAAATACATAACCAATAATAACCTGCTGTATAAAAAATAAATAAAATTAAAGTTCAAAATTTTAAAATATAAAATTTAAAAATAAAACAGAAAAAAGTTCTTCCCTTCACACAGATGCATTTATATGAATGAATTATTTCCATGCTTATATCTATAAATACATAAAAGAGGAATAAAATCTAACTTGAACCATAAAAGAAAAAAAAACCTGAACCCACCAGTTATACAGAGGAAAACCCAATCAGGGCACTTGCTCCAGCGGAAAACAATTCTGAAATTGGTCAGAGGTGGGGAATCATCTCCCATACAGCCAGCAACCCACACCCCACACAAGGAGCATCCTCATTGCAAAGCTGGGGGACCGTGCCGAGGCATCTGTGAGTAAACGTGAGCTGAGCCCCAGGCCAGCTGCTGCTGAACTGTTCCCACCCTTCCCAGGTAAAACACCTGAATATGTACAAGGGCTTGAATGCCTAGAGGAAGGGCCACGGAACCACACAAGCGACAACCCACAGGCCAACTTGGTGCCTGCAGGCCAGCCAGGATGGTCCTGGCCCCGGGCGCTCTTCCAGAAGATTTCCTTTGCCCTGCCTGAGATACCCTTCCTGTCCCGGCCCCCACTGGTTTTTTCCTTCATCACCTCTGTCCGGAGAGAAATTCCAGCGGAAGGTATGGGTGACACATCCTCTTCTTTATAGGTGGCAGCCTGGCAACTCCTGCAGAAAGGCCAGCAGAGCCCCACTCACACCGGGCCACCCACAAATCCGTGGACACTCACTCCCTCCCACCAGCACAGCCCTGAGACTGTTGACGGGGCTGAGAATCTGGAGTCAGGCACAGCTTCAGGGGCTATTGCTGCCTGGAGCATTATTTATATTGACCTCAACCAGGCACACCTGGGGAGGGCTGGCCGGCAGAGTAAGGCTGCCAAGGTCACCTAATCCACAACCCTCAGGGAATCACACTGTTGAAAATGGACCTCGCTAAGGCAGAATAGAAGCCAAGGAAAAAAAGGACACAATGCCATTTGCAGCCCCTTAGATGAGTCTAGAGGTAATCACGTGACTTGTAGTAAGTCAGAAAGTGAAAGACACATATCGTATCATATCACTTATAGGTGTTACCTAAAAATAGATACCAGGGCAGATATTTCCACGGAGAAGGGCAATCACAGATTCATTAAACAAACTTATGGTTCACCAATGGAAAGGTGTGAGGATTGGTTTCATTACGATATCGGGGTTAACAGACATATACAAACACAGGGGACATATATAATCACCAAAGACCTACGGAATTCCAAGAGAAGACTACTCAACATTCTGTCATAACGTACATGGGAAAAGGTTCCCAGGAAGAACAGACATCTGCATATGTGTAAAAGAACCACATCTTCCATACCTACAACAAGCCAAACATTGTAATCAAACTTGCTGTAACACAAAATAAAAAAATAAATTAAAAACACGAACAAGAAGTAGTGAGACAAACTTGAGGGGCTTTCTCCTGGCACATTCCTTTCTAAATTCCAATCTAGAACAGGACTTCCATTGAGGCTCTGTTGCCCTAGTAACCAGATTCGGTAAGGGAGAACTGCTGCCACCTTGTGGCCGTTTCACACAACAGCAGCTTTAATCCCAGCGCTAATGGTCAGTTGATATTCAAAATCATTGCTGGCATGTAAATGACACCTGCCCTGAAAACAAATCCTTGGGTCACATATCGACCAAAAAATTCAAAGGACGTCCATATTTCAAAACGACCGTTTCAAAAGGCATATTTTACGCACATTAGTGTTCTGCTTCTATTTCTTTCTTTCTTTTTTGGTTAAAAAAAACGGGAATGGAAAAAGGCATCCCTCAGAATGGGAGAAAATCGATGCAAACGAATCAATGGACAAAGGTTTAATCTCCAATATATATAAACAGCTCATGCAGCTTAATATTAGAAAAACAAACAACCCAATACAAATTGGGCAGAAGATCTAAAGAGACGTTTCTTCACAGAAGACACCGAGATGGCCAAGACGCACATGAAAAGCTGCTCAAGAGCACTAATTATTAGAGAAATGCAAATCAAAAGTACAATGAGGTATCACCTCACTCCTGTTAGAATCGGCATCATCAGAAAATCTACAAACAACAAATTCTGGGGAGGGTGTGGACAAAAGGAGCCCTCTTCCACTATTGGTGGGAATGTAAATTGATACAGTCACTATGGGGAACAGTAAGGAGTTTCCTTAAAAAAGCTAGAAATAGAATTACCCTCTGATCCAGGAATCCCACTTCTGGGCATATACCCAGAGAAAACCATAAATCAAAAAGGCACATTCACCACAATGTTCATTGCAGCACTATTTACAATAGCCAGGTAATGGAAGCAACCGAAATGCCCACAGACAGACGAATGGATAAAGATGTGGTACATATATAAAATGGAATATTACTCAGCCATAAAAAGGAATGAAACTGGGTCATTTGTAGAGACATCGATGGATTTAGAGACTGTCATACAGAAGGAAGTAAGTCAGAAAGAGGAAAACAAATATTGTATATTAATGCATATATGTGGAACCTAAAAATGGTACAGATGAACTGGTTTGCAGGGAAGAAGTAGAGACACAGAGGTAGAGAACAAACGTATGGACACCAACTGTGGGAAGCCATGGGGTGGTGGTGGTGGGATGATTTGGAGATTGGGATTGAACTGTATATATGTATATGCATAAAATACATAAGAAATAATAACCTGCTGTATAAAAAATAAATAGAATTAAAGTTCAAAATTTTAAAAAAATAAAATTTAAAAATAAAACAGAAAAAAGTTCTTCCCTTCACACTGATGCATTTATATGAATGAATTATTTCCATGCTTATATCTATAAATAAATAAAAGAGGAATAAAATCTATCTTGAAACATAAAAGAAAAAAAAAACCTGAACCCACCAGTTATACAGAGGAAAACCCAATCAGGGCACTTGCTCCAGCGGAAAACAATTCTGAAATTGGTCAGAGGTGGGGAATCATCTCCCATACAGCCAGCAACCCACACCCCACTCAAGGAGCGTCCTCATTGCAAAGCTGGGGGACCGTGCTGAGGCATCTGTGAGTAAACGTGAGCTGAGCCCCAGGCCAGCTGCTGCTGAACTGTTACCACCCTTCCCAGGTAAAACACCTGAATATGTACAAGGGCTTGAAAGCCTAGAGGAAGGGCAACGGAACCACACAAGCGACAGCCCACAGGCCAACTTGGTGCCTGCAGGCCAGCCAGGATGGTCCTGGCCCCGGGCGCTCTTCCAGAAGTTTTCCATTGCCCTGCCTGAGATACCTCTCCTGTCCCGGGCCCCACTGGTTTTTTCCTTCATCTGTCCGGAGAGAAATTCCAGCGGAAGGTATGGGTGACACATCCTCTTCTTTATAGGTGGCAGCCTGGCAACTCCTGCAGAAAGGCCAACAGAGCCCCACTCACACCGGGCAACCCACAAAGCCATGGCCCCTCACTCCCTCCCACCAGCACAGCCCCGAGACTGCTGACGGGGCAGAGAATCTGGAGTCAGGCACAGCTTCATGGGCTATTGCTGCCTGGAGCACTGTTTATATTGACCTCAACCAGGCACACCTGGGGAGGGCCGGCCGGCAGGGTAAGGCTGCCCAGGTCAGCTAATCCACAACCCTCAGGGAATCACATTGTTGAAAATGGACCTCGCTAAGGCAGAAGAGAAGTCAAGGAAAAAAAGGACACAATGCCATTTGCAGCCCCGTAGATGAGTCTGGAGGTAATCACGTGACTTGTAGTAAGTCAGAAAGTGAAAGACACATATCGTGTCATATCACTTATAGGTGTTACCTAAAAATGGATACCAGGGCAGATATTTCCACGGAGAAGGGCAATCACAGATTCATTAAAAAACTTATGGTTCACCAATGGAAAGGTGTGAGGATTGGTTTCATTACGATATCGGGGTTAACAGACATATACAAACACAGGGGACATATATAATCACCAAAGACCTACGGAATACCAAGAGAAGACTACTCAACATTCTGTCATAACGTACATGGGAAAAGGATCCCAGGAAGAACAGACATCTGTATATGTGTAAAAGAACCACATCTTCCACACCTACAACAAGCCAAACATTGTAATCAAACTTGCTGTAATAAAAAATAAAATAATAAATTAAAAACACGAACAAGAAGTAGTGAGACAAACTTGAGGGGCTTTCTCCTGGCACATTCCATTCTAAATTCCAATCTAGAACACGACTTCCATTGAGGCTCTGTTGCCCTAGTAACCAGATTCGGTAAGGGAGAACTGCTGCCACCTTGTGGCCGTTTCACACAACAGCAGCTTTAATCCCAGCGCTAATGGTCAGTTGATATTCAAAATCATTGCCGGCCTGTAAATGACACCTGCCCTGAAAACAAATCCTGGGGTCACATATCGACCAAAAAATTCAAAGGACGTCCATATTTCAAAACGACCGTTTCAAAAGGCATATTTTACGCACATTAGTGTTCTGCTTCTATTTCTTTCTTTCTTTTTTGGTTAAAAAAAACGGGAATGGAAAAAGGCATCCCTCAGAATGGGAGAAAATCGTTGCAAACGAATCAATGGACAAAGGTTTAATCTCCAATATATATAAACAGCTCATGCAGCTTAATATTAGAAAAACAAACAACCCAATACAAATTGGGCAGAAGATCTAAAGAGACGTTTCTTCAAAGAACACACCGAGATGGCCAAGACGCACATGAAAAGCTGCTCAAGAGCACTAATTATTAGAGAAATGCAAATCAAAAGTACAATGAGGTATCACCTCACACCTGTTAGAATCGGCATCATCAGAAAATCTACAAACAACAAATTCTGGGGAGGGTGTGGACAAAAGGAGCCCTCTTCCACTATTGGTGGGAATGTAAATTGATACAGTCACTATGGGGAACAGTAAGGAGTTTCCTTAAAAAAGCTAGAAATAGAATTACCCTCTGATCCAGCAATCCCACTTCTGGGCATATACCCAGAGAAAACCATAAATCAAAAAGGCACATTCACCACAATGTTCATTGCAGCACTATTTACAATAGCCAGGGAATGGAAGCAACCGAAATGCCCACAGACAGACGAATGGATAAAGATGTGGTACATATATAAAATGGAATATTACTCAGCCATAAAAAGGAATGAAACTGGGTCATTTGTAGAGACATCGATGGATTTAGAGACTGTCATACAGAATGAAGTAAGTCAGAAAGAGGAAAACAAATATTGTATATTAATGCATATATGTGGAACCTAAAAATGGTACAGATGAACTGGTTTGCAGGGAAGAAGTAGAGACACAGAGGTAGAGAACAAACGTATGGACACCAAGTGTGGGAAGCCATGGGGTGGTGGTGGTGGGATGATTTGGAGATTGGGATTGAACTGTATACATGTATATGCATAAAATACATAACCAATAATAACCTGCTGTATAAAAAATAAATAAAATTAAAGTTCAAAATTTTAAAAAATAAAATTTAAAAATAAAACATAAAAAGTTCTTCCCTTCACACAGATGCATTTATATGCATGAATTATTTCCATGCTTATATCTATAAATACATAAAAGAGGAATAAAATCTAACTTGAACCATAAAAGGAAAAAAAACCTGAACCCACCAGTTATACAGAGGAAAACACCATCAGGGCACTTGCTCCAGCGGAAAACAATTCTGAAATTGGTCAGAGGTGGGGAATCATCTCCCATACAGCCAGCAACCCACACCCCACACAAGGAGCGTCCTCATTGCAAAGCTGGGGGACCGTGCCGAGGCATCTGTGAGTAAACGTGAGCTGAGCCCCAGGCCAGCTGCTGCTGAACTGTTCCCACCCTTCCCATGAAAAACACCTGAATATGTACAAGGGCTTGAAAGCCTAGAGGAAGGGCCACGGAACCACACAAGCGACAGCCCACAGGCCAACTTGTGCCTGCAGGCCAGCCAGGATGTTCCTGGCCCCCGGCGCTCTTCCGGAAGTTTTCCATTGCCCTGCCTGAGATACCCCACCTGTCCCGGCACCCTCTGGTTTTTTCCTTCCTCACCTCTGTCCGGAGAGAAATTCCAGCGGAAGGTATGGGTGACACATCCTCTTCTTTATAGGTGGCAGCCTGGCAACTCCTGCAGAAAGGCCAGCAGAGCCCCACACACACCGGGCCACCCACAAAGCCATGGCCCCTCACTCCCTCACACCAGCACAGCCCCGAGACTGCTGACGGGGCAGAGAATCTGGAGTCAGGCACAGCTTCAGGGGCTATTGCTGCCTGGAGCACTGTTTATATTGACCTCAACCAGGCACACCTGGGGAGGGCCGGCCGGCAGGGTAAGGCTGCCCAGGTCAGCTAATCCAAAACCCTCAGGGAATCACATTGTTGAAAATGGACCTCGCTAAGGCAGAATAGAAGTCAAGGAAAAAAAGGACACAATGCCATTTGCAGCCCCGTAGATGAGTCTGGAGGTAATCACGTGACTTGTAGTAAGTCAGAAAGTGAAAGACACATATCGTGTCATATCACTTATAGGTGTTACCTAAAAATGGATACCAGGGCAGATATTTCCACGGAGAAGGGCTATCACAGATTCATTAAAAAACTTATGGTTCACCAATGGAAAGGTGTGAGGATTGGTTTCATTACGATATCGGGGTTAACAGACATATACAAACACAGGGGACATATATAATCACCAAAGACCTACGGAATACCAAGAGAAGACTACTCAACATTCTGTCATAACGTACATGGGAAAAGGATCCCAGGAAGAACAGACATCTGTATATGTGTAAAAGAACCACATCTTCCACACCTACAACAAGCCAAACATTGTAATCAAACTTGCTGTAATACAAAATAAAAAAAATAAATTAAAAACACGAACAAGAAGTAGTGAGACAAACTTGAGGGGCTTTCGCCTGGCACATTCCATTCTAAATTCCAATCTAGAACACGACTTCCATTGAGGCTCTGTTGCCCTAGTAACCAGATTCGGTAAGGGAGAACTGCTACCACCTTGTGGCCGTTTCACACAACAGCAGCTTTAATCCCAGCGCTAATGGTCAGTTGATATTCAAAATCATTGCCGACCTGTAAATGACACCTGCACTGAAAACAAATCCTGGGGTCACATATCGACCAAAAAATTCAAAGGACGTCCATATTTCAAAACGACCGTTTCAAAAGGCATATTTTACGCACATTAGTGTTCTGCTTCTATTTCTTTCTTTCTTTTTTGGTTAAAAAAAACGGGAATGGAAAAAGGCATCCCTCAGAATGGGAGAAAATCGTTGCAAACGAATCAATGGACAAAGGTTTAATCTCCAATATATATAAACAGCTCATTCAGCTTAATATTAGAAAAACAAACAACCCAATACAAAAATGGGCAGAAGATCTAAAGAGACGTTTCTTCAAAGAAGACACCGAGATGGCCAAGACGCACATGAAAAGCTGCTCAAGAGCACTAATTATTAGAGAAATGCAAATCAAAAGTACAATGAGGTATCACCTCACACCTGTTAGAATCGGCATCATCAGAAAATCTACAAACAACAAATTCTGGGGAGGGTGTGGACAAAAGGAGCCCTCTTCCACTATTGGTGGGAATGTAAATTGATACAGTCACTATGGGGAACAGTAAGGAGTTTCCTTAAAAAAGCTAGAAATAGAATTACCCTCTGATCCAGCAATCCCACTTCTGGGCATATACCCAGAGAAAACCATAAATCAAAAAGGCACATTCACCACAATGTTCATTGCAGCACTATTTACAATAGCCAGGTAATGGAAGCAACCGAAATGCCCACAGACAGACGAATGGATAAAGATGTGGTACATATATAAAATGGAATATTACTCAGCCATAAAAAGGAATGAAACTGGGTCATTTGTAGAGACATCGATGGATCTAGGGACTGTCATACAGAATGAAGTAAGTCAGAAAGAGGAAAACAAATATTGTATATTAATGCATATATGTGGAACCTAAAAATGGTACAGATGAACTGGTTTGCAGGGAAGAAATAGAGACACAGTGGTAGAGAACAAACGTATGGACACCAAGGGTGGGAAGCCATGGGGTGTTGGTGGTGGGATGATTTGGAGATTGGGATTGAACTGTATACATGGATATGCATAAAATACATAACAAATAATAACCTGCTGTATAAAAAATAAATAAAATTAAAGTTCAATATTTTAAAAAATAAAATTTAAAAATAAAACAGAAAAAAGTTCTTCCCTTCACACAGATGCTTTTATATGAATGAATCATTTCCATGCTTATATCTATAAATACATAAAAGAGGAATAAAATCTAACTTGAACCATAAAAGAAAAAAAAACCTAAACCCACCAGTTATACAGAGGAACACCCAATCAGGGCACTTGCTCCAGTGGAAAACTATTCTGAAATTGGTCAGAGGTGGGGAATCATCTCCCATACAGCCAGCAACCCACCACCCCACACAAGGAGCGTCCACATTGCAAAGCTGGGGGACTGTGCCGAGGCATCTGTGAGTAAACGTGAGCTGAGCCCCAGGCCAGCTGCTGCTGAACTGTTCCCACCCTTCCCAGGTAAAACACCTGAATATGTACAAGGGCTTGAAAGCCTAGAGGAAGGGCCACGGAACCACACAAGCGACAGCCCACAGGCCAACTTGGTGCCTGCAGGCCAGCCAGGATGGTCCTGGCCCTGGGCGCTCTTCCAGAAGTTTTCCATTGCCCTGCCTGAGATACCCCTCCTGTCCCGGCCCCCACTGGTTTTTTCCTTCCTCACCTCTGTCTGGAGAGAAATTCCAGCGGAAGGTATGGGTGACACATCCTCTTCTTTATAGGTGGCAGCCTGGCAACTCTTGCAGAAAGGCCAGCAGAGCCCCACTCACACCGGGCCACCCACAAAGCCATGGCCCCTCACTCCCTCCCACCAGCACAGCCCCGAGACTGCTGACGGGGCAGAGAATCTGGAGTCAGGCACAGCTTCATGGGCTATTGCTGCCTGGAGCACTGTTTATATTGACCTCAACCAGGCACACCTGGGGAGGGCCGGCCGGCAGGGTAAGGCTGCCCAGGTCAGCTAATCCAAAACCCTCAGGGAATCACATTGTTGAAAATGGACCTCGCTAAGGCAGAATAGAAGTCAAGGAAAAAAAGGACACAATGCCATTTGCAGCCCCGTAGATGAGTCTGGAGGTAATCATGTGACTTGTAGTAAGTCAGAAAGTGAAAGACACATATCGTGTCATATCACTTATAGGTGTTACCTAAAAATGGATACCAGGGCAGATATTTCCACGGAGAAGGGCAATCACAGATTCATTAAAAAACTTATGGTTCACCAATGGAAAGGTGTGAGGATTGGTTTCATTACGATATCGGGGTTAACAGACATATACAAACACAGGGGACATATATAATCACCAAAGACCTACGGAATACCAAGAGAAGACTACTCAACATTCTGTCATAACGTACATGGGAAAAGGATCCCAGGAAGAAGAGACATCTGTATATGTGTAAAAGAACCACATCTTCCACACCTACAACAAGCCAAACATTGTAATCAAACTTGCTGTAATACAAAAGAAAATAATGAATTAAAAACAGGAACAAGAAGTAGTGAGACAAACTTGAGGGCCTTTCTCCTGGCACATTCCATTCTAAATTCCAATCTAGAACACGACTTCCTTTGAGGCTCTGTTGCCCTAGTAACCAGATTCGGTAAGGGAGAACTGCTGCCACCTTGTGGCCGTTTCACACAACAGCAGCTTTAATCCCAGCGCTAATGGTCAGTTGATATTCAAAATCATTGCCGGCCTGTAAATGACACCTGCCCTGAAAACAAATCCTGGGGTCACATATCGACCAAAAAATTCAAAGGACGTCCATATTTCAAAACGACCGTTTCAAAAGGCATATTTTACGCACATTAGTGTTCTGCTTCTATTTCTTTCTTTCTTTTTTGGTTAAAAATAACGGGAATGGAAAAAGGCATCCCTCAGAATGGGAGAAAATCGTTGCAAACGAATCAATGGACAAAGGTTTAATCTCCAATATATATAAACAGCTCATGCAGCTTAATATTAGAAAAACAAACAACCCAATACAAAAATGGGCAGAAGATCTAAAGAGACGTTTCTTCAAAGAAGACACCGAGATGGCCAAGACGCACATGAAAAGCTGCTCAAGAGCACTAATTATTAGAGAAATGCAAATCAAAAGTACAATGAGGTATCACCTCACACCTGTTAGAATCGGCATCATCAGAAAATCTACAAACAACAAATTCTGGGGAGGGTGTGGACAAAAGGAGCCCTCTTCCACTATTGGTGGGAATGTAAATTGATACAGTCACTATGGGGAACAGTAAGGAGTTTCCTTAAAAAAGCTAGAAATAGAATTACCCTCTGATCCAGCAATCCCACTTCTGGGCATATACCCAGAGAAAACCATAAATCAAAAATGCACATTTACCACAATGTTCATTGCAGCACTATTTACATAAGCCAGGTAATGGAAGCAACCGAAATGCCCAAAGACAGACGAATGGATAAAGATGTGGTACATATATAAAATGGAATATTACTCAGCCATAAAAAGGAATGAAACTGGGTCATTTGTAGAGACATCGATGGATCTAGAGACTGTCATACAGAATGAAGTAAGTCAGAAAGAGGAAAACAAATATTGTATATTAATGCATATATGTGGAACCTAAAAATGGTACAGATGAACTGGTTTGCAGGGAAGAAATAGAGACACAGAGGTAGAGAACAAACCTATGGACACCAAGTGTGTGAAGCCATGGGGAGGTGGTGGTGGGATGATTTGGAGATTGGGATTGAACTGTATACATGGATATGCATAAAATACATAACAAATAATAACCTGCTGTATAAAAAATAAATAAAATTATAGTTCAAAATTTTAAAAAATAAAATTTAAAAATAAAACAGAAAAAAGTTCTTCCATTCACACAGATGCATTTATATGAATGAATCATTTCCATGCTTATATCTATAAATACATAAAAGAGGAATAAAATCTAACTTGAACCATAAAAGAAAAAAAAAACCTGAACCCACCAGTTATACAGATGAACACCCAATCAGGGCACTTGCTCCAGTGGAAAACAATTCTGAAATTCGTCAGATGTGGGGAATCATCTCCCATACAGCCAGCAACCCACCCCCCACACAAGGAGCGTCCTCATTGCAAAGCTGGGGGAACGTGCCGAGGCATCTGTGAGTAAACGTGAGCTGAGCCCCAGGCCAGCTGCTGCTGAACTGTTCCCACCCTTCCCAGGTAAAACACCTGAATATGTACAAGGGCTTGAAAGCCTAGAGGAAGGGCCACGGAACCACACAAGCGACAGCCCACAGGCCAACTTGGTGCCTGCAGGCCAGCCAGGATGGTCCTGGCCCCGGGCGCTCTTCCAGAAGTTTTCCATTGCCCTGCCTGAGATACCCCTCCTGTCCCGGCCCCCACTGGTTTTTTCCTTCCTCACCTCTGTCCGGAGAGAGATATCAGCGGAAGGTATGGGTGACACATCCTCTTCTTTATAGGTGGCAGCCTGGAAACTCCTGCAGAAAGGCCAAAAGAGCCCCACTCACACCGGGCAACCCACAAAGCCATGGCCCCTCACTCCCTCCCAACAGCACTGCCCCGAGACTGCTGACGGGGCAGAGAATCTGGAGTCAGGCACAGCTTCATGGGCTATTGCTGCCTGGAGCACTGTTTATATTGACCTCAACCAGGCACACCTGGGGAGGGCCGGCTGGCAGGGTAAGGCTGCCCAGGTCAGCTAATCCACAACCCTCAGGGAATCACATTGTTGAAAATGGACCTCGCTAAGGCAGAATAGAAGTCAAGGAAAAAAAGGACACAATGCCATTTGCAGCCCCGTAGATGAGTCTGGAGGTAATCACGTGACTTGTAGTAAGTCAGAAAGTGAAAGACACATATCGTGTCATATCACTTATAGGTGTTACCTAAAAATGGATACCAGGGCAGATATTTCCACGGAGAAGGGCAATCACAGATTCATTAAAAAACTTATGGTTCACCAATGGAAAGGTGTGAGGATTGGTTTCATTACGATATCGGGGTTAACAGACATATACAAACACAGGGGACATATATAATCACCAAAGACCTATGGAATACCAAGAGAAGACTACTCAACATTCTGTCATAACGTACATGGGAAAAGGATCCCAGGAAGAACAGACATCTGTATATGTGTAAAAGAACCACATCTTCCACACCTACAACAAGACAAACATTGTAATCAAACTTGCTGTAATACAAAATAAAAAAATAAATTAAAAACACGAACAAGAAGTAGTGAGACAAACTTGAGGGGCTTTCTCCTGGCACATTCCATTCTAAATTCCAATCTAGAACATGACTTCCATTGAGGCTCTGTTGCCCTAGTAACCAGATTCGGTAAGGGAGAACTGCTGCCACCTTGTGGCCGTTTCACACAACAGCAGCTTTAATCCCAGCGCTAATGGTCAGTTGATATTCAAAATCATTGCCGTCCTGTAAATGACACCTGCCCTGAAAACAAATCCTGGGGTCACATATCCACCAAAAATTTCAAAGGACGTCCATATTACAAAACGACCGTATCAAAAGGCATATTTTACGCACATTAGTGTTCTGCTTCTATTTCTTTCTTTCTTTTTCGGTTAAAAAAAACGGGAATGGAGAAAGGCATCCCTCAGAATGGGAGAAAATCGTTGCAAACGAATCAATGGACAAAGGTTTAATCTCCAATATATATAAACAGCTCATGCAGCTTAATATTAGAAAAACAAACAACCCAATACAAATTGGGCAGAAGATCTAAAGAGACGTTTCTTCAAAGAAGACACCGAGATGGCCAAGACGCACATGAAAATCTGCTCAAGAGCACTAATTATTAGAGGAATGGAAATCAAAAGTACAATGAGGTATCACCTCACACCTGTTAGAATCGGCATCATCAGAAAATCTACAAACAACAAATTCTGGGGAGGGTGTGGACAAAAGGAGCCCTCTTCCACTATTGGTGGGAATGTAAATTGATACAGTCACTATGGGGAACAGTAAGGAGTTTCCTTAAAAAAGCTAGAAATAGAATTACCCTCTGATCCAGCAATCCCACTTCTGGGCATATACCCAGAGAAAACCATAAATCAAAAAGGCACATTCACCACAATGTTCATTGCAGCACTATTTACAATAGCCAGGTAATGGAAGCAACCGAAATGCCCACAGACAGACGAATGGATAAAGATGTGGTACATATATAAATGGAATATTACTCAGCCATAAAAAGGAATGAAACTGGGTCATTTGTAGAGACATCGATTGATCTAGAGACTGTCATACAGAATGAAGTAAGTCAGAAAGAGGAAAACAAATATTGTATATTAATGCATATATGGGGAACCTAAAAATGGTACAGATGAACTGGTTTGCAGGGAAGAAATAGAGACACAGAGGTAGAGAACAAACGTATGGACAACAAGTGTGGGAAGCCATGGGGTGGTGGTGGTGGGATGATTTGGAGATTGGGATTGAACTGTATACATGTATATGCATAAAATACATAACAAATAATAACCTGCTGTATAAAAAATAAATAGAATTAAAGTTCAAAATTTTAAAAAATAAAATTTAAAAATAAAACAGAAAAAAGTTCTTCCCTTCACACAGATGCATTTATATGAATGAATTATTTCCATGCTTATATCTATAAATACATAAAAGAGGAATAAAATCTAACTTGAACCATAAAAGAAAAAAAAAACCTGAACCCACCAGTTATACAGAGGAAAACACAATCAGGGCACTTGCTCCAGCGGAAAACAATTCTGAAATTGGTCAGAGGTGGGGAATCATCTCCCATACAGCCAGCAACCCACCCCCCACACAAGGAGCGTCCTCATTGCAAAGCTGGGGTACCGTGCCGAGGCATCTGTGAGTAAATGTGAGCTGAGCCCCAGGCCAGCTGCTGCTGAACTGTTCCCACCCTTCCCAGGTAAAACACCTGAATATGTACAAGGGCTTGAAAGCCTAGAGGAAGGGCCACGGAACCACACAAGCGACAGCCCACAGGCCAACTTGGTGCCTGCAGGCCAGCCAGGATGGTCCTGGCCCCGGGCGCTCTTCCAGAAGTTTTCCATTGCCCTGCCTGAGATACCCCTCCTGTCCCGGCCCCCACTGGTTTTTTCCTTCCTCACCTCTGTCCGGAGAGAGATTCCAGCGGAAGGTATGGGTGACACATCCTCTTCTTTATAGGTGGCAGCCTGGCAACTCCTGCAGAAAGGCCAACAGAGCCCCACTCACACCGGGCAACCCACAAAGCCATGGCCCCTCACTCCCTCACACCAGCACAGCCCCGAGACTGCTGACGGGGCAGAGAATCTGGAGTCAGGCACAGCTTCAGGGGCTATTGCTGCCTGGAGCACTGTTTATATTGACCTCAACCAGGCACACCTGGGGAGGGCCGGCCGGCAGGGTAAGGCTGCCCAGGTCAGCTAATCCACAACCCTCAGGGAATCACATTGTTGAAAATGGACCTCGCTAAGGCAGAAGAGAAGTCAAGGAAAAAAAGGACACAATGCCATTTGCAGCCCCGTAGATGAGTCTGGAGGTAATCACGTGACTTGTAGTAAGTCAGAAAGTGAAAGACACATATCGTGTCATATCACTTATAGGTGTTACCTAAAAATGTATACCAGGGCAGATATTTCCACGGAGAAGGGCAATCACAGATTCATTAAAAAACTTATGGTTCACCAATGGAAAGGTGTGAGGATTGGTTTCATTACGATATCGGGGTTAACAGACATATACAAACACAGGGGACATATATAATCACCAAAGACCTACGGAATACCAAGAGAAGACTACTCAACATTCTGTCATAACGTACATGGGAAAAGGATCCCAGGAAGAACAGACATCTGTATATGTGTAAAAGAACCACATCTTCCACACCTACAACAAGCCAAACATTGTAATCAAACTTGCTGTAATAAAAAATAAAATAATAAATTAAAAACACGAACAAGAAGTAGTGAGACAAACTTGAGGGGCTTTCTCCTGGCACATTCCATTCTAAATTCCAATCTAGAACACGACTTCCATTGAGGCTCTGTTGCCCTAGTAACCAGATTCGGTAAGGGAGAACTGCTGCCACCTTGTGGCCGTTTCACACAACAGCAGCTTTAATCCCAGCGCTAATGGTCAGTTGATATTGAAAATCATTGCCGGCCTGTAAATGACACCTGCCCTGAAAACAAATCCTGGGGTCACATATCGACCAAAAAATTCAAAGGACGTCCATATTTCAAAACGACCGTTTCAAAAGGCATATTTTACGCACATTAGTGTTCTGCTTCTATTTCTTTCTTTCTTTTTTGGTTAAAAAAAACGGGAATGGAAAAAGGCATCCCTCAGAATGGGAGAAAATCGTTGCAAACGAATCAATGGACAAAGGTTTAATCTCCAATATATATAAACAGCTCATGCAGCTTAATATTAGAAAAACAAACAACCCAATACAAATTGGGCAGAAGATCTAAAGAGACGTTTCTTCAAAGAAGACACCGAGATGGCCAAGACGCACATGAAAAGCTGCTCAAGAGCACTAATTATTAGAGAAATGCAAATCAAAAGTACAATGAGGTATCACCTCACACCTGTTAGAATCGGCATCATCAGAAAATCTACAAACAACAAATTCTGGGGAGGGTGTGGACAAAAGGAGCCCTCTTCCACTATTGGTGGGAATGTAAATTGATACAGTCACTATGGGGAACAGTAAGGAGTTTCCTTAAAAAAGCTAGAAATAGAATTACCCTCTGATCCAGCAATCCCACTTCTGGGCATATACCCAGAGAAAACCATAAATCAAAAAGGCACATTCACCACAATGTTCATTGCAGCACTATTTACAATAGCCAGGTAATGGAAGCAACCGAAATGCCCAGAGACAGACGAATGGATAAAGATGGGGTACATATATAAAATGGAATATTACTCAGCCATAAAAAGGAATGAAACTGGGTCATTTGTAGAGACATCGTTGGATCTAGAGACTGTCATACAGAATGAAGTAAGTCAGAAAGAGGAAAACAAATATTGTATATTAATGCATATATGGGGAACCTAAAAATGGTACAGATGAACTGGTTTGCAGGGAAGAAATAGAGACACAGAGGTAGAGAACAAACGTATGGACACCAAGTGTGGGAAGCCATGGGGTGGTGGTGGTGGGATGATTTGGAGATTGGGATTGAACTGTATACATGTATATGCATAAAATACATAACAAATAATAACCTGCTGTATAAAAAATAAATAAAATTAAAGTTCAAAATTTTAAAAAATAAAATTTAAAAATAAAACAGAAAAAAGTTCTTCCCTTCACACAGATGCATTTATATGAATGAATTATTTCCATGCTTATATCTATAAATACATTAAAGAGGAATAAAATCTAACTTGAACCATAAAAGAAAAAAAAAACCTGAACCCACCAGTTATACAGAGGAAAACCCCATCAGGGCACTTGCTCCAGCGGAAAACAATTCTGAAATTGGTCAGAGGTGGGGAATCATCTCCCATACAGCCAGCAACCCACACCCCACACATGGAGCGTCCTCATTGCAAAGCTGGGGGACCGTGCCGAGGCATCTGTGAGTAAACGTGAGCTGAGCCCAAGGCCAGCTGCTGCTGAACTGTTCCCACCCTTCCCACGTAAAACACCTGAATATGTACAAGGGCTTGAAAGCCTAGAGGAAGGGCCACGGAACCACACAAGCGACAGCCCACAGGCCAACTTGGTGCCTGCAGGCCAGCCAGGATGGTCCTGGCCCCGGGCGCTCTTTCAGAAGTTTTCCATTGCCCTGCCTGAGATACCCCTCCTGTCCCGGCCCCCACTGGTTTTTTCCTTCCTCACCTCTGTCCGGAGAGAGATTCCAGCGGAATGTATGGGTGACACATCCTCTTCTTTATAGGTGGCAGCCTGGCAACTCCTGCAGAAAGGCCAGCAGAGCCCCACTCACACCGGGCCACCCACAAAGCCATGGCCCCTCACTCCCTCCCACCAGCACAGCCCCGAGACTGCTGACGGGGCAGAGAATCTGGAGTCAGGCACAGCTTCATGGGCTATTGCTGCCTGGAGCACTGTTTATATTGACCTCAACCAGGCACACCTGGGGAGGGCCGGCCGGCAGGTTAAGGCTG
Organism: Mesoplodon bidens; assembly: GCF_964165515.1. Lineage (NCBI taxonomy): Eukaryota > Metazoa > Chordata > Mammalia > Artiodactyla > Ziphiidae > Mesoplodon > Mesoplodon bidens. Next base: position 53,662 of record NW_027671495.1, read on the forward strand.
CCCAGGTCAGCTAATCCACAACCCTCAGGGAATCACATTGTTGAAAATGGACCTCGCTAAGGCAGAAGAGAAGTCAAGGAAAAAAAGGACACAATGCCATTTGCAGCCCCGTAGATGAGTCTGGAGGTAATCACGTGACTTGTAGTAAGTCAGAAAGTGAAAGACACATATCGTGTCATATCACTTATAGGTGTTACCTAAAAATGGATACCAGAGCAGATATTTCCACGGAGAAGGGCAATCACAGATTCATTAAAAAACTTATGGTTCACAAATGGAAAGGTGTGAGGATTGGTTTCATTACGATATCGGGGTTAACAGACATATACAAACACAGGGGACATATATAATCACCAAAGACCTACGGAATACCAAGAGAAGACTACTCAACATTCTGTCATAACGTACATGGGAAAAGGATCCCAGGAAGAACAGACATCTGTATATGTGTAAAAGAACCACATCTTCCACACCTACAACAAGCCAAACATTGTAATCAAACTTGCTGTAATACAAAATAAAAAAATAAATTAAAAACACGAACAAGAAGTAGTGAGACAAACTTGAGGGGCTTTCTCCTGGCACATTCCATTCTAAATTCCAATCTAGAACACGACTTCCATTGACGCTCTGTTGCCCTAGTAACCAGATTCGGTAAGGGAGAACTGCTGCCACCTTGTGGCCGTTTCACACAACAGCAGCTTTAATCCCAGCGCTAATGGTCAGTTGATATTCAAAATCATTGCCGGCCTGTAAATGACACCTGCCCTGAAAACAAATCCTGGGCTCACATATCGACCAAAAAATTCAAAGGACGTCCATATTTCAAAACGACCGTTTCAAAAGGCATATTTTACGCACATTAGTGTTCTGCTTCTATTTCTTTCTTTCTGTTTTGGTTAAAAAAAACGGGAATGGAAAAAGGCATCCCTCAGAATGGGAGAAAATCGTTGCAAACGAATCAATGGACAAAGGTTTAATCTCCAATATATATAAACAGCTCATGCAGCTTAATATTAGAAAAACAAACAACGCAATACAAAAATGGGCAGAAGATCTAAAGAGACGTTTCTTCAAAGAAGACACCGAGATGGCCAAGACGCACATGAAAAGCTGCTCAAGAGCACTAATTATTAGAGAAATGCAAATCAAAAGTACAATGAGGTATCACCTCACACCTGTTAGAATCGGCATCATCAGAAAATCTACAAACAACAAATTCTGGGGAGGGTGTGGACAAAAGGAGCCCTCTTCCACTATTGGTGGGAATGTAAATTGATACAGTCACTATGTCGAACAGTAAGGAGTTTCCTTAAAAAAGCTAGAAATAGAATTACCCTCTGATCCAGCAATCCCACTTCTGGGCATATACCCAGAGAAAACCATAAATCAAAAAGGCACATTCACCACAATGTTCATTGCAGCACTATTTACAATAGCCAGGTAATGGAAGCAACCGAAATGCCCACAGACAGACGAATGGATAAAGATGTGGTACATATATAAAATGGAATATTACTCAGCCATAAAAAGGAATGAAACTGGGTCATTTGTAGAGACATCGATGGATCTAGAGACTGTCATACAGAATGAAGTAAGTCAGAAAGAGGAAAACAAATATTGTATATTAATGCATATATGTCTAACCTAAAAATGGTACAGATGAACTGGTTTGCAGGGAAGAAATAGAGACACAGAGGTAGAGAACAAACGTATGGACACCAAGTGTGGGAAGCCATGGGGTGGTGGTGGTGGGATGATTTGGAGATTGGGATTGAACTGTATACATGGATATGCATAAAATACATAACCAATAATAACCTGCTGTATAAAAAATAAATAAAATTAAAGTTCAAAATTTTAAAAAATAAAATTTAAAAATAAAACAGAAAAAAGTTCTTCCCTTCACACAGATGCATTTATATGAATGAATCATTTCCATGCTTATATCTATAAATACATAAAAGAGGAATAAAATCTAACTTGAACCATAAAAGAAAAAAAAAAAACCTGAACCCACCAGGTATACAGAGGAACACCCAATCAGGGCACTTGCTCCAGCGGAAAACAATTCTGAAATTGGTCAGAGGTGGGGAATCATCTCCCATACAGCCAGCAACCCACACCCCACACAAGGAGCGTCCTCATTGCAAAGCTGGGGGACCGTGCCGAGGCATCTGTGAGTAAACGTGAGCTGAGCCCCAGGCCAGCTGCTGCTGAACTGTTCCCACCCTTCCCAGGTAAAACACCTGAATATGTACAAGGGCTTGAAAGCCTAGAGGAAGGGCCACGGAACCACACAAGCGACAGCCCACAGGCCAACTTGGTGCCTGCAGGCCAGCCAGGATGGTCCTGGCCCCGGGCGCTCTTCCAGAAGTTTTCCATTGCCCTGCCTGAGATACCCCTCCTGTCCCGGCCCCCACTGGTTTTTTCCTTCCTCACCTCTGTCCGGAGAGAAATTCCAGCGGAAGGTATGGGTGACACATCCTCTTCCTTATAGGTGGCAGCCTGGCAACTCCTGCAGAAAGGCCAGCAGAGCCCCACTCACACCGGGCCACCCACAAAGCCATGGCCCCTCACTCCCTCCCACAAGCACAGCCCCGAGACTGCTGACGGGGCAGAGAATCTGGAGTCAGGCACAGCTTCAGGGGCTATTGCTGCCTGGAGCACTGTTTATATTGACCTCAACCAGGCACACCTGGGGAGGGCCGGCCGGCAGCGTAAGGCTGCCCAGGTCAGCTAATCCACAACCCTCAGGGAATCACATTGTTGAAAATGGACCTCGCTAAGGCAGAAGAGAAGTCAAGGAATAAAAGGACACAATGCCATTTGCAGCCCCGTAGATGAGTCTGGAGGTAATCACGTGACTTGTAGTAAGTCAGAAAGTGAAAGACACATATCGTGTCATATCACTTATAGGTGTTACCTAAAAATGGATACCAGGGCAGATATTTCCACGGAGAAGGGCAATCACAGATTCATTAAAAAACTTATGGTTCACCAATGGAAAGGTGTGAGGATTGGTTTCATTACGATATCGGGGTTAACAGACATATACAAACACAGGGGACATATATAATCACCAAAGACCTACGGAATACCAAGAGAAGACTACTCAACATTCTGTCATAACGTACATGGGAAAAGGATCTCAGGAAGAACAGACATCTGTATATGTGTAAAAGAACCACATCTTCCACACCTACAACAAGCCAAACATTGTAATCAAACTTGCTGTAATACAAAATAAAAAAATAAATTAAAAACACGAACAAGAAGTAGTGAGACAAACTTGAGGGGCTTTCTCCTGGCACATTCCATTCTAAATTCCAATGTAGAACACGACTTCCATTGACGCTCTGTTGCCCTAGTAACCAGATTCGGTAAGGGAGAACTGCTGCCACCTTGTGGCCGTTTCACACAACAGCAGCTTTAATCCCAGCGCTAATGGTCAGTTGATATTGAAAATCATTGCCGGCCTGTAAATGACACCTGCCCTGAAAACAAATCCTGGGGTCACATATCGACCAAAAAATTCAAAGGACGTCCATATTTCAAAACGACCGTTTCAAAAGGCATATTTTACGCACATTAGTGTTCTGCTTCTATTTCTTTCTTTCTTTTTTGGTTAAAAAAAACGGGAATGGAAAAAGGCATCCCTCAGAATGGGAGAAAATCATTGCAAACGAATCAATGGACAAAGGTTTAATCTCCAATATATATAAACAGCTCATGCAGCTTAATATTAGAAAAACAAACAACCCAATACAAATTGGGCAGAAGATCTAAAGAGACGTTTCTTCAAAGAAGACACCGAGATGGCCAAGACGCACATGAAAAGCTGCTCAAGAGCACTAATTATTAGAGAAATGCAAATCAAAAGTACAATGAGGTATCACCTCACACCTGTTAGAATCGGCATCTTCAGAAAATCTACAAACAACAAATTCTGGGGAGGGTGTGGACAAAAGGAGCCCTCTTCCACTATTGGTGGGAATGTAAATTGATACAGTCACTATGGGGAACAGTAAGGAGTTTCCTTAAAAAAGCTAGAAATAGAATTATCCTCTGATCCAGCAATCCCACTTCTGGGCATATACCCAGAGAAAACCATAAATCAAAAAGGCACATTCACCACAATGTTCATTGCAGCACTATTTACAATAGCCAGGTAATGGAAGCAACCGAAATGCCCAGAGACAGACGAATGGATAAAGATGTGGTACATATATAAAATGGAATATTACTCAGCCATAAAAAGGAATGAACCTGGGTCATTTGTAGAGACATCGTTGGATCTAGAGACTGTCATACAGAATGAAGTAAGTCAGAAAGAGGAAAACAAATATTGTATATTAATGCATATATGGGGAACCTAAAAATGGTACAGATGAACTGGTTTGCAGGGAAGAAATAGAGACACAGAGGTAGAGAACAAACGTATGGACACCAAGTGTGGGAAGCCATGGGGTGGTGGTGGTGGGATGATTTGGAGATTGGGATTGAACTGTATACATGTATATGCATAAAATACATAACAAATAATAACCTGCTGTATAAAAAATAAATAGAATTAAAGTTCAAAATTTTAAAAAAATAAAATTTAAAAATAAAACAGAAAAAAGTTCTTCCCTTCACACAGATGCATTTATATGAATGAATTATTTCCATGCTTATATCTATAAATACATAAAAGAGGAATAAAATCTAACTTGAACCATAAAAGAAAAAAAAAACCTGAACCCACCAGTTATACAGAGGAAAACACAATCAGGGCACTTGCTCCAGCGGAAAACAATTCTGAAATTGGTCAGAGGTGGGGAATCATCTCCCATACAGCCAGCAACCCACACCCCACACAAGGAGCGTCCTCATTGCAAAGCTGGGGGACCATGCCGAGGCATCTGTGAGTAAACGTGAGCTGAGCCCCAGGCCAGCTGCTGCTGAACTGTTCCCACCCTTCCCAGGTAAAACACCTGAATATGTACAAGGGCTTGAAAGCCTAGAGGAAGGGCCACGGAACCACACAAGCGACAGCCCACAGGCCAACTTGGTGCCTGCAGGCCAGCCAGGATGGTCCTGACCCCGGGTGCTCTTCCAGAAGTTTTCCATTGCCCTGCCTGAGATACCCCTCCTGTCCCGGCCCCCACTGGTTTTTTCCTTCCTCACCTCTGTCCGGAGAGAAATTCCAGCGGAAGGTATGGGTGACACATCCTCTTCCTTATAGGTGGCAGCCTGGCAACTCCTGCAGAAAGGCCAGCAGAGCCCCACTCACACCGGGCCACCCACAAAGCCATGGCCGCTCACTCCCTCCCACCAGCACAGCCCCGAGACTGCTGACGGGGCAGAGAATCTGGAGTCAGGCACAGCTTCAGGGGCTATTGCTGCCTGGAGCACTGTTTATATTGACCTCAACCAGGCACACCTGGGGAGGGCCGGCCGGCAGCGTAAGGCTGCCCAGGTCAGCTAATCCACAACCCTCAGGGAATCACATTGTTGAAAATGGACCTCGCTAAGGCAGAAGAGAAGTCAAGGAATAAAAGGACACAATGCCATTTGCAGCCCCGTAGATGAGTCTGGAGGTAATCACGTGACTTGTAGTAAGTCAGAAAGTGAAAGACACATATCGTGTCATATCACTTATAGGTGTTACCTAAAAATGGATACCAGGGCAGATATTTCCACGGAGAAGGGCAATCACAGATTCATTAAAAAACTTATGGTTCACCAATGGAAAGGTGTGAGGATTGGTTTCATTACGATATCGGGGTTAACAGACATATACAAACACAGGGGACATATATAATCACCAAAGACCTACGGAATACCAAGAGAAGACTACTCAACATTCTGTCATAACGTACATGGGAAAAGGATCCCAGGAAGAACAGACATCTGTATATGTGTAAAAGAACCACATCTTCCACACCTACAACAAGCCAAACATTGTAATCAAACTTGCTGTAATACAAAATAAAAAAATAAATTAAAAACACGAACAAGAAGTAGTGAGACAAACTTGAGGGGCTTTCTCCTGGCACATTCCATTCTAAATTCCAATCTAGAACACGACTTCCATTGACGCTCTGTTGCCCTAGTAACCAGATTCGGTAAGGGAGAACTGCTGCCACCTTGTGGCCGTTTCACACAACAGCAGCTTTAATCCCAGCGCTAATGGTCAGTTGATATTGAAAATCATTGCCGGCCTGTAAATGACACCTGCCCTGAAAACAAATCCTGGGGTCACATATCGACCAAAAAATTCAAAGGACGTCCATATTTCAAAACGACCGTTTCAAAAGGCACATTTTACAGACATTAGTGTTCTGCTTCTATTTCTTTCTCTCTTTTTTGGTTAAAAAAAACGGGAATGGAAAAAGGCATCCCTCAGAATGGGAGAAAATCGTTGCAAACGAATCAATGGACAAAGGTTTAATCTCCAATATATATAAACAGCTCATGCAGCTTAATATTAGAAAAACAAACCACCCAGTACAAATTGGGCAGAAGATCTAAAGAGACGTTTCTTCAAAGAAGACACCGAGATGGCCAAGACGCACATGAAAAGCTGCTCAAGAGCACTAATTATTAGAGAAATGCAAATCAAAAGTACAATGAGGTATCACCTCACACCTGTTAGAATCGGCATCATCAGAAAATCTACAAACAACAAATTCTGGGGAGGGTGTGGACAAAAGGAGCCCTCTTCCACTATTGGTGGGAATGTAAATTGATACAGTCACTATGGGGAACAGTAAGGAGTTTCCTTAAAAAAGCTAGAAATAGAATTACCCTCTGATCCAGCAATCCCACTTCTGGGCATATACCCAGAGAAAACCATAAATCAAAAAGGCACATTCACCACAATGTTCATTGCAGCACTATTTACAATAGCCAGGTAATGGAAGCAACCGAAATGCCCACAGACAGACGAATGGATAAAGATGTGGTACATATATAAAATGGAATATTACTCAGCCATAAAAAGGAATGAAACTGGGTCATTTGTAGAGACATCGATGGATTTAGAGACTGTCATACAGAATGAAGTAAGTCAGAAAGAGGAAAACAAATATTGTATATTAATGCATATATGTGGAACCTAAAAATGGTACAGATGAACTGGTTTGCAGGGAAGAAGTAGAGACACAGAGGTAGAGAACAAACGTATGGACACCAAGTGTGGGAAGCCATGGGGTGGTGGTGGTGGGATGATTTGGAGATTGGGATTGAACTGTATACATGTATATGCATAAAATACATAACCAATAATAACCTGCTGTATAAAAAATAAATAAAATTAAAGTTCAAAATTTTAAAAAATAAAATTTAAATATAAAACAGAAAAAAGTTCTTCCCTTCACACAGATGCATTTATATGAATGAATTATTTTCATGCTTATATGTATAAATACATAAAAGAGGAATAAAATCTAACTTGAACCATAAAAGAAAAAAAAAACCTGAACCCACCAGTTATACAGAGGAAAACCCAATCAGGGCACTTGCTCCAGCGGAAAACAATTCTGAAATTGGTCAGAGGTGGGGAATCATCTCCCATACAGCCAGCAACCCACACCCCACACAAGGAGCGTCCTCAGTGCAAAGCTGGGGGACCGTGCCGAGGCATCTTTGAGTAAACGTGAGCTGAGCCCCAGGCCAGCTGCTGCTGAACTGTTCCCACCCTTCCCAGGTAAAACACCTGAATATGTACAAGGGCTTGAAAGCCTAGAGGAAGGGCCACGGAACCACACAAGCAACAGCCCACAGGCCAACTTGGTGCCTGCAGGCCAGCCAGGATGGTCCTGGCCCCGGGCGCTCTTCCAGAAGTTTTCCATTGCCCTGCCTGAGATACCCCTCCTGTCCCGGCCCCCACTGGTTTTTTCCTTCCTCACCTCTGTCCGGAGAGAGATTCCAGCCGAAGGTATGGGTGACACATCCTCTTCTTTATAGGTGGCAGCCTGGCAACTCCTGCAGAACGTTCAACAGAGCCCCACTCACACCGTGCCACCCACAAAGCCATGGCCCCTCACTCCCTCCCACCTGCACAGCCCCAAGACTGCTGACGGGGCCGAGAATCTGGAGTCAGGCACAGCTTCAGGGGCTATTGCTGCCTGGAGCGCTGTTTATATTGACCTCAAAGAGGCACACCTGGGGAGGGCCGACCGGCAGGGTAAGGCTGCCCAGGTCAGCTAATCCACAACCCTCAGGGAATCACATTGTTGAAAATGGACCTCGCTAAGGCAGAATAGAAGTCAAGGGAAAAAAGGACACAATGCCTTTTGCAGCCCCATAGATGAGTCTAGAGGTAATCACGTGACTTGTAGTAAGTCAGAAAGTGAAAGACACATATCGTGTCATATCACTTATAGGTGTTACCTAAAAATGGATACCAGGGCAGATATTTCCACGGAGAAGGGCAATCACAGATTCATTAAACAAACCTATGTTTCACAAATGGAAAGGTGTGAGGATTGGTCTCATTACGATATCGGGGTTAACAGACATATACAAACACAGGTGACATATATAATCACCAAAGACCTACGGAATACCAAGAGAAGACTACTCAACATTCTGTCATAACGTACATGGGAAAAGGATCCCAGGAAGTACAGACATCAGTATATGTGTAAAAGAACCACATCTTCCACACCTACAACAAGCCAAACATTGTAATCAAACTTGCTGTAATACAAAATAAAAAAATAAAAACACGAACAAGAAGTAGTGAGACAAACTTGAGGGGCTTTCTCCTGCCACATTCCATTCTAAATTCCAATATAGAACACGACTTCCATTGAGGCTCTGTTGCCCTAGTAACCAGATTCGGTAAGGGAGAACTGCTGCCACCTTGTGGCCGTTTCACACAACAGCAGCTTTAATCCCAGCGCTAATGGTCAGTTGATATTCAAAATCATTGCCGGCCTGTAAATGACACCTGCCCTGAAAACAAATCCTGGGGTCACATATCGACCGAAAAATTCAAAGGACGTCCATATTTCAAAACGACCGTTTCAAAAGGCATATTTTACGCACATTAGTGTTCTGCTTCTATTTCTTTCTTTCTTTTTTGGTTAAAAAAAACGGGAATGGAAAAAGGCATCCCTCAGAATGGGAGAAAATCGTTGCAAACGAATCAATGGACAAAGGTTTAATCTCCAATATATATAAACAGCTCATGAAGCTTAATATTAGAAAAACAAACAACCCAATACAAAAATGGGCAGAAGATCTAAAGAGACGTTTTTTCAAAGAAGACACAGAGATGGCCAAGACGCACATGAAAAGCTGGTCAAGAGCACTAATTATTAGAGAAATGCAAATCAAAAGTACAATGAGGTATCACTTCACACCTGTTAGAATCGGCATCATCAGAAAATCTACAAACAACAAATTCTGGGGAGTGTGTGGACAAAAGGAGCCCTCTTCCACTATTGGTGGGAATGTAAATTGATACAGTCACTATGGGGAACAGTAAGGAGTTTCCTTAAAAAAGCTAGAAATAGAATTACCCTCTGATCCAGCAATCCCACTTCTGGGCATATACCCAGAGAAAACCATAAATCAAAAAGGCACATTCACCACAATGTTCATTGCAGCACTATTTACAATAGCCAGGAAATGGAAGCAACCGAAATGCCCAGAGACAGACGAATGGATAAAGATGTGGTACATATATAAAATGGAATATTACTCAGCCATAAAAAGGAATGAAACTGGGTCATTTGTAGAGACATCGATGTATCTAGAGACTGTCATACAGAATGAAGTAAGTCGGAAAGAGGAAAACAAATATTGTATATTAATGCATATATGTGGAAACGAAAAATGGTACAGATGAACTGGTTTGCAGGGAAGAAATAGAGACACAGAGGTAGAGAACAAACGTATGGACACCAAGTGTGGGAAGCCATGGGGTGGTGGTGGTGGGATGATTTGGAGATTGGGATTGAACTGTATACATGGATATGCATAAAATACATAACCAATAATAACCTGCTGTATAAAAAATAAATAAAATTAAAGTTCAAAATTTTAAAATATAAAATTTAAAAATAAAACAGAAAAAAGTTCTTCCCTTCACACAGATGCATTTATATGAATGAATTATTTCCATGCTTATATCTATAAATACATAAAAGAGGAATAAAATCTAACTTGAACCATAAAAGAAAAAAAAACCTGAACCCACCAGTTATACAGAGGAAAACCCAATCAGGGCACTTGCTCCAGCGGAAAACAATTCTGAAATTGGTCAGAGGTGGGGAATCATCTCCCATACAGCCAGCAACCCACACCCCACACAAGGAGCATCCTCATTGCAAAGCTGGGGGACCGTGCCGAGGCATCTGTGAGTAAACGTGAGCTGAGCCCCAGGCCAGCTGCTGCTGAACTGTTCCCACCCTTCCCAGGTAAAACACCTGAATATGTACAAGGGCTTGAATGCCTAGAGGAAGGGCCACGGAACCACACAAGCGACAACCCACAGGCCAACTTGGTGCCTGCAGGCCAGCCAGGATGGTCCTGGCCCCGGGCGCTCTTCCAGAAGATTTCCTTTGCCCTGCCTGAGATACCCTTCCTGTCCCGGCCCCCACTGGTTTTTTCCTTCATCACCTCTGTCCGGAGAGAAATTCCAGCGGAAGGTATGGGTGACACATCCTCTTCTTTATAGGTGGCAGCCTGGCAACTCCTGCAGAAAGGCCAGCAGAGCCCCACTCACACCGGGCCACCCACAAATCCGTGGACACTCACTCCCTCCCACCAGCACAGCCCTGAGACTGTTGACGGGGCTGAGAATCTGGAGTCAGGCACAGCTTCAGGGGCTATTGCTGCCTGGAGCATTATTTATATTGACCTCAACCAGGCACACCTGGGGAGGGCTGGCCGGCAGAGTAAGGCTGCCAAGGTCACCTAATCCACAACCCTCAGGGAATCACACTGTTGAAAATGGACCTCGCTAAGGCAGAATAGAAGCCAAGGAAAAAAAGGACACAATGCCATTTGCAGCCCCTTAGATGAGTCTAGAGGTAATCACGTGACTTGTAGTAAGTCAGAAAGTGAAAGACACATATCGTATCATATCACTTATAGGTGTTACCTAAAAATAGATACCAGGGCAGATATTTCCACGGAGAAGGGCAATCACAGATTCATTAAACAAACTTATGGTTCACCAATGGAAAGGTGTGAGGATTGGTTTCATTACGATATCGGGGTTAACAGACATATACAAACACAGGGGACATATATAATCACCAAAGACCTACGGAATTCCAAGAGAAGACTACTCAACATTCTGTCATAACGTACATGGGAAAAGGTTCCCAGGAAGAACAGACATCTGCATATGTGTAAAAGAACCACATCTTCCATACCTACAACAAGCCAAACATTGTAATCAAACTTGCTGTAACACAAAATAAAAAAATAAATTAAAAACACGAACAAGAAGTAGTGAGACAAACTTGAGGGGCTTTCTCCTGGCACATTCCTTTCTAAATTCCAATCTAGAACAGGACTTCCATTGAGGCTCTGTTGCCCTAGTAACCAGATTCGGTAAGGGAGAACTGCTGCCACCTTGTGGCCGTTTCACACAACAGCAGCTTTAATCCCAGCGCTAATGGTCAGTTGATATTCAAAATCATTGCTGGCATGTAAATGACACCTGCCCTGAAAACAAATCCTTGGGTCACATATCGACCAAAAAATTCAAAGGACGTCCATATTTCAAAACGACCGTTTCAAAAGGCATATTTTACGCACATTAGTGTTCTGCTTCTATTTCTTTCTTTCTTTTTTGGTTAAAAAAAACGGGAATGGAAAAAGGCATCCCTCAGAATGGGAGAAAATCGATGCAAACGAATCAATGGACAAAGGTTTAATCTCCAATATATATAAACAGCTCATGCAGCTTAATATTAGAAAAACAAACAACCCAATACAAATTGGGCAGAAGATCTAAAGAGACGTTTCTTCACAGAAGACACCGAGATGGCCAAGACGCACATGAAAAGCTGCTCAAGAGCACTAATTATTAGAGAAATGCAAATCAAAAGTACAATGAGGTATCACCTCACTCCTGTTAGAATCGGCATCATCAGAAAATCTACAAACAACAAATTCTGGGGAGGGTGTGGACAAAAGGAGCCCTCTTCCACTATTGGTGGGAATGTAAATTGATACAGTCACTATGGGGAACAGTAAGGAGTTTCCTTAAAAAAGCTAGAAATAGAATTACCCTCTGATCCAGGAATCCCACTTCTGGGCATATACCCAGAGAAAACCATAAATCAAAAAGGCACATTCACCACAATGTTCATTGCAGCACTATTTACAATAGCCAGGTAATGGAAGCAACCGAAATGCCCACAGACAGACGAATGGATAAAGATGTGGTACATATATAAAATGGAATATTACTCAGCCATAAAAAGGAATGAAACTGGGTCATTTGTAGAGACATCGATGGATTTAGAGACTGTCATACAGAAGGAAGTAAGTCAGAAAGAGGAAAACAAATATTGTATATTAATGCATATATGTGGAACCTAAAAATGGTACAGATGAACTGGTTTGCAGGGAAGAAGTAGAGACACAGAGGTAGAGAACAAACGTATGGACACCAACTGTGGGAAGCCATGGGGTGGTGGTGGTGGGATGATTTGGAGATTGGGATTGAACTGTATATATGTATATGCATAAAATACATAAGAAATAATAACCTGCTGTATAAAAAATAAATAGAATTAAAGTTCAAAATTTTAAAAAAATAAAATTTAAAAATAAAACAGAAAAAAGTTCTTCCCTTCACACTGATGCATTTATATGAATGAATTATTTCCATGCTTATATCTATAAATAAATAAAAGAGGAATAAAATCTATCTTGAAACATAAAAGAAAAAAAAAACCTGAACCCACCAGTTATACAGAGGAAAACCCAATCAGGGCACTTGCTCCAGCGGAAAACAATTCTGAAATTGGTCAGAGGTGGGGAATCATCTCCCATACAGCCAGCAACCCACACCCCACTCAAGGAGCGTCCTCATTGCAAAGCTGGGGGACCGTGCTGAGGCATCTGTGAGTAAACGTGAGCTGAGCCCCAGGCCAGCTGCTGCTGAACTGTTACCACCCTTCCCAGGTAAAACACCTGAATATGTACAAGGGCTTGAAAGCCTAGAGGAAGGGCAACGGAACCACACAAGCGACAGCCCACAGGCCAACTTGGTGCCTGCAGGCCAGCCAGGATGGTCCTGGCCCCGGGCGCTCTTCCAGAAGTTTTCCATTGCCCTGCCTGAGATACCTCTCCTGTCCCGGGCCCCACTGGTTTTTTCCTTCATCTGTCCGGAGAGAAATTCCAGCGGAAGGTATGGGTGACACATCCTCTTCTTTATAGGTGGCAGCCTGGCAACTCCTGCAGAAAGGCCAACAGAGCCCCACTCACACCGGGCAACCCACAAAGCCATGGCCCCTCACTCCCTCCCACCAGCACAGCCCCGAGACTGCTGACGGGGCAGAGAATCTGGAGTCAGGCACAGCTTCATGGGCTATTGCTGCCTGGAGCACTGTTTATATTGACCTCAACCAGGCACACCTGGGGAGGGCCGGCCGGCAGGGTAAGGCTGCCCAGGTCAGCTAATCCACAACCCTCAGGGAATCACATTGTTGAAAATGGACCTCGCTAAGGCAGAAGAGAAGTCAAGGAAAAAAAGGACACAATGCCATTTGCAGCCCCGTAGATGAGTCTGGAGGTAATCACGTGACTTGTAGTAAGTCAGAAAGTGAAAGACACATATCGTGTCATATCACTTATAGGTGTTACCTAAAAATGGATACCAGGGCAGATATTTCCACGGAGAAGGGCAATCACAGATTCATTAAAAAACTTATGGTTCACCAATGGAAAGGTGTGAGGATTGGTTTCATTACGATATCGGGGTTAACAGACATATACAAACACAGGGGACATATATAATCACCAAAGACCTACGGAATACCAAGAGAAGACTACTCAACATTCTGTCATAACGTACATGGGAAAAGGATCCCAGGAAGAACAGACATCTGTATATGTGTAAAAGAACCACATCTTCCACACCTACAACAAGCCAAACATTGTAATCAAACTTGCTGTAATAAAAAATAAAATAATAAATTAAAAACACGAACAAGAAGTAGTGAGACAAACTTGAGGGGCTTTCTCCTGGCACATTCCATTCTAAATTCCAATCTAGAACACGACTTCCATTGAGGCTCTGTTGCCCTAGTAACCAGATTCGGTAAGGGAGAACTGCTGCCACCTTGTGGCCGTTTCACACAACAGCAGCTTTAATCCCAGCGCTAATGGTCAGTTGATATTCAAAATCATTGCCGGCCTGTAAATGACACCTGCCCTGAAAACAAATCCTGGGGTCACATATCGACCAAAAAATTCAAAGGACGTCCATATTTCAAAACGACCGTTTCAAAAGGCATATTTTACGCACATTAGTGTTCTGCTTCTATTTCTTTCTTTCTTTTTTGGTTAAAAAAAACGGGAATGGAAAAAGGCATCCCTCAGAATGGGAGAAAATCGTTGCAAACGAATCAATGGACAAAGGTTTAATCTCCAATATATATAAACAGCTCATGCAGCTTAATATTAGAAAAACAAACAACCCAATACAAATTGGGCAGAAGATCTAAAGAGACGTTTCTTCAAAGAACACACCGAGATGGCCAAGACGCACATGAAAAGCTGCTCAAGAGCACTAATTATTAGAGAAATGCAAATCAAAAGTACAATGAGGTATCACCTCACACCTGTTAGAATCGGCATCATCAGAAAATCTACAAACAACAAATTCTGGGGAGGGTGTGGACAAAAGGAGCCCTCTTCCACTATTGGTGGGAATGTAAATTGATACAGTCACTATGGGGAACAGTAAGGAGTTTCCTTAAAAAAGCTAGAAATAGAATTACCCTCTGATCCAGCAATCCCACTTCTGGGCATATACCCAGAGAAAACCATAAATCAAAAAGGCACATTCACCACAATGTTCATTGCAGCACTATTTACAATAGCCAGGTAATGGAAGCAACCGAAATGCCCACAGACAGACGAATGGATAAAGATGTGGTACATATATAAAATGGAATATTACTCAGCCATAAAAAGGAATGAAACTGGGTCATTTGTAGAGACATCGATGGATTTAGAGACTGTCATACAGAATGAAGTAAGTCAGAAAGAGGAAAACAAATATTGTATATTAATGCATATATGTGGAACCTAAAAATGGTATAGAAGAACTGGTTTGCAGGGAAGAAGTAGAGACACAGAGGTAGAGAACAAACGTATGGACACCAAGTGTGGGAAGCCATGGGGTGGTGGTGGTGGGATGATTTGGAGATTGGGATTGAACTGTATACATGTATATGCATAAAATACATAACAAATAATAACCTGCTGTATAAAAAATAAATAAAATTAAAGTTCAAAATTTTAAAAAATAAAATTTAAAAATAAAACAGAAAAAAGTTCTTCCCTTCACACAGATGCATTTATATGAATGAATTATTTTCATGCTTATATCTATAAATACATAAAAGAGGAATAAAATCTAACTTGAACCATAAAAGAAAAAAAAAACCTGAACCCACCAGTTATACAGAGGAAAACCCAATCAGGGCACTTGCTCCAGCGGAAAACAATTCTGAAATTGGTCAGAGGTGGGGAATCATCTCCCATACAGCCAGCAACCCACACCCCACACAAGGAGCGTCCTCAGTGCAAAGCTGGGGGACCGTGCCGAGGCATCTTTGAGTAAACGTGAGCTGAGCCCCAGGCCAGCTGCTGCTGAACTGTTCCCACCCTTCCCAGGTAAAACACCTGAATATGTACAAGGGCTTGAAAGCCTAGAGGAAGGGCCACGGAACCACACAAGCGACAGCCCACAGGCCAACTTGGTGCCTGCAGGCCAGCCAGGATGGTCCTGGCCCCGGGCGCTCTTCCAGAAGTTTTCCATTGCCCTGCCTGAGATACCCCTCCTGTCCCGGCCCCCACTGTTTTTTTCCTTCCTCACCTCTGTCCGGAGAGAGATTCCAGCGGAAGGTGTGGGTGACACATCCTCTTCTTTATAGGTGGCAGCCTGGCAACTCCTGCAGAAAGTTCAACAGAGCCCCACTCACACCATGCCACCCACAAAGCCATGGCCCCTCACTCCCTCCCACCAGCACAGCCCCGAGACTGCTGACGGGGCAGAGAATCTGGAGTCAGGCACAGCTTCATGGGCTATTGCTGCCTGGAGCACTGTTTATATTGACCTCAACCAGGCACACCTGGGGAGGGCCGGCCGGCAGGGTAAGGCTGCCCAGGTCAGCTAATCCACAACCCTCAGGGAATCACATTGTTGAAAATGGACCTCGCTAAGGCAGAATAGAAGTCAAGGAAAAAAAGGACACAATGCCATTTGCAGCCCCGTAGATGAGTCTGGAGGTAATCACGTGACTTGTAGTAAGTCAGAAAGTGAAAGACACATATCGTGTCATATCACTTATAGGTGTTACCTAAAAATGGATACCAGGGCAGATATTTCCACGGAGAAGGGCAATCACAGATTCATTAAAAAACTTATGGTTCACCAATGGAAAGGTGTGAGGATTGGTTTCATTACGATATCGGGGTTAACAGACATATACAAACACAGGGGACATATATAATCACCAAAGACCTACGGAATACCAAGAGAAGACTACTCAACATTCTGTCATAACGTACATGGGAAAAGGATCCCAGGAAGAACAGACATCTGTATATGTGTAAAAGAACCACATCTTCCACACCTACAACAAGACAAACATTGTAATCAAACTTGCTGTAATACAAAATAAAAAAATAAATTAAAAACACGAACAAGAAGTAGTGAGACAAACTTGAGGGGCTTTCTCCTGGCACATTCCATTCTAAATTCCAATCTAGAACACGACTTCCATTGAGGCTCTGTTGCCCTAGTAACCAGATTCGGTAAGGGAGAACTGCTGCCACCTTGTGGCCGTTTCACACAACAGCAGCTTTAATCCCAGCGCTAATGGTCAGTTGATATTCAAAATCATTGCCGGCCTGTAAATGACACCTGCCCTGAAAACAAATCCTGGGGTCACATATCGACCAAAAAATTCAAAGGACGTCCATATTTCAAAACGACCGTTTCAAAAGGCATATTTTACGCACATTACTGTTCTGCTTCTATTTCTTTCTTTCTTTTTCGGTTAATAAAAACGGGAATGGAAAAAGGCATCCCTCAGAATGGGAGAAAATCGTTGCAAACGAATCAATGGACAAAGGTTTAATCTCCAATATATATAAACAGCTCATGCAGCTTAATATTAGAAAAACAAACAACCCAATACAAATTGGGCAGAAGATCTAAAGAGACGTTTCTTCAAAGAAGACACCGAGATGGCCAAGACGCACATGAAAAGCTGCTCAAGAGCACTAATTATTAGAGAAATGCAAATCAAAAGTACAATGAGGTATCACCTCACACCTGTTAGAATCGGCATCATCAGAAAATCTACAAACAACAAATTCTGGGGAGGGTGTGGACAAAAGGAGCCCTCTTCCACTATTGGTGGGAATGTAAATTGATACAGTCACTATGGGGAACAGTAAGGAGTTTCCTTAAAAAAGCTAGAAATAGAATTACCCTCTGATCCAGCAATCCCACTTCTGGGCATATACCCAGAGAAAACCATAAATCAAAAAGGCACATTCACCACAATGTTCATTGCAGCACTATTTACAATAGCCAGGTAATGGAAGCAACCGAAATGCCCACAGACAGACGAATGGATAAAGATGTGGGACATATATAAAATCGAATATTACTCAGCCATAAAAAGGAATGAAACTGGGTCATTTGTAGAGACATCGATGGATCTAGAGACTGTCATACAGAATGAAGTAAGTCAGAAAGAGGAAAACAAATATTGTATATTAATGCATATATGGGGAACCTAAAAATGGTACAGATGAACTGGTTTGCAGGGAAGAAATAGAGACACAGAGCTAGAGAACAAACGTATGGACACCAAGTGTGGGAAGCCATGGGGTGGTGGTGGTGGGATGATTTGGAGATTGGGATTGAACTGTATACATGTATATGCATAAAATACATAACCAATAATAACCTGCTGTATAAAAAATAAATAGAATTAAAGTTCAAAATTTTAAAAAATAAAATTTAAAAATAAAACAGAAAAAAGTACTTCCCTTCACACAGATGCATTTATATGAATGAATTATTTCCATGCTTATATCTATAAATACATAAAAGAGGAATAAAATCTAACTTGAACCATAAAAGAAAAAAAAAACCTGAACCCACCAGTTATACAGAGGAAAACCCAATCAGGGCACTTGCTCCAGCGGAAAACAATTCTGAAATTGGTCAGAGGTGGGGAATCATCTCCCATACAGCCAGCAACCCACCCCCCACACAAGGAGCGTCCTCATTGCAAAGCTGGGGGACCGTGCCGAGGCATCTGTGAGTAAACGTGAGCTGAGCCCCAGGCCAGCTGCTGCTGAACTGTTCCCACCCTTCCCAGGTAAAACACCTGAATATGTACAAGGGCTTGAAAGCCTAGAGGAAGGGCCACGGAACCACACAAGCGACAGCCCACAGGCCAACTTGGTGCCTGCAGGCCAGCCAGGATGGTCCTGGCCCCGGGCGCTCTTCCAGAAGTTTTCCATTGCCCTGCCTGAGATACCCCTCCTGTCCCGGCCCCCACTGGTTTTTTCCTTCCTCACCTCTGTCCGGAGAGAGATTCCAGCGGAAGGTGTGGGTGACACATCCTCTTCTTTATAGGTGGCAGCCTGGCAACTCCTGCAGAAAGTTCAACAGAGCCCCACTCACACCGGGCAACCCACAAAGCCATGGCCCCTCACTCCCTCCCACCAGCACAGCCCCGAGACTGCTGACGGGGCAGAGAATCTGGAGTCAGGCACAGCTTCATGGGCTATTGCTGCCTGGAGCACTGTTTATATTGACCTCAACCAGGCACACCTGGGGAGGGCCGGCCGGCAGGGTAAGGCTGCCCAGGTCAGCTAATCCACAACCCTCAGGGAATAACATTGTTTAAAATGGACCTCGCTCAGGCAGAATAGAAGTCAAGGAAAAAAAGGACACAATGCAATTTGCAGCCCCGTAGATGAGTCTGGAGGTAATCACGTGACTTGTAGTAAGTCAGAAAGTGAAAGACACATATCGTGTCATATCACTTATAGGTTTTACCTAAAAATGGATACCAGGGCAGATATTTCCACGGAGAAGGGCAATCACAGATTCATTAAAAAACTAATGGTTCACCAATGGAAAGGTGTGAGGATTGGTTTCATTACGATATCGGGGTTAACAGACATATACAAACACAGGGGACATATATAATCACCAAAGACCTACGGAATACCAAGAGAAGACTACTCAACATTCTGTCATAACGTACATGGGAAAAGGATCCCAGGAAGAACAGACATCTGTATATGTGTAAAAGAACCACATCTTCCACACCTACAACAAGCCAAACATTGTAATCAAACTTGCTGTAATAAAAAATAAAATAATAAATTAAAAACACGAACAAGAAGTAGTGAGACAAACTTGAGGGGCTTTCTCCTGGCACATTCCATTCTAAATTCCAATCTAGAACACGACTTCCATTGAGGCTCTGTTGCCCTAGTAACCAGATTCGGTAAGGGAGAACTGCTGCCACCTTGTGGCCGTTTCACACAACAGCAGCTTTAATCCCAGCGCTAATGGTCAGTTGATATTCAAAATCATTGCCGGCCTGTAAATGACACCTGCCCTGAAAACAAATCCTGGGGTCACATATCGACCAAAAAATTCAAAGGACGTCCATATTTCAAAACGATCGTTTCAAAAGGCATATTTTACGAACATTAGTGTTCTGCTTCTATTTATTTCTTTCTTTTTTGGTTAAAAAAACGGGAATGGAAAAAGGCATCCCTCAGAATGGGAGAAAATCGTTGCAAACGAATCAATGGACAAAGGTTTAATCTCCAATATATATAAACAGCTCATGCAGCTTAATATTAGAAAAACAAACAACGCAATACAAAAATGGGCAGAAGATCTAAAGAGACGTTTCTTCAAAGAAGACACCGAGATGGCCAAGACGCACATGAAAAGCTGCTCAAGAGCACTAATTATTAGAGAAATGCAAATCAAAAGTACAATGAGGTATCACCTCACACCTGTTAGAATCGGCATCATCAGAAAATCTACAAACAACAAATTCTGGGGAGGGTGTGGACAAAAGGAGCCCTCTTCCACTATTGGTGGGAATGT
The DNA here is from genome assembly GCF_964165515.1 of Mesoplodon bidens. NCBI lineage: Eukaryota > Metazoa > Chordata > Mammalia > Artiodactyla > Ziphiidae > Mesoplodon > Mesoplodon bidens. The sequence goes on from NW_027671495.1 coordinate 74,012, forward strand.
AAATTGATACAGTCACTATGGGGAACAGTAAGGAGTTTCCTTAAAAAAGCTAGAAATAGAATTACCCTCTGATCCAGCAATCCCACTTCTGGGCATATACCCAGAGAAAACCATAAATCAAAAAGGCACATTCACCACAATGTTCATTGCAGCACTATTTACAATAGCCAGGTAATGGAAGCAACCGAAATGCCCACAGACAGACGAATGGATAAAGATGTGGTACATATATAAAATGGAATATTACTCAGCCATAAAAAGGAATGAAACTGGGTCATTTGTAGAGACATCGATGGATCTAGAGACTGTCATACAGAATGAAGTAAGTCAGAAAGAGGAAAACAAATATTGTATATTAATGCATATATGGGGAACCTAAAAATGGTACAGATGAACTGGTTTGCAGGGAAGAAATAGAGACACAGAGGTAGAGAACAAACGTATGGACACCAAGTGTGGGAAGCCATGGGGTGGTGGTGGTGGGATGATTTGGAGATTGGGATTGAACTGTATACATGTATATGCATAAAATACATAACAAATAATAACCTGCTGTATAAAAAATAAATAAAATTAAAGTTCAAAATTTTAAAAAATAAAATTTAAAAATAAAACAGAAAAAAGTTCTTCCCTTCACACAGATGCATTTATATGAATGAATTATTTCCATGCTTATATCTATAAATACATAAAAGAGGAATAAAATCTAACTTGAACCATAAAAGAAAAAAAAAACCTGAACCCACCAGTTATACAGAGGAACACCCAATCAGGGCACTTGCTCCAGCGGAAAACAATTCTGTAATTGGTCAGAGGTGGGGAATCATCTCCCATACAGCCAGCAACCCACCCCCCACACAAGGAGCGTCCTCATTGCAAAGCTGGGGGACCGTACCAAGGCATCTGTGAGTAAACGTGAGCTGAGCCCCAGGCCAGCTGCTGCTGAACTGTTCCCACCCTTCCCAGGTAAAACACCTGAATATGTACAAGGGCTTGAAAGCCTAGAGGAAGGGCCACGGAACCACACAAGCGACAGCCCACAGGCCAACTTGGTGCCTGCAGGCCAGCCAGGATGGTCCTGGCCCCGGGCGCTCTTCCAGAAGTTTTCCATTGCCCTGCCTGAGATACCCCTCCTGTCCCGGCCCCCACTGGTTTTTTCCTTCCTCACCTCTGTCCGGAGAGAGATTCCAGCGGAAGGTATGGGTGACACATCCTCTTCTTTATAGGTGGCAGCCTGGCAACTCCTGCAGAAAGGCCAACAGAGCCCCACTCACACCGGGCAACCCACAAAGCCATGGCCCCTCACTCCCTCACACCAGCACAGCCCCGAGACTGCTGACGGGGCAGAGAATCTGGAGTCAGGCACAGCTTCATGGGCTATTGCTGCCTGGAGCACTGTTTATATTGACCTCAACCAGGCACACCTGGGGAGGGCCGGCCGGCAGGGTAAGGCTGCCCAGGTCAGCTAATCCACAACCCTCAGGGAATCACATTGTTGAAAATGGACCTCGCTAAGGCAGAATAGAAGTCAAGGAAAAAAAGGACACAATGCCATTTGCAGCCCCGTAGATGAGTCTGGAGGTAATCACGTGACTTGTAGTAAGTCAGAAAGTGAAAGACACATATCGTGTCATATCACTTATAGGTGTTACCTAAAAATGGATACCAGGGCAGATATTTCCACGGAGAAGGGCAATCACAGATTCATTAAAAAACTTATGGTTCACCAATGGAAAGGTGTGAGGATTGGTTTCATTACGATATCGGGGTTAACAGACATATACAAACACAGGGGACATATATAATCACCAAAGACCTACGGAATACCAAGAGAAGACTACTCAACATTCTGTCATAACGTACATGGGAAAAGGATCCCAGGAAGAACAGACATCTGTATATGTGTAAAAGAACCACATCTTCCACACCTACAACAAGACAAACATTGTAATCAAACTTGCTGTAATACAAAATAAAAAAATAAATTAAAAACACGAACAAGAAGTAGTGAGACAAACTTGAGGGGCTTTCTCCTGGCACATTCCATTCTAAATTCCAATCTAGAACACGACTTCCATTGAGGCTCTGTTGCCCTAATAACCAGATTCGGTAAGGGAGAACTGCTGCCACCTTGTGGCCGTTTCACACAACAGCAGCTTTAATCCCAGCGCTAATGGTCAGTTGATATTCAAAATCATTGCCGGCCTGTAAATGACACCTGCCCTGAAAACAAATCCTGGGGTCACATATCGACCAAAAAATTCAAAGGACGTCCATATTTCAAAACGACCGTTTCAAAAGGCATATTTTACGCACATTACTGTTCTGCTTCTATTTCTTTCTTTCTTTTTCGGTTAATAAAAACGGGAATGGAAAAAGGCATCCCTCAGAATGGGAGAAAATCGTTGCAAACGAATCAATGGACAAAGGTTTAATCTCCAATATATATAAACAGCTCATGCAGCTTAATATTAGAAAAACAAACAACCCAATACAAATTGGGCAGAAGATCTAAAGAGACGTTTCTTCAAAGAAGACACCGTGATGGCCAAGACGCACATGAAAAGCTGCTCAAGAGCACTAATTATTAGAGAAATGCAAATCAAAAGTACAATGAGGTATCACCTCACACCTGTTAGAATCGGCATCATCAGAAAATCTACAAACAACAAATTCTGGGGAGGGTGTGGACAAAAGGAGCCCTCTTCCACTATTGGTGGGAATGTAAATTGATACAGTCACTATGGGGAACAGTAAGGAGTTTCCTTAAAAAAGCTAGAAATAGAATTACCCTCTGATCCAGCAATCCCACTTCTGGGCATATACCCAGAGAAAACCATAAATCAAAAAGGCACATTCACCACAATGTTCATTGCAGCACTATTTACAATAGCCAGGTAATGGAAGCAACCGAAATGCCCACAGACAGACGAATGGATAAAGATGTGGTACATATATAAAATGGAATATTACTCAGCCATAAAAAGGAATGAAACTGGGTCATTTGTAGAGACATCGATGGATTTAGAGACTGTCATACAGAATGAAGTAAGTCAGAAAGAGGAAAACAAATATTGTATATTAATGCATATATGTGGAACCTAAAAATGGTATAGAAGAACTGGTTTGCAGGGAAGAAGTAGAGACACAGAGGTAGAGAACAAACGTATGGACACCAAGTGTGGGAAGCCATGGGGTGGTGGTGGTGGGATGATTTGGAGATTGGGATTGAACTGTATACATGTATATGCATAAAATACATAACAAATAATAACCTGCTGTATAAAAAATAAATAAAATTAAAGTTCAAAATTTTAAAAAATAAAATTTAAAAATAAAACAGAAAAAAGTTCTTCCCTTCACACAGATGCATTTATATGAATGAATTATTTTCATGCTTATATCTATAAATACATAAAAGAGGAATAAAATCTAACTTGAACCATAAAAGAAAAAAAAAACCTGAACCCACCAGTTATACAGAGGAAAACCCAATCAGGGCACTTGCTCCAGCGGAAAACAATTCTGAATTTGGTCAGAGGTGGGGAATCATCTCCCATACAGCCAGCAACCCACACCCCACACAAGGAGCGTCCTCAGTGCAAAGCTGGGGGACCGTGCCGAGGCATCTGTGAGTAAACGTGAGCTGAGCCCCAGGCCAGCTGCTGCTGAACTGTTCCCACCCTTCCCAGGTAAAACACCTGAATATGTACAAGGGCTTGAAAGCCTAGAGGAAGGGCCACGGAACCACACAAGCGACAGCCCACAGGCCAACTTGGTGCCTGCAGGCCAGCCAGGATGGTCCTGGCCCCGGGCGCTCTTCCAGAAGTTTTCCATTGCCCTGCCTGAGATACCCCTCCTGTCCCGGCCCCCACTGTTTTTTTCCTTCCTCACCTCTGTCCGGAGAGAGATTCCAGCGGAAGGTATGGGTGACACATCCTCTTCTTTATAGGTGGCAGCCTGGCAACTCCTGCAGAAAGTTCAACAGAGCCCCACTCACACCGTGCCACCCACAAAGCCATGGCCCCTCACTCCCTCCCACCAGCACAGCCCCGAGACTGCTGACGGGGCAGAGAATCTGGAGTCAGGCACAGCTTCATGGGCTATTGCTGCCTGGAGCACTGTTTATATTGACCTCAACCAGGCTCACCTGGGGAGGGCCGGCCGGCAGGGTAAGGCTGCCCAGGTCAGCTAATCCACAACCCTCAGGGAATAACATTGTTTAAAATGGACCTCGCTCAGGCAGAATAGAAGTCAAGGAAAAAAAGGACACAATGCAATTTGCAGCCCCGTAGATGAGTCTGGAGGTAATCACGTGACTTGTAGTAAGTCAGAAAGTGAAAGACACATATCGTGTCATATCACTTATAGGTTTTACCTAAAAATGGATACCAGGGCAGATATTTCCACGGAGAAGGGCAATCACAGATTCATTAAAAAACTAATGGTTCACCAATGGAAAGGTGTGAGGATTGGTTTCATTACGATATCGGGGTTAACAGACATATACAAACACAGGGGACATATATAATCACCAAAGACCTACGGAATACCAAGAGAAGACTACTCAACATTCTGTCATAACGTACATGGGAAAAGGATCCCAGGAAGAACAGACATCTGTATATGTGTAAAAGAACCACATCTTCCACACCTACAACAAGCCAAACATTGTAATCAAACTTGCTGTAATAAAAAATAAAATAATAAATTAAAAACACGAACAAGAAGTAGTGAGACAAACTTGAGGGGCTTTCTCCTGGCACATTCCATTCTAAATTCCAATCTAGAACACGACTTCCATTGAGGCTCTGTTGCCCTAGTAACCAGATTCGGTAAGGGAGAACTGCTGCCACCTTGTGGCCGTTTCACACAACAGCAGCTTTAATCCCAGCGCTAATGGTCAGTTGATATTCAAAATCATTGCCGGCCTGTAAATGACACCTGCCCTGAAAACAAATCCTGGGGTCACATATCGACCAAAAAATTCAAAGGACGTCCATATTTCAAAACGATCGTTTCAAAAGGCATATTTTACGAACATTAGTGTTCTGCTTCTATTTCTTTCTTTCTTTTTTGGTTAAAAAAACGGGAATGGAAAAAGGCATCCCTCAGAATGGGAGAAAATCGTTGCAAACGAATCAATGGACAAAGGTTTAATCTCCAATATATATAAACAGCTCATGCAGCTTAATATTAGAAAAACAAACAACGCAATACAAAAATGGGCAGAAGATCTAAAGAGACGTTTCTTCAAAGAAGACACCGAGATGGCCAAGACGCACATGAAAAGCTGCTCAAGAGCACTAATTATTAGAGAAATGCAAATCAAAAGTACAATGAGGTATCACCTCACACCTGTTAGAATCGGCATCATCAGAAAATCTACAAACAACAAATTCTGGGGAGGGTGTGGACAAAAGGAGCCCTCTTCCACTATTGGTGGGAATGTAAATTGATACAGTCACTATGGGGAACAGTAAGGAGTTTCCTTAAAAAAGCTAGAAATAGAATTACCCTCTGATCCAGCAATCCCACTTCTGGGCATATACCCAGAGAAAACCATAAATCAAAAAGGCACATTCACCAAAATGTTCATTGCAGCACTATTTACAATAGCCAGGTAATGGAAGCAACCGAAATGCCCACAGACAGACGAATGGATAAAGATGTGGGACATATATAAAATCGAATATTACTCAGCCATAAAAAGGAATGAAACTGGGTCATTTGTAGAGACATCGATGGATCTAGAGACTGTCATACAGAATGAACTAAGTCAGAAAGAGGAAAACAAATATTGTATATTAATGCATATATGGGGAACCTAAAAATGGTACAGATGAACTGGTTTGCAGGGAAGAAGTAGAGACACAGAGGTAGAGAACAAACGTATGGACACCAAGTGTGGGAAGCCATGGGGTGGTGGTGGTGGGATGATTTGGAGATTGGGATTGAACTGTATACATGTATATGCATAAAATACATAACAAATAATAACCTGCTGTATAAAAAATAAATAGAATTAAATTTCAAAATTTTAAAAAATAAAATTTAAAAATAAAACAGAAAAAAGTTCTTCCCTTCACACAGATGCATTTATATGAATGAATTATTTCCATGCTTATATCTATAAATACATAAAAGAGGAATAAAATCTAACTTGAACCATAAAAAAAAAAAACCTGAACCCACCAGTTATACAGAGGAAAACCCAATCAGGGCACTTGCTCCAGCGGAAAACAATTCTGAAATTGGTCAGAGGTGGGGAATCATCTCCCATACAGCCAGCAACCCACCCCCCACACAAGGAGCGTCCTCATTGCAAAGCTGGGGGACCGTGCCGAGGCATCTGTGAGTAAACGTGAGCTGAGCCCCAGGCCAGCTGCTGCTGAACTGTTCCCACCCTTCCCAGGTAAAACACCTGAATATGTACAAGGGCTTTAAAGCCTAGAGGAAGGGCCACGGAACCACACAAGCGACAGCCCACAGGCCAACTTGGTGCCTGCAGGCCAGCCAGGATGGTCCTGGCCCCGGGCGCTCTTCCAGAAGTTTTCCATTGCCCTGCCTGAGATACCCCTCCTGTCCCGGCCCCCACTGGTTTTTTCCTTCCTCACCTCTGTCCGGAGAGAGATTCCAGCGGAAGGTATGGGTGACACATCCTCTTCTTTATAGGTGGCAGCCTGGCAACTCCTGCAGAAAGGCCAACAGAGCCCCACTCACACCGGGCAACCCACAAAGCCATGGCCCCTCACTCCCTCCCACCAGCACAGCCCCGAGACTGCTGACGGGGCAGAGAATCTGGAGTCAGGCACAGCTTCATGGGCTATTGCTGCCTGGAGCACTGTTTATATTGACCTCAACCAGGCACACCTGGGGAGGGCCGGCCGGCAGGGTAAGGCTGCCCAGGTCAGCTAATCCACAACCCTCAGGGAATCACATTGTTGAAAATGGACCTCGCTAAGGCAGAATAGAAGTCAAGGAAAAAAAGGACACAATGCCATTTGCAGCCCCGTAGATGAGTCTGGAGGTAATCACGTGACTTGTAGTAAGTCAGAAAGTGAAAGACACATATCGTGTCATATCACTTATAGGTGTTACCTAAAAATGGATACCAGGGCAGATATTTCCACGGAGAAGGGCAATCACAGATTCATTAAAAAACTTATGGTTCACCAATGGAAAGGTGTGAGGATTGGTTTCATTACGATATCGGGGTTAACAGACATATACAAACACAGGGGACATATATAATCACCAAAGACCTACGGAATACCAAGAGAAGACTACTCAACATTCTGTCATAACGTACATGGGAAAAGGATCCCAGGAAGAACAGACATCTGTATATGTGTAAAAGAACCACATCTTCCACACCTACAACAAGCCAAACATTGTAATCAAACTTGCTGTAATAAAAAATAAAAAAATAAATTAAAAACACGAACAAGAAGTAGTGAGACAAACTTGAGGGGCTTTCTCCTGGCACATTCCATTCTAAATTCCAATCTAGAACACGACTTCCATTGAGGCTCTGTTGCCCTAGTAACCAGATTCGGTAAGGGAGAACTGCTGCCACCTTGTGGCCGTTTCACACAACAGCAGCTTTAATCCCAGCGCTAATGGTCAGTTGATATTCAAAATCATTGCCGGCCTGTAAATGACACCTGCCCTGAAAACAAATCCTGGGGTCACATATCGACCAAAAAATTCAAAGGACGTCCATATTTCAAAACGACCGTTTCAAAAGGCATATTTTACGCACATTAGTGTTCTGCTTCTATTTCTTTCTTTCTTTTTTGGTTAAAAAAAACGGGAATGGAAAAAGGCATCCCTCAGAATGGGAGAAAATCGTTGCAAACGAATCAATGGACAAAGGTTTAATCTCCAATATATATAAACAGCTCATGCAGCATAATATTAGAAAAACAAACAACCCAATACAAATTGGGCAGAAGATCTAAAGAGACGTTTCTTCAAAGAAGACACCGAGATGGCCAAGACGCACATGAAAAGCTGCTCAAGAGCACTAATTATTAGAGAAATGCAAATCAAAAGTACAATGAGGTATCACCTCACACCTGTTAGAATCGGCATCATCAGAAAATCTACAAACAACAAATTCTGGGGAGGGTGTGGACAAAAGGAGCCCTCTTCCACTATTGGTGGGAATGTAAATTGATACAGTCACTATGGGGAACAGTAAGGAGTTTCCTTATAAAAGCTAGAAATAGAATTACCCTCTGATCCAGCAATCCCACTTCTGGGCATATACCCAGAGAAAACCATAAATCAAAAAGGCACATTCACCACAATGTTCATTGCAGCACTATTTACAATAGCCAGGTAATGGAAGCAACCGAAATGCCCAGAGACAGACGAATGGATAAAGATGTGGTACATATATAAAATGGAATATTACTCAGCCATAAAAAGGAATGAAACTGGGTCATTTGTAGAGACATCGTTGGATCTAGAGACTGTCATACAGAATGAAGTAAGTCAGAAAGAGGAAAACAAATATTGTATATTAATGCATATATGGGGAACCTAAAAATGGTACAGATGAACTGGTTTGCAGGGAAGAAATAGAGACACAGAGGTAGAGAACAAACGTATGGACACCAAGTGTGGGAAGCCATGGGGTGGTGGTGGTGGGATGATTTGGAGATTGGGATTGAACTGTATACATGTATATGCATAAAATACATAACAAATAATAACCTGCTGTATAAAAAATAAATAGAATTAAAGTTCAAAATTTTAAAAAATAAAATTTAAAAATAAAACAGAAAAAAGTTCTTCCCTTCACACAGATGCATTTATATGAATGAATTATTTCCATGCTTATATCTATAAATACATAAAAGAGGAATAAAATCTAACTTGAACCATAAAAGAAAAAAAAAACCTGAACCCACCAGTTATACAGAGGAAAACCCAATCAGGGCACTTGCTCCAGCGGAAAACAATTCTGAAATTGGTCAGCGGTGGGGAATCATCTCCCATACAGCCAGCAACCCACCCCCCACACAAGGAGCGTCCTCATTGCAAAGCTGGGGGACCGTGCCGAGGCATCTGTGAGTAAACGTGAGCTGAGCCCCAGGCCAGCTGCTGCTGAACTGTTCCCACCCTTCCCAGGTAAAACACCTGAATATGTACATGGGCTTGAAAGCCTAGAGGAAGGGCCACGGAACCACACAAGCGACAGCCCACAGGCCAACTTGGTGCCTGCAGGCCAGCCAGGATGGTCCTGGCCCCGGGCGCTCTTCCAGAAGTTTTCCATTGCCCTGCCTGAGATACCCCTCCTGTCCCGGCCCCCACTGGTTTTTTCCTTCCTCACCTCTGTCCGGAGAGAGATTCCAGCGGAAGGTATGGGTGACACATCCTCTTCTTTATAGGTGGCAGCCTGGCAACTCCTGCAGAAAGGCCAACAGAGCCCCACTCACACCGGGCAACCCACAAAGCCATGGCCCCTCACTCCCTCACACCAGCACAGCCCCGAGACTGCTGACGGGGCAGAGAATCTGGAGTCAGGCACAGCTTCATGGGCTATTGCTGCCTGGAGCACTGTTTATATTGACCTCAACCAGGCACACCTGGGGAGGGCCGGCCGGCAGGGTAAGGCTGCCCAGGTCAGCTAATCCAAAACCCTCAGGGAATCACATTGTTGAAAATGGACCTCTCTAAGGCAGAAGAGAAGTCAAGGAAAAAAAGGACACAATGCCATTTGCAGCCCCGTAGATGAGTCTGGAGGTAATCACGTGACTTGTAGTAAGTCAGAAAGTGAAAGACACATATCGTGTCATATCACTTATAGGTGTTACCTAAAAATGGATACCAGGGCAGATATTTCCACGGAGAAGGGCAATCACAGATTCATTAAAAAACTTATGGTTCACAAATGGAAAGGTGTGAGGATTGGTTTCATTACGATATCGGGGTTAACAGACATATACAAACACAGGGGACATATATAATCACCAAAGACCTACGGAATACCAAGAGAAGACTACTCAACATTCTGTCATAACGTACATGGGAAAAGGATCCCAGGAAGAACAGACATCTGTATATGTGTAAAAGAACCACATCTTCCACACCTACAACAAGCCAAACATTGTAATCAAACTTGCTGTAATACAAAATAAAAAAATAAATTAAAAACACGAACAAGAAGTAGTGAGACAAACTTGAGGGGCTTTCTCCTGGCACATTCCATTCTAAATTCCAATCTAGAACACGACTTCCATTGACGCTCTGTTGCCCTAGTAACCAGATTCGGTAAGGGAGAACTGCTGCCACCTTGTGGCCGTTTCACACAACAGCAGCTTTAATCCCAGCGCTAATGGTCAGTTGATATTCAAAATCATTGCCGGCCTGTAAATGACACCTGCCCTGAAAACAAATCCTGGGGTCACATATCGAAAAAAAAATTCAAAGGACGTCCATATTTCAAAACGACCGTTTCAAAAGGCATATTTTACAGACATTAGTGTTCTGCTTCTATTTCTTTCTCTCTTTTTTGGTTAAAAAAAACGGGAATGGAAAAAGGCATCCCTCAGAATGGGAGAAAATCGTTGCAAAGGAATCAATGGACAAAGGTTTAATCTCCAATATATATAAACAGCTCATGCAGCTTAATATTAGAAAAACAAACCACCCAATACAAATTGGGCAGAAGATCTAAAGAGACGTTTCTTCAAAGAAGACACCGAGATGGCCAAGACGCACATGAAAAGCTGCTCAAGAGCACTAATTATTAGAGAAATGCAAATCAAAAGTACAATGAGGTATCACCTCACACCTGTTAGAATCGGCATCATCAGAAAATCTACAAACAACAAATTCTGGGGAGGGTGTGGACAAAAGGAGCCCTCTTCCACTATTGGTGGGAATGTAAATTGATACAGTCACTATGGGGAACAGTAAGGAGTTTCCTTAAAAAAGCTAGAAATAGAATTACCCTCTGATCCAGCAATCCCACTTCTGGGCATATACCCAGAGAAAACCATAAATCAAAAAGGCACATTCACCACAATGTTCATTGCAGCACTATTTACAATAGCCAGGTAATGGAAGCAACCGAAATGCCCACAGACAGACGAATGGATAAAGATGTGGTACATATATAAAATGGAATATTACTCAGCCATAAAAAGGAATGAAACTGGGTCATTTGTAGAGACATCGATGGATTTAGAGACTGTCATACAGAATGAAGTAAGTCAGAAAGAGGAAAACAAATATTGTATATTAATGCATATATGTGGAACCTAAAAATGGTACAGATGAACTGGTTTGCAGGGAAGAAGTAGAGACACAGAGGTAGAGAACAAACGTATGGACACCAAGTGTGGGAAGCCATGGGGTGGTGGTGGTGGGATGATTTGGAGATTGGGATTGAACTGTATACATGTATATGCATAAAATACATAACCAATAATAACCTGCTGTATAAAAAATAAATAAAATTAAAGTTCAAAATTTTAAAAAATAAAATTTAAAAATAAAAGAGGAAAAAGTTCTTCCCTTCACACAGATGCATTTATATGAATGAATTATTTCCATGCTTATATCTATAAATACATAAAAGAGGAATAAAATCTAACTTGAACCATAAAAGAAAAAAAAAACCTGAACCCACCAGTTATACAGAGGAAAACCCCATCAGGGCACTTGCTCCAGCGGAAAACAATTCTGAAATTGGTCAGAGGTGGGGAATCATCTCCCATACAGCCAGCAACCCACACCCCACACAAGGAGCGTCCTCATTGCAAAGCTGGGGGACCGTGCCGAGGCATCTGTGAGTAAACGTGAGCTGAGCCCCAGGCCAGCTGCTGCTGAACTGTTCCCACCCTTCCAGGTAAAACACCTGAATATGTACAAGGGCTTGAAAGCCTAGAGGAAGGGCCACGGAACCACACAAGCGACAGCCCACAGGCCAAATTGGTGCCTGCAGGCCAGCCAGGATGGTCCTGGCCCCGGGCGCTCTTCCAGAAGTTTTCCATTGCCCTGCCTGAGATACACCTCCTGTCCCAGCCCCCACTGGTTTTTTCCTTCCTCACCTCTGTCCGGAGAGAGATTCCAGCGGAAGGTATGGGTGACACAACCTCTTCTTTATAGGTGGCAGCCTGGCAACTCCTGCAGAAAGGCCAGCAGAGCCCCACTCACAACGGGCCACCCACAAAGCCATGGCCCCTCACTCCCTCCCACCAGCACAGCCCCGAGACTGCTGACGGGGCAGAGAATCTGGAGTCAGGCACAGCTTCATGGGCTATTGCTGCCTGGAGCACTGTTTATATTGACCTCAACCAGGCACACCTGGGGAGGGCCGGCCGGCAGGTTAAGGCTGCCCAGGTCAGCTAATCCACAACCCTCAGGGAATCACATTGTTGAAAATGGACCTCGCTAAGGCAGAATAGAAGTCAAGGAAAAAAAGGACACAATGCCATTTGCAGCCCCGTAGATGAGTCTGGAGGTAATCACGTGACTTGTAGTAAGTCAGAAAGTGAAAGACACATATCGTGTCATATCACTTATAGGTGTTACCTAAAAATGGATACCAGGGCAGATATTTCCACCGAGAAGGGCAATCACAGATTCATTAAAAAACTTATGGTTCACCAATGGAAAGGTGTGAGGATTGGTTTCATTACGATATCGGGGTTAACAGACATATACAAACACAGGGGACATATATAATCACCAAAGACCTACGGAATACCAAGAGAAGACTACTCAACATTCTGTCATAACGTACATGGGAAAAGGATCCCAGGAAGAACAGACTTCTGTATATGTGTAAAAGAACCACATCTTCCACACCTACAACAAGCCAAACATTGTAATCAAACTTGCTGTAATACAAAATAAAAAAATAAATTAAAAACACGAACAAGAAGTAGTGAGACAAACTTGAGGGGCTTTCTCCTGGCACATTCCATTCTAAATTCCAATCTAGAACACGACTTCCATTGAGGCTCTGTTGCCCTAGTAACCAGATTCGGTAAGGGAGAACTGCTGCCACCTTGTGGCCGTATCACACAACAGCAGCTTTAATCCCAGCGCTAAAGGTCAGTTGATATTCAAAATCATTGCCGGCCTGTAAATGACACCTGCCCTGAAAACAAATCCTGGGGTCACATATCGACCAAAAAATTCAAAGGACGTCCATATTTCAAAACGACCGTTTCAAAAGGCATATTTTACGCACATTAGTGTTCTGCTTCTATTTCTTTCTTTCTTTTTTGGTTAAAAAAAACGGGAATGGAAAAAGGCATCCCTCAGAATGGGAGAAAATCGTTGCAAACGAATCAATGGACAAAGGTTTAATCTCCAATATATATAAACAGCTCATGCATCTTAATATTAGAAAAACAAACAACCCAATACAAAATTGGGCAGAAGACCTAAAGAGACGTTTCTTCAAAGAAGGCACCGAGATGGCCAAGACGCACATGAAAAGCTGCTCAAGAGCACTAATTATTAGAGAAATGCAAATCAAAAGTACAATGAGGTATCACCTCACACCTGTTAGAATCGGCATCATCAGAAAATCTACAAACAACAAATTCTGGGGAGGGTGTGGACAAAAGGAGCCCTCTTCCACTATTGGTGGGAATGTAAATTGATACAGTCCCTATGGGGAACAGTAAGGAGTTTCCTTAAAAAAGCTAGAAATAGAATAACCCTCTGATCCAGCAATCCCACTTCTGGGCATATACCCAGAGAAAACCATAAATCAAAAAGGCACATTCACCACAATGTTCATTGCAGCACTATTTACAATAGCCAGGTAATGGAAGCAACCGAAATGCCCAGAGACAGACGAATGGATAAAGATGTGGTACATATATAAAATGGAATATTACTCAGCCATAAAAAGGAATGAAACTGGGTCATTTGTAGAGACATCGATGGATCTAGAGACTGTCATACAGAATGAAGTAAGTCAGAAAGAAGAAAACAAATATTGTATATTAATGCATATATGTGGAACCTAAAAATGGTACAGATGAACTGGTTTGCAGGGAAGAAATAGAGACACAGAGGTAGAGAACAAACGTATGGACACCAAGTGTGGGAAGCCATGGGGTGGTGGTGGTGGGATGATTTGGAGATTGGGATTGAACTGTATACATGGATATGCATAAAATACATAACCAATAATAACCTGCTGTATAAAAAATAAATAAAATTAAAGTTCAAAATTTTAAAAAATAAAATTTAAAAATAAAACAGAAAAAAGTATTTCCCTTCACACAGATACATTTATATGAATGAATCATTTCCATGCTTATATCTATAAATACATAAAAGAGGAATAAAATCTAACTTGAACCATAAAAGAAAAAAAAAAACCTGAACCCACCAGTTATACAGAGGAACAACCAATCAGGGCACTTGCTCCAGCGGAAAACAATTCTGAAATTGGTCAGAGGTGGGGAATCATCTCCCATACAGCCAGCAACCCACCCCCCACACAAGGAGCGTCCTCATTGCAAAGCTGGGGGACCGTGCCGAGGCATCTGTGAGTAAACGTGAGCTGAGCCCCAGGCCAGCTGCTGCTGAACTGTTCCCACCCTTCCCAGGTAAAACACCTGAATATGTACAAGGGCTTGAAAGACTAGAGGAAGGGACACGGAACCACACAAGCGACAGCCCACAGGCCAACTTGTGGCCTGCAGGCCAGCCAGGATGTTCCTGGCCCCCGGCGCTCTTCCGGAAGTTTTCCATTGCCCTGCCTGAGATACCCCCTCCTGTCCAGGCCCCCACTGCTTTTTTCCTTCCTCACCTCTGTCCGGAGAGAAATTCCAGCGGTAGGTATGGGTGACACATCCTCTTCTTTATAGGTGGCAGCCTGGCAACTCCTGCAGAAAGGCCAGCAGAGCCCCACTCACACCGGGCCACACACAAAGCCATGGCCCCTCACTGCCTCCCACCAGCACAGCCCCGAGACTGCTGACGGGGCAGAGAATCTGGAGTCAGGCACAGCTTCAGGGGCTATTGCTGCCTGGAGCACTGTTTATATTGACCTCAACCAGGCACACCTGGGGAGGGCCGGCCGGCAGGGTAAGGCTGCTCAGGTCAGCTAATCCACAACCCTCAGGGAATCACATTGTTGAAAATGGACCTCGCTAAGGCAGAATAGAAGTCAAGGAAAAAAAGGACACAATGCCATTTGCAGCCCCGTAGATGAGTCTGGAGGTAATCACGTGACTTGTAGTAAGTCAGAAAGTGAAAGACACATATCGTGTCATATCACTTATAGGTGTTACCTAAAAATGGATACCAGGGCAGATATTTCCACGGAGAAGGGCAATCACAGATTCATTAAAAAACTTATGGTTCACCAATGGAAAGGTGTGAGGATTGGTTTCATTACGATATCGGGGTTAACAGACATATACAAACACAGGGGACATATATAATCACCAAAGACCTACGGAATACCAAGAGAAGACTACTCAACATTCTGTCATAACGTACATGGGAAAAGGATCCCAGGAAGAACAGACATCTGTATATGTGTAAAAGAACCACATCTTCCACACCTACAACAAGCCAAACATTGTAATCAAACTTGCTGTAATAAAAAATAAAAAAATAAATTAAAAACACGAACAAGAAGTAGTGAGACAAACTTGAGGGGCTTTCGCCTGGCACATTCCATTCTAAATTCCAATCTAGAACACGACTGCCATTGAGGCTCTGTTGCCCTAGTAACCAGATTCGGTAAGGGAGAACTGCTGCCACCTTGTGGCCGTTTCACACAACAGCAGCTTTAATCCCAGCGCTAATGGTCAGTTGATATTCAAAATCATTGCCGGCCTGTAAATGATACCTGCCCTGAAAACAAATCCTGGGGTAACATATCGACCAAAAAATTCAAAGGACTTCCATATTTCAAAACGACCGTTTCAAAAGGCATATTTTACGCACATTAGTGTTCTGCTTCTATTTCTTTCTTTCTTTTTTGGTTAAAAAAAACGGGAATGGAAAAAGGCATCCCTCAGAATGGAGAAAATCGTTGCAAAGGAATCAATGGACAAAGGTTTAATCTCCAATATATATAAACAGCTCATGCAGCTTAATATTAGAAAAACAAACCACCCAATACAAATTGGGCAGAAGATCTAAAGAGACGTTTCTTCAAAGAAGACACCGAGATGGCCAAGACGCACATGAAAAGCTGCTCAAGAGCACTAATTATTAGAGAAATGCAAATCAAAAGTACAATGAGGTATCACCTCACACCTGTTAGAATCGGCATCATCAGAAAATCTACAAACAACAAATTCTGGGGAGGGTGTGGACAAAAGGAGCCCTCTTCCACTATTGGTGGGAATGTAAATTGATACAGTCACTATGGGGAACAGTAAG
The DNA here is from genome assembly GCF_964165515.1 of Mesoplodon bidens. Lineage (NCBI taxonomy): Eukaryota > Metazoa > Chordata > Mammalia > Artiodactyla > Ziphiidae > Mesoplodon > Mesoplodon bidens. Next base: position 90,398 of record NW_027671495.1, read on the forward strand.
GAGTTTCCTTAAAAAAGCTAGAAATAGAATTACCCTCTGATCCAGCAATCCCACTTCTGGGCATATACCCAGAGAAAACCATAAATCAAAAAGGCACATTCACCACAATGTTCATTGCAGCACTATTTACAATAGCCAGGTAATGGAAGCAACCGAAATGCCCAGAGACAGACGAATGGATAAAGATGTGGTACATATATAAAATGGAATATTACTCAGCCATAAAAAGGAATGAAACTGGGTCATTTGTAGAGACATCGATGGATTTAGAGACTGTCATACAGAATGAAGTAAGTCAGAAAGAGGAAAACAAATATTGTATATTAATGCATATATGTGGAACCTAAAAATGGTACAGATGAACTGGTTTGCAGGGAAGAAGTAGAGACACAGAGGTAGAGAACAAACGTATGGACACCAAGTGTGGGAAGCCATGGGGTGGTGGTGGTGGGATGATTTGGAGATTGGGATTGAACTGTATACATGTATATGCATAAAATACATAACCAATAATAACCTGCTGTATAAAAAATAAATAAAATTAAAGTTCAAAATTTTAAAAAATAAAATTTAAAAATAAAAGAGGAAAAAGTTCTTCCCTTCACACAGATGCATTTATATGAATGAATTATTTCCATGCTTATATCTATAAATACATAAAAGAGGAATAAAATCTAACTTGAACCATAAAAGAAAAAAAAAACCTGAACCCACCAGTTATACAGAGGAAAACCCCATCAGGGCACTTGCTCCAGCGGAAAACAATTCTGAAATTGGTCAGAGGTGGGGAATCATCTCCCATACAGCCAGCAACCCACACCCCACACAAGGAGCGTCCTCATTGCAAAGCTGGGGGACCGTGCCGAGGCATCTGTGAGTAAACGTGAGCTGAGCCCCAGGCCAGCTGCTGCTGAACTGTTCCCACCCTTCCAGGTAAAACACCTGAATATGTACAAGGGCTTGAAAGCCTAGAGGAAGGGCCACGGAACCACACAAGCGACAGCCCACAGGCCAAATTGGTGCCTGCAGGCCAGCCAGGATGGTCCTGGCCCCGGGCGCTCTTCCAGAAGTTTTCCATTGCCCTGCCTGAGATACACCTCCTGTCCCAGCCCCCACTGGTTTTTTCCTTCCTCACCTCTGTCCGGAGAGAGATTCCAGCGGAAGGTATGGGTGACACAACCTCTTCTTTATAGGTGGCAGCCTGGCAACTCCTGCAGAAAGGCCAGCAGAGCCCCACTCACAACGGGCCACCCACAAAGCCATGGCCCCTCACTCCCTCCCACCAGCACAGCCCCGAGACTGCTGACGGGGCAGAGAATCTGGAGTCAGGCACAGCTTCATGGGCTATTGCTGCCTGGAGCACTGTTTATATTGACCTCAACCAGGCACACCTGGGGAGGGCCGGCCGGCAGGTTAAGGCTGCCCAGGTCAGCTAATCCACAACCCTCAGGGAATCACATTGTTGAAAATGGACCTCGCTAAGGCAGAATAGAAGTCAAGGAAAAAAAGGACACAATGCCATTTGCAGCCCCGTAGATGAGTCTGGAGGTAATCACGTGACTTGTAGTAAGTCAGAAAGTGAAAGACACATATCGTGTCATATCACTTATAGGTGTTACCTAAAAATGGATACCAGGGCAGATATTTCCACCGAGAAGGGCAATCACAGATTCATTAAAAAACTTATGGTTCACCAATGGAAAGGTGTGAGGATTGGTTTCATTACGATATCGGGGTTAACAGACATATACAAACACAGGGGACATATATAATCACCAAAGACCTACGGAATACCAAGAGAAGACTACTCAACATTCTGTCATAACGTACATGGGAAAAGGATCCCAGGAAGAACAGACATCTGTATATGTGTAAAAGAACCACATCTTCCACACCTACAACAAGCCAAACATTGTAATCAAACTTGCTGTAATACAAAATAAAAAAATAAATTAAAAACACGAACAAGAAGTAGTGAGACAAACTTGAGGGGCTTTCTCCTGGCACATTCCATTCTAAATTCCAATCTAGAACACGACTTCCATTGAGGCTCTGTTGCCCTAGTAACCAGATTCGGTAAGGGAGAACTGCTGCCACCTTGTGGCCGTATCACACAACAGCAGCTTTAATCCCAGCGCTAATGGTCAGTTGATATTCAAAATCATTGCCGGCCTGTAAATGACACCTGCCCTGAAAACAAATCCTGGGGTCACATATCGACCAAAAAATTCAAAGGACGTCCATATTTCAAAACGACCGTTTCAAAAGGCATATTTTACGCACATTAGTGTTCTGCTTCTATTTCTTTCTTTCTTTTTTGGTTAAAAAAAACGGGAATGGAAAAAGGCATCCCTCAGAATGGGAGAAAATCGTTGCAAACGAATCAATGGACAAAGGTTTAATCTCCAATATATATAAACAGCTCATGCATCTTAATATTAGAAAAACAAACAACCCAATACAAAATTGGGCAGAAGACCTAAAGAGACGTTTCTTCAAAGAAGGCACCGAGATGGCCAAGACGCACATGAAAAGCTGCTCAAGAGCACTAATTATTAGAGAAATGCAAATCAAAAGTACAATGAGGTATCACCTCACACCTGTTAGAATCGGCATCATCAGAAAATCTACAAACAACAAATTCTGGGGAGGGTGTGGACAAAAGGAGCCCTCTTCCACTATTGGTGGGAATGTAAATTGATACAGTCCCTATGGGGAACAGTAAGGAGTTTCCTTAAAAAAGCTAGAAATAGAATAACCCTCTGATCCAGCAATCCCACTTCTGGGCATATACCCAGAGAAAACCATAAATCAAAAAGGCACATTCACCACAATGTTCATTGCAGCACTATTTACAATAGCCAGGTAATGGAAGCAACCGAAATGCCCAGAGACAGACGAATGGATAAAGATGTGGTACATATATAAAATGGAATATTACTCAGCCATAAAAAGGAATGAAACTGGGTCATTTGTAGAGACATCGATGGATCTAGAGACTGTCATACAGAATGAAGTAAGTCAGAAAGAAGAAAACAAATATTGTATATTAATGCATATATGTGGAACCTAAAAATGGTACAGATGAACTGGTTTGCAGGGAAGAAATAGAGACACAGAGGTAGAGAACAAACGTATGGACACCAAGTGTGGGAAGCCATGGGGTGGTGGTGGTGGGATGATTTGGAGATTGGGATTGAACTGTATACATGGATATGCATAAAATACATAACCAATAATAACCTGCTGTATAAAAAATAAATAAAATTAAAGTTCAAAATTTTAAAAAATAAAATTTAAAAATAAAACAGAAAAAAGTACTTCCCTTCACACAGATACATTTATATGAATGAATCATTTCCATGCTTATATCTATAAATACATAAAAGAGGAATAAAATCTAACTTGAACCATAAAAGAAAAAAAAAAACCTGAACCCACCAGTTATACAGAGGAACAACCAATCAGGGCACTTGCTCCAGCGGAAAACAATTCTGAAATTGGTCAGAGGTGGGGAATCATCTCCCATACAGCCAGCAACCCACCCCCCACACAAGGAGCGTCCTCATTGCAAAGCTGGGGGACCGTGCCGAGGCATCTGTGAGTAAACGTGAGCTGAGCCCCAGGCCAGCTGCTGCTGAACTGTTCCCACCCTTCCCAGGTAAAACACCTGAATATGTACAAGGGCTTGAAAGACTAGAGGAAGGGACACGGAACCACACAAGCGACAGCCCACAGGCCAACTTGTGGCCTGCAGGCCAGCCAGGATGTTCCTGGCCCCCGGCGCTCTTCCGGAAGTTTTCCATTGCCCTGCCTGAGATACCCCCTCCTGTCCAGGCCCCCACTGCTTTTTTCCTTCCTCACCTCTGTCCGGAGAGAAATTCCAGCGGTAGGTATGGGTGACACATCCTCTTCTTTATAGGTGGCAGCCTGGCAACTCCTGCAGAAAGGCCAGCAGAGCCCCACTCACACCGGGCCACACACAAAGCCATGGCCCCTCACTGCCTCCCACCAGCACAGCCCCGAGACTGCTGACGGGGCAGAGAATCTGGAGTCAGGCACAGCTTCAGGGGCTATTGCTGCCTGGAGCACTGTTTATATTGACCTCAACCAGGCACACCTGGGGAGGGCCGGCCGGCAGGGTAAGGCTGCTCAGGTCAGCTAATCCACAACCCTCAGGGAATCACATTGTTGAAAATGGACCTCGCTAAGGCAGAATAGAAGTCAAGGAAAAAAAGGACACAATGCCATTTGCAGCCCCGTAGATGAGTCTGGAGGTAATCACGTGACTTGTAGTAAGTCAGAAAGTGAAAGACACATATCGTGTCATATCACTTATAGGTGTTACCTAAAAATGGATACCAGGGCAGATATTTCCACGGAGAAGGGCAATCACAGATTCATTAAAAACCTTATGGTTCACCAATGGAAAGGTGTGAGGATTGGTTTCATTACGATATCGGGGTTAACAGACATATACAAACACAGGGGACATATATAATCACCAAAGACCTACGGAATACCAAGAGAAGACTACTCAACATTCTGTCATAACGTACATGGGAAAAGGATCCCAGGAAGAACAGACATCTGTATATGTGTAAAAGAACCACATCTTCCACACCTACAACAAGCCAAACATTGTAATCAAACTTGCTGTAATAAAAAATAAAAAAATAAATTAAAAACACGAACAAGAAGTAGTGAGACAAACTTGAGGGCCTTTCGCCTGGCACATTCCATTCTAAATTCCAATCTAGAACACGACTTCCATTGAGGCTCTGTTGCCCTAGTAACCAGATTCGGTAAGGGAGAACTGCTGCCACCTTGTGGCCGTTTCACACAACAGCAGCTTTAATCCCAGCGCTAATGGTCAGTTGATATTCAAAATCATTGCCGGCCTGTAAATGATACCTGCCCTGAAAACAAATCCTGGGGTAACATATCGACCAAAAAATTCAAAGGACTTCCATATTTCAAAACGACCGTTTCAAAAGGCATATTTTACGCACATTAGTGTTCTGCTTCTATTTCTTTCTTTCTTTTTTGGTTAAAAAAAACGGGAATGGAAAAAGGCATCCCTCAGAATGGAGAAAATTGTTGCAAAGGAATCAATGGACAAAGGTTTAATCTCCAATATATATAAACAGCTCATGCAGCTTAATATTAGAAAAACAAACCACCCAATACAAATTGGGCAGAAGATCTAAAGAGACGTTTCTTCAAAGAAGACACCGAGATGGCCAAGACGCACATGAAAAGCTGCTCAAGAGCACTAATTATTAGAGAAATGCAAATCAAAAGTACAATGAGGTATCACCTCACACCTGTTAGAATCGGCATCATCAGAAAATCTACAAACAACAAATTCTGGGGAGGGTGTGGACAAAAGGAGCCCTCTTCCACTATTGGTGGGAATGTAAATTGATACAGTCACTATGGGGAACAGTAAGGAGTTTCCTTAAAAAAGCTAGAAATAGAATTACCCTCTGATCCAGCAATCCCACTTCTGGGCATATACCCAGAGAAAACCATAAATCAAAAAGGCACATTCACCACAATGTTCATTGCAGCACTATTTACAATAGCCAGGTAATGGAAGCAACCGAAATGCCCAGAGACAGACGAATGGATAAAGATGTGGTACATATATAAAATGGAATATTACTCAGCCATAAAAAGGAATGAAACTGGGTCATTTGTAGAGACATCGATGGATTTAGAGACTGTCATACAGAATGAAGTAAGTCAGAAAGAGGAAAACAAATATTGTATATTAATGCATATATGTGGAACCTAAAAATGGTACAGATGAACTGGTTTGCAGGGAAGAAGTAGAGACACAGAGGTAGAGAACAAACGTATGGACACCAAGTGTGGGAAGCCATGGGGTGGTGGTGGTGGGATGATTTGGAGATTGGGATTGAACTGTATACATGGATATGCATAAAATACATAACCAATAATAACCTGCTGTATAAAAAATAAATAAAATTAAAGTTCAAAATTTTAAAAAATAAAATTTAAAAATAAAACAGGAAAAAGTTCTTCCCTTCACACAGATGCATTTATATGAATGAATTATTTCCATGCTTATATCTATAAATACATAAAAGAGGAATAAAATCTAACTTGAACCATAAAAGAAAAAAAAAACCTGAACCCACCAGTTATACAGAGGAAAACCCCATCAGGGCACTTGCTCCAGCGGAAAACAATTCTGAAATTGGTCAGAGGTGGGGAATCATCTCCCATACAGCCAGCAACCCACACCCCACACAAGGAGCGTCCTCATTGCAAAGCTGGGGGACCGTGCCGAGGCATCTGTGAGTAAACGTGAGCTGAGCCCCAGGCCAGCTGCTGCTGAACTGTTCCCACCCTTCCAGGTAAAACACCTGAATATGTACAAGGGCTTGAAAGCCTAGAGGAAGGGCCACGGAACCACACAAGCGACAGCCCACAGGCCAAATTGGTGCCTGCAGGCCAGCCAGGATGGTCCTGGCCCCGGGCGCTCTTCCAGAAGTTTTCCATTGCCCTGCCTGAGATACCCCTCCTGTCCCGGCCCCCACTGGTTTTTTCCTTCCTCACCTCTGCCCGGAGAGAGATTCCAGCGGAAGGTATGGGTGACACAACCTCTTCTTTATAGGTGGCAGCCTGGCAACTCCTGCAGAAAGGCCAGCAGAGCCCCACTCACACCGGGCCACCCACAAAGCCATGGCCCCTCACTCCCTCCCACCAGCACAGCCCCGAGACTGCTGACGGGGCAGAGAATCTGGAGTCAGGCACAGCTTCATGGGCTATTGCTGCCTGGAGCACTGTTTATATTGACCTCAACCAGGCACACCTGGGGAGGGCCGGCCGGCAGGTTAAGGCTGCCCAGGTCAGCTAATCCACAACCCTCAGGGAATCACATTGTTGAAAATGGACCTCGCTAAGGCAGAATAGAAGTCAAGGAAAAAAAGGACACAATGCCATTTGCAGCCCCGTAGATGAGTCTGGAGGTAATCACGTGACTTGTAGTAAGTCAGAAAGTGAAAGACACATATCGTGTCATATCACTTATAGGTGTTACCTAAAAATGGATACCAGGGCAGATATTTCCACGGAGAAGGGCAATCACAGATTCATTAAAAAACTTATGGTTCACCAATGGAAAGGTGTGAGGATTGGTTTCATTACGATATCGGGGTTAACAGACATATACAAACACAGGGGACATATATAATCACCAAAGACCTACGGAATACCAAGAGAAGACTACTCAACATTCTGTCATAACGTACATGGGAAAAGGATCCCAGGAAGAACAGACATCTGTATATGTGTAAAAGAACCACATCTTCCACACCTACAACAAGCCAAACATTGTAATCAAACTTGCTGTAATACAAAATAAAAAAATAAATTAAAAACACGAACAAGAAGTAGTGAGACAAACTTGAGGGGCTTTCTCCTGGCACATTCCATTCTAAATTCCAATCTAGAACACGACTTCCATTGAGGCTCTGTTGCCCTAGTAACCAGATTCGGTAAGGGAGAACTGCTGCCACCTTGTGGCCGTTTCACACAACAGCAGCTTTAATCCCAGCGCTAATGGTCAGTTGATATTCAAAATCATTGCCGGCCTGTAAATGACACCTGCCCTGAAAACAAATCCTGGGGTCACATATTGACCAAAAAATTCAAAGGACGTCCATATTTCAAAACGACCGTTTCAAAAGGCATATTTTACGCACATTAGTGTTCTGCTTCTATTTCTTTCTTTCTTTTTTGGTTAAAAAAAACGGGAATGGAAAACGGCATCCCTCAGAATGGAGAAAATCATTGCAAACGAATCAATGGACAAAGGTTTAATCTCCAATATATATAAACAGCTCATGCAGCTTAATATTAGAAAAACAAACAACCCAATACAAAAATGGGCAGAAGATCTAAAGAGACGTTTCTTCAAAGAAGACGCTGAGATGGCCAAGACGCACATGAAAAGCTGCTCAAGAGCACTAATTATTAGAGAATTGCAAATCAAAAGTACAATGAGGTATCACCTCACACCTGTTAGAATCGGCATCATCAGAAAATCTACAAACAACAAATTCTGGGGAGGGTGTGGACAAAAGGAGCCCTCTACCAATACTGGTGGGAATGTAAATTGATACAGTCACTATGGGGAACAGTAAGGAGTTTCCTTAAAAAAGCTAGAAATAGAATTACCCTCTGATCCAGCAATCCCACTTCGGGGCATATACCCAGAGAAAACCATAAATCAAAAAGGCACATTCACCACAATGTTCATTGCAGCACTATTTACAATAGCCAGGTAATGGAAGCAACCGAAATGCCCAGAGACAGACGAATGGATAAAGATGTGGTACATATATAAAATGGAATATTACTCAGCCATAAAAAGGAATGACACTGGGTCATTTGTAGAGACATCGATGGATCTAGAGACTGTCATACAGAATGAAGTAAGTCAGAAAGAGGAAAACAAATATTGTATATTAATGCATATATGTGGAACCTACAAATGGTACAGATGAACTGGTTTGCAGGGAAGAAATAGAGACACAGAGGTAGAAAACAAACGTATGGACACCAAGTGTGGGAAGCCATGGGGTGGTGGTGGTGGGATGATTTGGAGATTGGGATTGAACTGTATACATGGATATGCATAAAATACATAACCAATAATAACCTGCTGTATAAAAAATAAATAAAATTAAAGTTCAAAATTTTAAAAAATAAAATTTAAATATAAAACAGAAAAAAGTTCTTCCCTTCACACAGATGCATTTATATGAATGAATTATTTCCATGCTTATATCTATAAATACATAAAAGAGGAATAAAATCTAACTTGAACCATAAAAGAAAAAAAACCTGAACCCACCAGTTATACAGAGGAACACCCAATCAGGGCACTTGCTCCAGCGGAAAACAATTCTGAAATTGGTCAGAGGTGGGGAATCATCTCCCATACAGCCAGCAACCAACCCCCCACACAAGGAGCATCCTCATTGCAAAGCTGGGGGACCGTGCCGAGGCATCTGTGAGTAAACGTGAGCTGAGCCCCAGGCCAGCTGCTGCTGAACTGTTCCCACCCTTCCCAGGTAAAACACCTGAATATGTACAAGGGCTTGAAAGCCTAGAGGAAGGGCCACGGAACCACACAAGCGACAGCCCACAGGCCAACTTGGTGCCTGCAGGCCAGCCAGGATGGTCCTGGCCCCGGGCGCTCTTCCAGAAGTTTTCCATTGCCCTGCCTGAGATACCCCTCCTGTCCCGGCCCCCACTGGTTTTTTCCTTCCTCACCTCTGTCCGGAGAGAAATTCCAGCGGAAGGTATGGGTGACACATCCTCTTCTTTATAGGTGGCAGCCTGGCAACTCCTGCAGAAAGGCCAACAGAGCCCCACTCACACCGGGCAACCCACAAAGCCATGGCCCCTCACTCCCTCCCACCAGCACAGCCCCGAGACTGCTGACGGGGCAGAGAATCTGGAGTCAGGCACAGCTTCAGGGGCTATTGCTGCCTGGAGCACTGTTTATATTGACCTCAACCAGGCACACCTGTGGAGGGACGGCCAGCAGCGTAAGGCTGCCCAGGTCAGCTAATCCACAAACCTCAGGGAATCACATTGTTGAAAATGGACCTCGCTAAGGCAGAATAGAAGTCAAGGAAAAAAAGGACACAATGCCATTTGCAGCCCCGTAGATGAGTCTGGAGGTAATCACGTGACTTGTAGTAAGTCAGAAAGTGAAAGACACATATCGTGTCATATCACTTATAGGTGTTACCTAAAAATGGATACCAGGGCAGATATTTCCACGGAGAAGGGCAATCACAGATTCATTAAAAAACTTATGGTTCACCAATGGAAAGGTGTGAGGATTGGTTTCATTACGATATCGGGGTTAACAGACATATACAAAAACAGGGGACATATATAATCACCAAAGACCTACGGAATACCAAGAGAAGACTACTCAACTTTCTGTCATAACGTACATGGGAAAAGGATCCCAGGAAGAACAGACATCTGTATATGTGTAAAAGAACCACATCTTCCACACCTACAACAAGCCAAACATTGTAATCAAACTTGCTGTAATACAAAATAAAATAATAAATTAAAAACACGAACAAGAAGTAGTGAGACAAACTTGAGGGGCTTTCTCCTGGCACATTCCATTCTAAATTCCAATCTAGAACACGACTTCCATTGAGGCTCTGTTGCCCTAGTAACCACATTCGGTAAGGGAGAACTGCTGCCACCTTGTGGCCGTTTCACACAACAGCAGCTTTAATCCCAGCGCTAATGGTCAGTTGATATTCAAAATCATTGCCGGCCTGAAAATGACACCTGCCCTGAAAACAAATCCTGGGGTCACATATCGACCAAAAAATTCAAAGGACGTCCATATTTCAAAACGACCATTTCAAAAGGCATATTTTACGCACATTAGTGTTCTGCTTCTATTTCTTTCTTTCTGTTTTGGTTAAAAAAAACGGGAATGGAAAAAGGCATCCCTCAGAATGGGAGAAAATCGTTGCAAACGAATCAATGGACAAAGGTTTAATCTCCAATATATATAAACAGCTCATGCAGCTTAATATTAGAAAAACAAACAACGCAATACAAAAATGGGCAGAAGATCTAAAGAGACGTTTCTTCAAAGAAGACACCGAGATGGCCAAGACGCACATGAAAAGCTGCTCAAGAGCACTAATTATTAGAGAAATGCAAATCAAAAGTACAATGAGGTATCACCTCACACCTGTTAGAATCGGCATCATCAGAAAATCTACAAACAACAAATTCTGGGGAGGGTGTGGACAAAAGGAGCCCTCTTCCACTATTGGTGGGAATGTAAATTGATACAGTCACTATGGGGAACAGTAAGGAGTTTCCTTAAAAAAGCTAGAAATAGAATTACCCTCTGATCCAGCAATCCCACTTGTGGGCATATACCCAGAGAAAACCATAAATCAAAAAGGCACATTCACCACAATGTTCATTGCAGCACTATTTACAATAGCCAGGTAATGGAAGCAACCGAAATGCCCAGAGACAGACGAATGGATAAAGATGTGGTACATATATAAAATGGAATATTACTCAGCCATAAAAAGGAATGAAACTGGGTCATTTGTAGAGACATCGTTGGATCTAGAGACTGTCATACAGAATGAAGTAAGTCAGAAAGAGGAAAACAAATATTGTATATTAATGCATATATGGGGAACCTAAAAATGGTACAGATGAACTGGTTTGCAGGGAAGAAATAGAGACACAGAGGTAGAGAACAAACGTATGGACACCAAGTGTGGGAAGCCATGGGGTGGTGGTGGTGGGATGATTTGGAGATTGGGATTGAACTGTATACATGTATATGCATAAAATACATAACAAATAATAACCTGCTGTATAAAAAATAAATAGAATTAAAGTTCAAAATTTTAAAAAATAAAATTTAAAAATAAAACAGAAAAAAGTTCTTCCCTTCACACAGATGCATTTATATGAATGAATTATTTCCATGCTTATATCTATAAATACATAAAAGAGGAATAAAATCTAACTTGAACCATAAAAGAAAAAAAAAACCTGAACCCACCAGTTATACAGAGGAAAACCCAATCAGGGCACTTGCTCCAGCGGAAAACAATTCTGAAATTGGTCAGCGGTGGGGAATCATCTCCCATACAGCCAGCAACCCACCCCCCACACAAGGAGCGTCCTCATTGCAAAGCTGGGGGACCGTGCCGAGGCATCTGTGAGTAAATGTGAGCTGAGCCCCAGGCCAGCTGCTGCTGAACTGTTCCCACCCTTCCCAGGTAAAACACCTGAATATGTACAAGGGCTTGAAAGCCTAGAGGAAGGGCCACGGAACCACACAAGCGACAGCCCACAGGCCAACTTGGTGCCTGCAGGCCAGCCAGGATGGTCCTGGCCCCGGGCGCTCTTCCAGAAGTTTTCCATTGCCCTGCCTGAGATACCCCTCCTGTCCCGGCCCCCACTGGTTTTTTCCTTCCTCACCTCTGTCCGGAGAGAGATTCCAGCGGAAGGTATGGGTGACACATCCTCTTCTTTATAGGTGGCAGCCTGGCAACTCCTGCAGAAAGGCCAACAGAGCCCCACTCACACCGGGCAACCCACAAAGCCATGGCCCCTCACTCCCTCCCACCAGCACAGCCCCGAGACTGCTGACGGGGCAGAGAATCTGGAGTCAGGCACAGCTTCATGGGCTATTGCTGCCTGGAGCACTGTTTATATTGACCTCAACCAGGCACACCTGGGGAGGGCCGGCCGGCAGGGTAAGGCTGCCCAGGTCAGCTAATCCAAAACCCTCAGGGAATCACATTGTTGAAAATGGACCTCGCTAAGGCAGAATAGAAGTCAAGGAAAAAAAGGACACAATGCCATTTGCAGCCCCGTAGATGAGTCTGGAGGTAATCACGTGACTTGTAGTAAGTCAGAAAGTGAAAGACACATATCGTGTCATATCACTTATAGGTGTTACCTAAAAATGGATACCAGGGCAGATATTTCCACGGAGAAGGGCAATCACAGATTCATTAAAAAACTTATGGTTCACCAATGGAAAGGTGTGAGGATTGGTTTCATTACGATATCGGGGTTAACAGACATATACAAACACAGGGGACATATATAATCACCAAAGACCTACGGAATACCAAGAGAAGACTACTCAACATTCTGTCATAACGTACATGGGAAAAGGATCCCAGGAAGAACAGACTTCTGTATATGTGTAAAAGAACCACATCTTCCACACCTACAACAAGCCAAACATTGTAATCAAACTTGCTGTAATACAAAATAAAAAAATAAATTAAAAACACGAACAAGAAGTAGTGAGACAAACTTGAGGGGCTTTCTCCTGGCACATTCCATTCTAAATTCCAATCTAGAACATGACTTCCATTGAGGCTCTGTTGCCCTAGTAACCAGATTCGGTAAGGGAGAACTGCTGCCACCTTGTGGCCGTTTCACACAACAGCAGCTTTAATCCCAGCGCTAATGGTCAGTTGATATTCAAAATCATTGCCGGCCTGTAAATGACACCTGCCCTGAAAACAAATCCTGGGGTCACATATCGACCAAAAAATTCAAAGGACGTCCATATTACAAAACGACCGTATCAAAAGGCATATTTTACGCACATTAGTGTTCTGCTTCTATTTCTTTCTTTCTTTTTCGGTTAAAAAAAACGGGAATGGAAAAAGGCATCCCTCAGAATGGGAGAAAATCGTTGCAAACGAATCAATGGACAAAGGTTTAATCTCCAATATATATAAACAGCTCATGCAGCTTAATATTAGAAAAACAAACCACCCAATACAAATTGGGCAGAAGATCTAAAGAGACGTTTCTTCAAAGAAGACACCGAGATGGCCAAGACGCACATGAAAAGCTGCTCAAGAGCACTAATTATTAGAGAAATGCAAATCAAAAGTACAATGAGGTATCACCTCACACCTGTTAGAATCGGCATCATCAGAAAATCTACAAACAACAAATTCTGGGGAGGGTGTGGACAAAAGGAGCCCTCTTCCACTATTGGTGGGAATGTAAATTGATACAGTCACTATGGGGAACAGTAAGGAGTTTCCTTAAAAAAGCTAGAAATAGAATTACCCTCTGATCCAGCAATCCCACTTCTGGGCATATACCCAGAGAAAACCATAAATCAAAAAGGCACATTCACCACAATGTTCATTGCAGCACTATTTACAATAGCCAGGTAATGGAAGCAACCGAAATGCCCAGAGACAGACGAATGGATAAAGATGTGGTACATATATAAAATGGAATATTACTCAGCCATAAAAAGGAATGAAACTGGGTCATTTGTAGAGACATCGATGGATCTAGAGACTGTCATACAGAATGAAGTAAGTCAGAAAGAGGAAAACAAATATTGTATATTAATGCATATATGGGGAACCTAAAAATGGTACAGATGAACTGGTTTGCAGGGAAGAAATAGAGACACAGAGGTAGAGAACAAACGTATGGACACCAAGTGTGGGAAGCCATGGGGTGGTGGTGGTGGGATGATTTGGAGATTGGGATTGAACTGTATACATGTATATGCATAAAATACATAACAAATAATAACCTGCTGTATAAAAAATAAATAGAATTAAAGTTCAAAATTTTAAAAAATAAAATTAAAAATAAAACGGAAAAAAGTTCTTCCCTTCACACAGATGCATTTATATGAATGAATTATTTCCATGCTTATATCTATAAATACATAAAAGAGGAATAAAATCTAACTTGAACCATAAAAGAAAAAAAACCTGAACCCACCAGTTATACAGAGGAACACCCAATCAGGGCACTTGCTCCAGCGGAAAACAATTCTGAAATTGGTCAGAGGTGGGGAATCATCTCCCATACAGCCAGCAACCAACCCCCCACACAAGGAGCGTCCTCATTGCAAAGCTGGGGGACCGTGCCGAGGCATCTGTGAGTAAACGTGAGCTGAGCCCCAGGCCAGCTGCTGCTGAACTGTTCCCACCCTTCCCAGGTAAAACACCTGAATATGTACAAGGGCTTGAAAGCCTAGAGGAAGGGCCACGGAACCACACAAGCGACAGCCCACAGGCCAACTTGGTGCCTGCAGGCCAGCCAGGATGGTCCTGGCCCCGGGCGCTCTTCCAGAAGTTTTCCATTGCCCTGCCTGAGATACCCCTCCTGTCCCGGCCCCCACTGGTTTTTTCCTTCCTCACCTCTGTCCGGAGAGAAATTCCAGCGGAAGGTATGGGTGACACATCCTCTTCTTTATAGGTGGCAGCCTGGCAACTCCTGCAGAAAGGCCAACAGAGCCCCACTCACACCGGGCAACCCACAAAGCCATGGCCCCTCACTCCCTCCCACCAGCACAGCCCCGAGACTGCTGACGGGGCAGAGAATCTGGAGTCAGGCACAGCTTCAGGGGCTATTGCTGCCTGGAGCACTGTTTATATTGACCTCAACCAGGCACACCTGTGGAGGGACGGCCAGCAGCGTAAGGCTGCCCAGGTCAGCTAATCCACAAACCTCAGGGAATCACATTGTTGAAAATGGACCTCGCTAAGGCAGAATAGAAGTCAAGGAAAAAAAGGACACAATGCCATTTGCAGCCCCGTAGATGAGTCTGGAGGTAATCACGTGACTTGTAGTAAGTCAGAAAGTGAAAGACACATATCGTGTCATATCACTTATAGGTGTTACCTAAAAATGGATACCAGGGCAGATATTTCCACGGAGAAGGGCAATCACAGATTCATTAAAAAACTTATGGTTCACCAATGGAAAGGTGTGAGGATTGGTTTCATTACGATATCGGGGTTAACAGACATATACAAAAACAGGGGACATATATAATCACCAAAGACCTACGGAATACCAAGAGAAGACTACTCAACTTTCTGTCATAACGTACATGGGAAAAGGATCCCAGGAAGAACAGACATCTGTATATGTGTAAAAGAACCACATCTTCCACACCTACAACAAGCCAAACATTGTAATCAAACTTGCTGTAATACAAAATAAAATAATAAATTAAAAACACGAACAAGAAGTAGTGAGACAAACTTGAGGGGCTTTCTCCTGGCACATTCCATTCTAAATTCCAATCTAGAACACGACTTCCATTGAGGCTCTGTTGCCCTAGTAACCACATTCGGTAAGGGAGAACTGCTGCCACCTTGTGGCCGTTTCACACAACAGCAGCTTTAATCCCAGCGCTAATGGTCAGTTGATATTCAAAATCATTGCCGGCCTGAAAATGACACCTGCCCTGAAAACAAATCCTGGGGTCACATATCGACCAAAAAATTCAAAGGACGTCCATATTTCAAAACGACCATTTCAAAAGGCATATTTTACGCACATTAGTGTTCTGCTTCTATTTCTTTCTTTCTGTTTTGGTTAAAAAAAACGGGAATGGAAAAAGGCATCCCTCAGAATGGGAGAAAATCGTTGCAAACGAATCAATGGACAAAGGTTTAATCTCCAATATATATAAACAGCTCATGCAGCTTAATATTAGAAAAACAAACAACGCAATACAAAAATGGGCAGAAGATCTAAAGAGACGTTTCTTCAAAGAAGACACCGAGATGGCCAAGACGCACATGAAAAGCTGCTCAAGAGCACTAATTATTAGAGAAATGCAAATCAAAAGTACAATGAGGTATCACCTCACACCTGTTAGAATCGGCATCATCAGAAAATCTACAAACAACAAATTCTGGGGAGGGTGTGGACAAAAGGAGCCCTCTTCCACTATTGGTGGGAATGTAAATTGATACAGTCACTATGGGGAACAGTAAGGAGTTTCCTTAAAAAAGCTAGAAATAGAATTACCCTCTGATCCAGCAATCCCACTTGTGGGCATATACCCAGAGAAAACCATAAATCAAAAAGGCACATTCACCACAATGTTCATTGCAGCACTATTTACAATAGCCAGGTAATGGAAGCAACCGAAATGCCCAGAGACAGACGAATGGATAAAGATGTGGTACATATATAAAATGGAATATTACTCAGCCATAAAAAGGAATGAAACTGGGTCATTTGTAGAGACATCGTTGGATCTAGAGACTGTCATACAGAATGAAGTAAGTCAGAAAGAGGAAAACAAATATTGTATATTAATGCATATATGGGGAACCTAAAAATGGTACAGATGAACTGGTTTGCAGGGAAGAAATAGAGACACAGAGGTAGAGAACAAACGTATGGACACCAAGTGTGGGAAGCCATGGGGTGGTGGTGGTGGGATGATTTGGAGATTGGGATTGAACTGTATACATGTATATGCATAAAATACATAACAAATAATAACCTGCTGTATAAAAAATAAATAGAATTAAAGTTCAAAATTTTAAAAAATAAAATTTAAAAATAAAACAGAAAAAAGTTCTTCCCTTCACACAGATGCATTTATATGAATGAATTATTTCCATGCTTATATCTATAAATACATAAAAGAGGAATAAAATCTAACTTGAACCATAAAAGAAAAAAAAAACCTGAACCCACCAGTTATACAGAGGAAAACCCAATCAGGGCACTTGCTCCAGCGGAAAACAATTCTGAAATTGGTCAGCGGTGGGGAATCATCTCCCATACAGCCAGCAACCCACCCCCCACACAAGGAGCGTCCTCATTGCAAAGCTGGGGGACCGTGCCGAGGCATCTGTGAGTAAATGTGAGCTGAGCCCCAGGCCAGCTGCTGCTGAACTGTTCCCACCCTTCCCAGGTAAAACACCTGAATATGTACAAGGGCTTGAAAGCCTAGAGGAAGGGCCACGGAACCACACAAGCGACAGCCCACAGGCCAACTTGGTGCCTGCAGGCCAGCCAGGATGGTCCTGGCCCCGGGCGCTCTTCCAGAAGTTTTCCATTGCCCTGCCTGAGATACCCCTCCTGTCCCGGCCCCCACTGGTTTTTTCCTTCCTCACCTCTGTCCGGAGAGAGATTCCAGCGGAAGGTATGGGTGACACATCCTCTTCTTTATAGGTGGCAGCCTGGCAACTCCTGCAGAAAGGCCAACAGAGCCCCACTCACACCGGGCAACCCACAAAGCCATGGCCCCTCACTCCCTCCCACCAGCACAGCCCCGAGACTGCTGACGGGGCAGAGAATCTGGAGTCAGGCACAGCTTCATGGGCTATTGCTGCCTGGAGCACTGTTTATATTGACCTCAACCAGGCACACCTGGGGAGGGCCGGCCGGCAGGGTAAGGCTGCCCAGGTCAGCTAATCCAAAACCCTCAGGGAATCACATTGTTGAAAATGGACCTCGCTAAGGCAGAATAGAAGTCAAGGAAAAAAAGGACACAATGCCATTTGCAGCCCCGTAGATGAGTCTGGAGGTAATCACGTGACTTGTAGTAAGTCAGAAAGTGAAAGACACATATCGTGTCATATCACTTATAGGTGTTACCTAAAAATGGATACCAGGGCAGATATTTCCACGGAGAAGGGCAATCACAGATTCATTAAAAAACTTATGGTTCACCAATGGAAAGGTGTGAGGATTGGTTTCATTACGATATCGGGGTTAACAGACATATACAAACACAGGGGACATATATAATCAACAAAGACCTACGGAATACCAAGAGAAGACTACTCAACATTCTGTCATAACGTACATGGGAAAAGGATCCCAGGAAGAACAGACATCTGTATATGTGTAAAAGAACCACATCTTCCACACCTACAACAAGCCAAACATTGTAATCAAACTTGCTGTAATACAAAATAAAATAATAAATTAAAAACACGAACAAGAAGTAGTGAGACAAACTTGAGGGGCTTTCTCCTGGCACATTCCATTCTAAATTCCAATCTAGAACACGACTTCCATTGAGGCTCTGTTGCCCTAGTAACCAGATTCGGTAAGGGAGAACTGCTGCCACCTTGTGGCCGTTTCACACAACAGCAGCTTTAATCCCAGCGCTAATGGTCAGTTGATATTCAAAATCATTGCCGGCCTGAAAATGACACCTGCCCTGAAAACAAATCCTGGGGTCACATATCGACCAAAAAATTCAAAGGACGTCCATATTTCAAAACGACCATTTCAAAAGGCATATTTTACGCACATTAGTGTTCTGCTTCTATTTCTTTCTTTCTGTTTTGGTTAAAAAAAACGGGAATGGAAAAAGGCATCCCTCAGAATGGGAGAAAATCGTTGCAAACGAATCAATGGACAAAGGTTTAATCTCCAATATATATAAACAGCTCATGCAGCTTAATATTAGAAAAACAAACAACGCAATACAAAAATGGGCAGAAGATCTAAAGAGACGTTTCTTCAAAGAAGACACCGAGATGGCCAAGACGCACATGAAAAGCTGCTCAAGAGCACTAATTATTAGAGAAATGCAAATCAAAAGTACAATGAGGTATCACCTCACACCTGTTAGAATCGGCATCATCAGAAAATCTACAAACAACAAATTCTGGGGAGGGTGTGGACAAAAGGAGCCCTCTTCCACTATTGGTGGGAATGTAAATTGATACAGTCACTATGGGGAACAGTAAGGAGTTTCCTTAAAAAAGCTAGAAATAGAATTACCCTCTGATCCAGCAATCCCACTTGTGGGCATATACCCAGAGAAAACCATAAATCAAAAAGGCACATTCACCACAATGTTCATTGCAGCACTATTTACAATAGCCAGGTAATGGAAGCAACCGAAATGCCCAGAGACAGACGAATGGATAAAGATGTGGTACATATATAAAATGGAATATTACTCAGCCATAAAAAGGAATGAAACTGGGTCATTTGTAGAGACATCGTTGGATCTAGAGACTGTCATACAGAATGAAGTAAGTCAGAAAGAGGAAAACAAATATTGTATATTAATGCATATATGGGGATCCTAAAAATGGTACAGATGAACTGGTTTGCAGGGAAGAAATAGAGACACAGAGGTAGAGAACAAACGTATGGAC
This sequence comes from Mesoplodon bidens, assembly GCF_964165515.1. Taxonomy (NCBI): domain Eukaryota; kingdom Metazoa; phylum Chordata; class Mammalia; order Artiodactyla; family Ziphiidae; genus Mesoplodon; species Mesoplodon bidens. Next base: position 109,894 of record NW_027671495.1, read on the forward strand.
ACCAAGTGTGGGAAGCCATGGGGTGGTGGTGGTGGGATGATTTGGAGATTGGGATTGAACTGTATACATGTATATGCATAAAATACATAACAAATAATAACCTGCTGTATAAAAAATAAATAGAATTAAAGTTCAAAATTTTAAAAAATAAAATTTAAAAATAAAACAGAAAAAAGTTCTTCCCTTCACACAGATGCATTTATATGAATGAATTATTTCCATGCTTATATCTATAAATACATAAAAGAGGAATAAAATCTAACTTGAACCATAAAAGAAAAAAAAAACCTGAACCCACCAGTTATACAGAGGAAAACCCAATCAGGGCACTTGCTCCAGCGGAAAACAATTCTGAAATTGGTCAGCGGTGGGGAATCATCTCCCATACAGCCAGCAACCCACCCCCCACACAAGGAGCGTCCTCATTGCAAAGCTGGGGGACCGTGCCGAGGCATCTGTGAGTAAATGTGAGCTGAGCCCCAGGCCAGCTGCTGCTGAACTGTTCCCACCCTTCCCAGGTAAAACACCTGAATATGTACAAGGGCTTGAAAGCCTAGAGGAAGGGCCACGGAACCACACAAGCGACAGCCCACAGGCCAACTTGGTGCCTGCAGGCCAGCCAGGATGGTCCTGGCCCCGGGCGCTCTTCCAGAAGTTTTCCATTGCCCTGCCTGAGATACCCCTCCTGTCCCGGCCCCCACTGGTTTTTTCCTTCCTCACCTCTGTCCGGAGAGAGATTCCAGCGGAAGGTATGGGTGACACATCCTCTTCTTTATAGGTGGCAGCCTGGCAACTCCTGCAGAAAGGCCAACAGAGCCCCACTCACACCGGGCAACCCACAAAGCCATGGCCCCTCACTCCCTCCCACCAGCACAGCCCCGAGACTGCTGACGGGGCAGAGAATCTGGAGTCAGGCACAGCTTCAGGGGCTATTGCTGCCTGGAGCACTGTTTATATTGACCTCAACCAGGCACACCTGGGGAGGGCCGGCCGGCAGGGTAAGGCTGCCCAGGTCAGCTAATCCAAAACCCTCAGGGAATCACATTGTTGAAAATGGACCTCGCTAAGGCAGAATAGAAGTCAAGGAAAAAAAGGACACAATGCCATTTGCAGCCCCGTAGATGAGTCTGGAGGTAATCACGTGACTTGTAGTAAGTCAGAAAGTGAAAGACACATATCGTGTCATATCACTTATAGGTGTTACCTAAAAATGGATACCAGGGCAGATATTTCCACGGAGAAGGGCAATCACAGATTCATTAAAAAACTTATGGTTCACCAATGGAAAGGTGTGAGGATTGGTTTCATTACGATATCGGGGTTAACAGACATATACAAACACAGGGGACATATATAATCACCAAAGACCTACGGAATACCAAGAGAAGACTACTCAACATTCTGTCATAACGTACATGGGAAAAGGATCCCAGGAAGAACAGACATCTGTATATGTGTAAAAGAACCACATCTTCCACACCTACAACAAGCCAAACATTGTAATCAAACTTGCTGTAATACAAAATAAAAAAATAAATTAAAAACACGAACAAGAAGTAGTGAGACAAACTTGAGGGGCTTTCTCCTGGCACATTCCATTCTAAATTCCAATCTAGAACACGACTTCCATTGAGGCTCTGTTGCCCTAGTAACCAGATTCGGTAAGGGAGAACTGCTGCCACCTTGTGGCCGTTTCACACAACAGCAGCTTTAATCCCAGCGCTAATGGTCAGTTGATATTCAAAATCATTGCCGGCCTGAAAATGACACCTGCCCTGAAAACAAATCCTGGGGTCACATATCGACCAAAAAATTCAAAGGACGTCCATATTTCAAAACGACCATTTCAAAAGGCATATTTTACGCACATTAGTGTTCTGCTTCTATTTCTTTCTTTCTGTTTTGGTTAAAAAAACGGGAATGGAAAAAGGCATCCCTCAGAATGGGAGAAAATCGTTGCAAACGAATCAATGGACAAAGGTTTAATCTCCAATATATATAAACAGCTCATGCAGCTTAATATTAGAAAAACAAACAACGCAATACAAAAATGGGCAGAAGATCTAAAGAGACGTTTCTTCAAAGAAGACACCGAGATGGCCAAGACGCACATGAAAAGCTGCTCAAGAGCACTAATTATTAGAGAAATGCAAATCAAAAGTACAATGAGGTATCACCTCACACCTGTTAGAATCGGCATCATCAGAAAATCTACAAACAACAAATTCTGGGGAGGGTGTGGACAAAAGGAGCCCTCTTCCACTATTGGTGGGAATGTAAATTGATACAGTCACTATGGGGAACAGTAAGGAGTTTCCTTAAAAAAGCTAGAAATAGAATTACCCTCTGATCCAGCAATCCCACTTGTGGGCATATACCCAGAGAAAACCATAAATCAAAAAGGCACATTCACCACAATGTTCATTGCAGCACTATTTACAATAGCCAGGTAATGGAAGCAACCGAAATGCCCAGAGACAGACGAATGGATAAAGATGTGGTACATATATAAAATGGAATATTACTCAGCCATAAAAAGGAATGAAACTGGGTCATTTGTAGAGACATCGTTGGATCTAGAGACTGTCATACAGAATGAAGTAAGTCAGAAAGAGGAAAACAAATATTGTATATTAATGCATATATGGGGAACCTAAAAATGGTACAGATGAACTGGTTTGCAGGGAAGAAATAGAGACACAGAGGTAGAGAACAAACGTATGGACACCAAGTGTGGGAAGCCATGGGGTGGTGGTGGTGGGATGATTTGGAGATTGGGATTGAACTGTATACATGTATATGCATAAAATACATAACAAATAATAACCTGCTGTATAAAAAATAAATAGAATTAAAGTTCAAAATTTTAAAAAATAAAATTTAAAAATAAAACAGAAAAAAGTTCTTCCCTTCACACAGATGCATTTATATGAATGAATTATTTCCATGCTTATATCTATAAATACATAAAAGAGGAATAAAATCTAACTTGAACCATAAAAGAAAAAAAAAACCTGAACCCACCAGTTATACAGAGGAAAACCCAATCAGGGCACTTGCTCCAGCGGAAAACAATTCTGAAATTGGTCAGCGGTGGGGAATCATCTCCCATACAGCCAGCAACCCACCCCCCACACAAGGAGCGTCCTCATTGCAAAGCTGGGGGACCGTGCCGAGGCATCTGTGAGTAAATGTGAGCTGAGCCCCAGGCCAGCTGCTGCTGAACTGTTCCCACCCTTCCCAGGTAAAACACCTGAATATGTACAAGGGCTTGAAAGCCTAGAGGAAGGGCCACGGAACCACACAAGCGACAGCCCACAGGCCAACTTGGTGCCTGCAGGCCAGCCAGGATGGTCCTGGCCCCGGGCGCTCTTCCAGAAGTTTTCCATTGCCCTGCCTGAGATACCCCTCCTGTCCCGGCCCCCACTGGTTTTTTCCTTCCTCACCTCTGTCCGGAGAGAGATTCCAGCGGAAGGTATGGGTGACACATCCTCTTCTTTATAGGTGGCAGCCTGGCAACTCCTGCAGAAAGGCCAACAGAGCCCCACTCACAGCGGGCAACCCACAAAGCCATGGCCCCTCACTCCCTCCCACCAGCACAGCCCCGAGACTGCTGACGGGGCAGAGAATCTGGAGTCAGGCACAGCTTCATGGGCTATTGCTGCCTGGAGCACTGTTTATATTGACCTCAACCAGGCACACCTGGGGAGGGCCGGCCGGCAGGGTAAGGCTGCCCAGTTCAGCTAATCCAAAACCCTCAGGGAATCACATTGTTGAAAATGGACCTCGCTAAGGCAGAAGAGAAGTCAAGGAAAAAAAGGACACAATGCCATTTGCAGCCCCGTAGATGAGTCTGGAGGTAATCACGTGACTTGTAGTAAGTCAGAAAGTGAAAGACACATATCGTGTCATATCACTTATAGGTGTTACCTAAAAATGGATACCAGGGCAGATATTTCCACGGAGAAGGGCAATCACAGATTCATTAAAAAACTTATGGTTCACCAATGGAAAGGTGTGAGGATTGGTTTCATTACGATATCGGGGTTAACAGACATATACAAACACAGGGGACATATATAATCACCAAAGACCTACGGAATACCAAGAGAAGACTACTCAACATTCTGTCATAACGTACATGGGAAAAGGATCCCAGGAAGAACAGACATCTGTATATGTGTAAAAGAACCACATCTTCCACACCTACAACAAGCCAAACATTGTAATCAAACTTGCTGTAATACAAAATAAAAAAATAAATTAAAAACACGAACAAGAAGTAGTGAGACAAACTTGAGGGGCTTTCTCCTGGCACATTCCATTCTAAATTCCAATCTAGAACACGACTTCCATTGAGGCTCTGTTGCCCTAGTAACCAGATTCGGTAAGGGAGAACTGCTGCCACCTTGTGGCCGTTTCACACAACAGCAGCTTTAATCCCAGCGCTAATGGTCAGTTGATATTCAAAATCATTGCCGGCCTGAAAATGACACCTGCCCTGAAAACAAATCCTGGGGTCACATATCGACCAAAAAATTCAAAGGACGTCCATATTTCAAAACGACCATTTCAAAAGGCATATTTTACGCACATTAGTGTTCTGCTTCTATTTCTTTCTTTCTGTTTTGGTTAAAAAAAACGGGAATGGAAAAAGGCATCCCTCAGAATGGGAGAAAATCGTTGCAAACGAATCAATGGACAAAGGTTTAATCTCCAATATATATAAACAGCTCATGCAGCTTAATATTAGAAAAACAAACAACGCAATACAAAAATGGGCAGAAGATCTAAAGAGACGTTTCTTCAAAGAAGACACCGAGATGGCCAAGACGCACATGAAAAGCTGCTCAAGAGCACTAATTATTAGAGAAATGCAAATCAAAAGTACAATGAGGTATCACCTCACACCTGTTAGAATCGGCATCATCAGAAAATCTACAAACAACAAATTCTGGGGAGGGTGTGGACAAAAGGAGCCCTCTTCCACTATTGGTGGGAATGTAAATTGATACAGTCACTATGGGGAACAGTAAGGAGTTTCCTTAAAAAAGCTAGAAATAGAATTACCCTCTGATCCAGCAATCCCACTTGTGGGCATATACCCAGAGAAAACCATAAATCAAAAAGGCACATTCACCACAATGTTCATTGCAGCACTATTTACAATAGCCAGGTAATGGAAGCAACCGAAATGCCCAGAGACAGACGAATGGATAAAGATGTGGTACATATATAAAATGGAATATTACTCAGCCATAAAAAGGAATGAAACTGGGTCATTTGTAGAGACATCGTTGGATCTAGAGACTGTCATACAGAATGAAGTAAGTCAGAAAGAGGAAAACAAATATTGTATATTAATGCATATATGGGGAACCTAAAAATGGTACAGATGAACTGGTTTGCAGGGAAGAAATAGAGACACAGAGGTAGAGAACAAACGTATGGACACCAAGTGTGGGAAGCCATGGGGTGGTGGTGGTGGGATGATTTGGAGATTGGGATTGAACTGTATACATGTATATGCATAAAATACATAACAAATAATAACCTGCTGTATAAAAAATAAATAGAATTAAAGTTCAAAATTTTAAAAAATAAAATTTAAAAATAAAACAGAAAAAAGTTCTTCCCTTCACACAGATGCATTTATATGAATGAATTATTTCCATGCTTATATCTATAAATACATAAAAGAGGAATAAAATCTAACTTGAACCATAAAAGAAAAAAAAAACCTGAACCCACCAGTTATACAGAGGAAAACCCAATCAGGGCACTTGCTCCAGCGGAAAACAATTCTGAAATTGGTCAGCGGTGGGGAATCATCTCCCATACAGCCAGCAACCCACCCCCCACACAAGGAGCGTCCTCATTGCAAAGCTGGGGGACCGTGCCGAGGCATCTGTGAGTAAATGTGAGCTGAGCCCCAGGCCAGCTGCTGCTGAACTGTTCCCACCCTTCCCAGGTAAAACACCTGAATATGTACAAGGGCTTGAAAGCCTAGAGGAAGGGCCATGGAACCACACAAGCGACAGCCCACAGGCCAACTTGGTGCCTGCAGGCCAGCCAGGATGGTCCTGGCCCCGGGCGCTCTTCCAGAAGTTTTCCATTGCCCTGCCTGAGATACCCCTCCTGTCCCGGCCCCCACTGGTTTTTTCCTTCCTCACCTCTGTCCGGAGAGAGATTCCAGCGGAAGGTATGGGTGACACATCCTCTTCTTTATAGGTGGCAGCCTGGCAACTCCTGCAGAAAGGCCAACAGAGCCCCACTCACAGCGGGCAACCCACAAAGCCATGGCCCCTCACTCCCTCCCACCAGCACAGCCCCGAGACTGCTGACGGGGCAGAGAATCTGGAGTCAGGCACAGCTTCATGGGCTATTGCTGCCTGGAGCACTGTTTATATTGACCTCAACCAGGCACACCTGGGGAGGGCCGGCCGGCAGGGTAAGGCTGCCCAGGTCAGCTAATCCAAAACCCTCAGGGAATCACATTGTTGAAAATGGACCTCGCTAAGGCAGAATAGAAGTCAAGGAAAAAAAGGACACAATGCCATTTGCAGCCCCGTAGATGAGTCTGGAGGTAATCACGTGACTTGTAGTAAGTCAGAAAGTGAAAGACACATATCGTGTCATATCACTTATAGGTGTTACCTAAAAATGGATACCAGGGCAGATATTTCCACGGAGAAGGGCAATCACAGATTCATTAAAAAACATATGGTTCACCAATGGAAAGGTGTGAGGATTGGTTTCATTACGATATCGGGGTTAACAGACATATACAAACACAGGGGACATATATAATCACCAAAGACCTACGGAATACCAAGAGAAGACTACTCAACATTCTGTCATAACGTACATGGGAAAAGGATCCCAGGAAGAACAGACATCTGTATATGTGTAAAAGAACCACATCTTCCACACCTACAACAAGCCAAACATTGTAATCAAACTTGCTGTAATACAAAATAAAAAAATAAATTAAAAACACGAACAAGAAGTAGTGAGACAAACTTGAGGGCCTTTCTCCTGGCACATTCCATTCTAAATTCCAATCTAGAACACGACTTCCATTGAGGCTCTGTTGCCCTAGTAACCAGATTCGGTAAGGGAGAACTGCTGCCACCTTGTGGCCGTTTCACACAACAGCAGCTTTAATCCCAGCGCTAATGGTCAGTTGATATTCAAAATCATTGCCGGCCTGTAAATGACACCTGCCCTGAAAACAAATCCTGGGGTCACATATCGACCAAAAAATTCAAAGGACGTCCATATTTCAAAACGACCATTTCAAAAGGCATATTTTACGCACATTAGTGTTCTGCTTCTATTTCTTTCTTTCTTTTTTGGTTAAAAAAAACGGGAATGGAAAAAGGCATCCCTCAGAATGGGAGAAAATCGTTGCAAACGAATCAATGGACAAAGGTTTAATCTCCAATATATATAAACAGCTCATGCAGCTTAATATTAGAAAAACAAACAACGCAATACAAAAATGGGCAGAAGATCTAAAGAGACGTTTCTTCAAAGAAGACACCGAGATGGCCAAGACGCACATGAAAAGCTGCTCAAGAGCACTAATTATTAGAGAAATGCAAATCAAAAGTACAATGAGGTATCACCTCACACCTGTTAGAATCGGCATCATCAGAAAATCTACAAACAACAAATTCTGGGGAGGGTGTGGACAAAAGGAGCCCTCTTCCACTATTGGTGGGAATGTAAATTGATACAGTCACTATGGGGAACAGTAAGGAGTTTCCTTAAAAAAGCTAGAAATAGAATTACCCTCTGATCCAGCAATCCCACTTGTGGGCATATACCCAGAGAAAACCATAAATCAAAAAGGCACATTCACCACAATGTTCATTGCAGCACTATTTACAATAGCCAGGTAATGGAAGCAACCGAAATGCCCAGAGACAGACGAATGGATAAAGATGTGGTACATATATAAAATGGAATATTACTCAGCCATAAAAAGGAATGAAACTGGGTCATTTGTAGAGACATCGTTGGATCTAGAGACTGTCATACAGAATGAAGTAAGTCAGAAAGAGGAAAACAAATATTGTATATTAATGCATATATGGGGAACCTAAAAATGGTACAGATGAACTGGTTTGCAGGGAAGAAATAGAGACACAGAGGTAGAGAACAAACGTATGGACACCAAGTGTGGGAAGCCATGGGGTGGTGGTGGTGGGATGATTTGGAGATTGGGATTGAACTGTATACATGTATATGCATAAAATACATAACAAATAATAACCTGCTGTATAAAAAATAAATAGAATTAAAGTTCAAAATTTTAAAAAATAAAATTTAAAAATAAAACAGAAAAAAGTTCTTCCCTTCACACAGATGCATTTATATGAATGAATTATTTCCATGCTTATATCTATAAATACATAAAAGAGGAATAAAATCTAACTTGAACCATAAAAGAAAAAAAAAACCTGAACCCACCAGTTATACAGAGGAAAACCCAATCAGGGCACTTGCTCCAGCGGAAAACAATTCTGAAATTGGTCAGCGGTGGGGAATCATCTCCCATACAGCCAGCAACCCACCCCCCACACAAGGAGCGTCCTCATTGCAAAGCTGGGGGACCGTGCCGAGGCATCTGTGAGTAAATGTGAGCTGAGCCCCAGGCCAGCTGCTGCTGAACTGTTCCCACCCTTCCCAGGTAAAACACCTGAATATGTACAAGGGCTTGAAAGCCTAGAGGAAGGGCCACGGAACCACACAAGCGACAGCCCACAGGCCAACTTGGTGCCTGCAGGCCAGCCAGGATGGTCCTGGCCCCGGGCGCTCTTCCAGAAGTTTTCCATTGCCCTGCCTGAGATACCCCTCCTGTCCCGGCCCCCACTGGTTTTTTCCTTCCTCACCTCTGTCCGGAGAGAAATTCCAGCGGAAGGTATGGGTGACACATCCTCTTCCTTATAGGTGGCAGCCTGACAACTCCTGCAGAAAGGCCAGCAGAGCCCCACTCACACCGGGCCACCCACAAAGCCATGGCCCCTCACTCCCTCCCACCAGCACAGCCCCGAGACTGCTGACGGGGCAGAGAATCTGGAGTCAGGCACAGCTTCATGGGCTATTGCTGCCTGGAGCACTGTTTATATTGACCTCAACCAGGCACACCTGGGGAGGGCCGGCCGGCAGCGTAAGGCTGCCCAGGTCAGCTAATCCACAACCCTCAGGGAATCACATTGTTGAAAATGGACCTCGCTAAGGCAGAAGAGAAGTCAAGGAAAAAAAGGACACAATGCCATTTGCAGCCCCGTAGATGAGTCTGGAGGTAATCACGTGACTTGTAGTAAGTCAGAAAGTGAAAGACACATATCGTGTCATATCACTTATAGGTGTTACCTAAAAATGGATACCAGGGCAGATATTTCCACGGAGAAGGGCAATCACAGATTCATTAAAAAACTTATGGTTCACCAATGGAAAGGTGTGAGGATTGGTTTCATTACGATATCGGGGTTAACAGACATATACAAACACAGGGGACATATATAATCACCAAAGACCTACGGAATACCAAGAGAAGACTACTCAACATTCTGTCATAACGTACATGGGAAAAGGATCCCAGGAAGAACAGACATCTGTATATGTGTAAAAGAACCACATCTTCCACACCTACAACAAGCCAAACATTGTAATCAAACTTGCTGTAATACAAAATAAAAAAATAAATTAAAAACACGAACAAGAAGTAGTGAGACAAACTTGAGGGGCTTTCTCCTGGCACATTCCATTCTAAATTCCAATCTAGAACACGACTTCCATTGACGCTCTGTTGCCCTAGTAACCAGATTCGGTAAGGGAGAACTGCTGCCACCTTGTGGCCGTTTCACACAACAGCAGCTTTAATCCCAGCGCTAATGGTCAGTTGATATTGAAAATCATTGCCGGCCTGTAAATGACACCTGCCCTGAAAACAAATCCTGGGGTCACATATCGACCAAAAAATTCAAAGGACGTCCATATTTCAAAACGACCGTTTCAAAAGGCATATTTTACAGACATTAGTGTTCTGCTTCTATTTCTTTCTCTCTTTTTTGGTTAAAAAAAACGGGAATGGAAAAAGGCATCCCTCAGAATGGGAGAAAATCGTTGCAAACGAATCAATGGACAAAGGTTTAATCTCCAATATATATAAACAGCTCATGCAGCTTAATATTAGAAAAACAAACCACCCAATACAAATTGGGCAGAAGATCTAAAGAGACGTTTCTTCAAAGAAGACACCGAGATGGCCAAGACGCACATGAAAAGCTGCTCAAGAGCACTAATTATTAGAGAAATGCAAATCAAAAGTACAATGAGGTATCACCTCACACCTGTTAGAATCGGCATCATCAGAAAATCTACAAACAACAAATTCTGGGGAGGGTGTGGACAAAAGGAGCCCTCTTCCACTATTGGTGGGAATGTAAATTGATACAGTCACTATGGGGAACAGTAAGGAGTTTCCTTAAAAAAGCTAGAAATAGAATTACCCTCTGATCCAGCAATCCCACTTCTGGGCATATACCCAGAGAAAACCATAAATCAAAAAGGCACATTCACCACAATGTTCATTGCAGCACTATTTACAATAGCCAGGTAATGGAAGCAACCGAAATGCCCACAGACAGACGAATGGATAAAGATGTGGTACATATATAAAATGGAATATTACTCAGCCATAAAAAGGAATGAAACTGGGTCATTTGTAGAGACATCGATGGATTTAGAGACTGTCATACAGAATGACGTAAGTCAGAAAGAGGAAAACAAATATTGTATATTAATGCATATATGTGGAACCTAAAAATGGTACAGATGAACTGGTTTGCAGGGAAGATGTAGAGACACAGAGGTAGAGAACAAACGTATGGACACCAAGTGTGGGAAGCCATGGGGAGGTGGTGGTGGGATGATTTGGAGATTGGGATTGAACTGTATACATGGATATGCATAAAATACATAACCAATAATAACCTGCTGTATAAAAAATAAATAAAATTAATGTTCAAAATTTTAAAAAATAAAATTTAAAAATAAAACAGAAAAAAGTTCTTCCCTTCACACAGATGCATTTATATGAATGAATCATTTCCATGCTTATATCTATAAATACATAAAAGAGGAATAAAATCTAACTTGAACCATAAAAGAAAAAAAAAACCTGAACCCACCAGTTATACAGAGGAACACCCAATCAGGGCACTTGCTCCAGCGGAAAACAATTCTGAAATTGGTCAGAGGTGGGGAATCATCTCCCATACAGCCAGCAACCCACCCCCCACACAAGGAGCGTCCTCATTGCAAAGCTGGGGGACCGTGCCGAGGCATCTGTGAGTAAACGTGAGCTGAGCCCCAGGCCAGCTGCTGCTGAACTGTTCCCACCCTTCCCAGGTAAAACACCTGAATATGTACAAGGGCTTGAAAGCCTAGAGGAAGGGCCACGGAACCACACAAGCGACAGCCCACAGGCCAACTTGGTGCCTGCAGGCCAGCCAGGATGGTCCTGGCCCCGGGCGCTCTTCCAGAAGTTTTCCATTGCCCTGACTGAGATACCCCTCCTGTCCCGGCCCCCACTGGTTTTTTCCTTCCTCACCTCTGTCCGGAGAGAAATTCCAGCGGAAGGTATGGGTGACACATCCTCTTCCTTATAGGTGGCAGCCTGACAACTCCTGCAGAAAGGCCAGCAGAGCCCCACTCACACCGGGCCACCCACAAAGCCATGGCCCCTCACTCCCTCCCACCAGCACAGCCCCGAGACTGCTGACGGGGCAGAGAATCTGGAGTCAGGCACAGCTTCAGGGGCTATTGCTGCCTGGAGCACTGTTTATATTGACCTCAACCAGGCACACCTGGGGAGGGCCGGCCGGCAGCGTAAGGCTGCCCAGGTCAGCTAATCCACAACCCTCAGGGAATCACATTGATGAAAATGGACCTCGCTAAGGCAGAAGAGAAGTCAAGGAGAAAAAGGACACAATGCCATTTGCAGCCCCGTAGATGAGTCTGGAGGTAATCACGTGACTTGTAGTAAGTCAGAAAGTGAAAGACACATATCGTGTCATATCACTTATAGGTGTTACCTAAAAATGGATACCAGGGCAGATATTTCCACGGAGAAGGGCAATCACAGATTCATTAAAAAACTTATGGTTCACAAATGGAAAGGTGTGAGGATTGGTTTCATTACGATATCGGGGTTAACAGACATATACAAACACAGGGGACATATATAATCACCAAAGACCTACGGAATACCAAGAGAAGACTACTCAACATTCTGTCATAACGTACATGGGAAAAGGATCCCAGGAAGAACAGACATCTGTATATGTGTAAAAGAACCACATCTTCCACACCTACAACAAGCCAAACATTGTAATCAAACTTGCTGTAATACAAAATAAAAAAATAAATTAAAAACACGAACAAGAAGTAGTGAGACAAACTTGAGGGGCTTTCTCCTGGCACATTCCATTCTAAATTCCAATCTAGAACACGACTTCCATTGACGCTCTGTTGCCCTAGTAACCAGATTCGGTAAGGGAGAACTGCTGCCACCTTGTGGCCGTTTCACACAACAGCAGCTTTAATCCCAGCGCTAATGGTCAGTTGATATTGAAAATCATTGCCGGCCTGTAAATGACACCTGCCCTGAAAACAAATCCTGGGGTCACATATCGACCAAAAAATTCAAAGGACGTCCATATTTCAAAACGACCGTTTCAAAAGGCATATTTTACAGACATTAGTGTTCTGCTTCTATTTCTTTCTCTCTTTTTTGGTTAAAAAAAACGGGAATGGAAAAAGGCATCCCTCAGAATGGGAGAAAATCGTTGCAAACGAATCAATGGACAAAGGTTTAATCTCCAATATATATAAACAGCTCATGCAGCTTAATATTAGAAAAACAAACCACCCAATACAAATTGGGCAGAAGATCTAAAGAGACGTTTCTTCAAAGAAGACACCGAGATGGCCAAGACGCACATGAAAAGCTGCTCAAGAGCACTAATTATTAGAGAAATGCAAATCAAAAGTACAATGAGGTATCACCTCACACCTGTTAGAATCGGCATCATCAGAAAATCTACAAACAACAAATTCTGGGGAGGGTGTGGACAAAAGGAGCCCTCTTCCACTATTGGTGGGAATGTAAATTGATACAGTCACTATGGGGAACAGTAAGGAGTTTCCTTAAAAAAGCTAGAAATAGAATTACCCTCTGATCCAGCAATCCCACTTCTGGGCATATACCCAGAGAAAACCATAAATCAAAAAGGCACATTCACCACAATGTTCATTGCAGCACTATTTACAATAGCCAGGTAATGGAAGCAACCGAAATGCCCACAGACAGACGAATGGATAAAGATGTGGTACATATATAAAATGGAATATTACTCAGCCATAAAAAGGAATGAAACTGGGTCATTTGTAGAGACATCGATGGATTTAGAGACTGTCATACAGAATGACGTAAGTCAGAAAGAGGAAAACAAATATTGTATATTAATGCATATATGTGGAACCTAAAAATGGTACAGATGAACTGGTTTGCAGGGAAGAAGTAGAGACACAGAGGTAGAGAACAAACGTATGGACACCAAGTGTGGGAAGCCATGGGGTGGTGGTGGTGGGATGATTTGGAGATTGGGATTGAACTGTATACATGTATATGCATAAAATACATAACCAATAATAACCTGCTGTATAAAAAATAAATAAAATTAAAGTTCAAAATTTTAAAAAATAAAATTTAAATATAAAACAGAAAAAAGTTCTTCCCTTCACACAGATGCATTTATATGAATGAATTATTTCCATGCTTATATCTATAAATACATAAAAGAGGAATAAAATCTAACTTGAACCATAAAAGAAAAAAAAAACCTGAACCCACCAGTTATACAGAGGAAAACCCCATCAGGGCACTTGCTCCAGCGGAAAACAATTCTGAAATTGGTCAGAGGTGGGGAATCATCTCCCATACAGCCAGCAACCCACACCCCACACATGGAGCGTCCTCATTGCAAAGCTGGGGGACCGTGCCGAGGCATCTGTGAGTAAACGTGAGCTGAGCCCCAGGCCAGCTGCTGCTGAACTGTTCCCACCCTTCCCAGGTAAAACACCTGAATATGTACAAGGGCTTGAAAGCCTAGAGGAAGGGCCACGGAACCACACAAGCGACAGCCCACAGGCCAACTTGGTGCCTGCAGGCCAGCCAGGATGGTCCTGGCCCCGGGCGCTCTTTCAGAAGTTTTCCATTGCCCTGCCTGAGATACCCCTCCTGTCCCGGCCCCCACTGGTTTTTTCCTTCCTCACCTCTGTCCGGAGAGAGATTCCAGCGGAATGTATGGGTGACACAACCTCTTCTTTATAGGTGGCAGCCTGGCAACTCCTGCAGAAAGGCCAGCAGAGCCCCACTCACACCGGGCCACCCACAAAGCCATGGCCCCTCACTCCCTCCCACCAGCACAGCCCCGAGACTGCTGACGGGGCAGAGAATCTGGAGTCAGGCACAGCTTCATGGGCTATTGCTGCCTGGAGCATTGTTTATATTGACCTCAACCAGGCACACCTGGGGAGGGCCGGCCGGCAGGGTAAGGCTGCCCAGGTCAGCTAATCCACAACCCTCAGGGAATCACATTGTTGAAAATGGACCTCGCTAAGGCAGAATAGAAGTCAAGGAAAAAAAGGACACAATGCCATTTGCAGCCCCGTAGATGAGTCTGGAGGTAATCACGTGACTTGTAGTAAGTCAGAAAGTGAAAGACACATATCGTGTCATATCACTTATAGGTGTTACCTAAAAATGGATACCAGGGCAGATATTTCCACGGAGAAGGGCAATCACAGATTCATTAAAAAACTTATGGTTCACCAATGGAAAGGTGTGAGGATTGGTTTCATTACGATATCGGGGTTAACAGACATATACAAACACATGGGACATATATAATCACCAAAGACCTACGGAATACCAAGAGAAGACTACTCAACATTCTGTCATAACATACATGGGAAAAGGATCCCAGGAAGAACAGACATCTGTATATGTGTAAAAGAACCACATCTTCCACACCTACAACAAGCCAAACATTGTAATCAAACTTGCTGTAATACAAAATAAAAAAATAAATTAAAAACACGAACAAGAAGTAGTGAGACAAACTTGAGGGGCTTTCTCCTGGCACATTCCATTCTAAATTCCAATCTAGAACACGACTTCCATTGAGGCTCTGTTGCCCTAGTAACCAGATTCGGTAAGGGAGAACTGCTGCCACCTTGTGGCCGTTTCACACAACAGCAGCTTTAATCCCAGCGCTAATGGTCAGTTGATATTGAAAATCATTGCCGGCCTGTAAATGACACCTGCCCTGAAAACAAATCCTGGGGTCACATATCGACCAAAAAATTCAAAGGACGTCCATATTTCAAAACGACCGTTTCAAAAGGCATATTTTACAGACATTAGTGTTCTGCTTCTATTTCTTTCTCTCTTTTTTGGTTAAAAAAAACGGGAATGGAAAAAGGCATCCCTCAGAATGGGAGAAAATCGTTGCAAACGAATCAATGGACAAAGGTTTAATCTCCAATATATATAAACAGCTCATGCAGCTTAATATTAGAAAAACAAACCACCCAATACAAATTGGGCAGAAGATCTAAAGAGACGTTTCTTCAAAGAAGACACCGAGATGGCCAAGACGCACATGAAAAGCTGCTCAAGAGCACTAATTATTAGAGAAATGCAAATCAAAAGTACAATGAGGTATCACCTCACACCTGTTAGAATCGGCATCATCAGAAAATCTACAAACAACAAATTCTGGGGAGGGTGTGGACAAAAGGAGCCCTCTTCCACTATTGGTGGGAATGTAAATTGATACAGTCACTATGGGGAACAGTAAGGAGTTTCCTTAAAAAAGCTAGAAATAGAATTACCCTCTGATCCAGCAATCCCACTTCTGGGCATATACCCAGAGAAAACCATAAATCAAAAAGGCACATTCACCACAATGTTCATTGCAGCACTATTTACAATAGCCAGGTAATGGAAGCAACCGAAATGCCCACAGACAGACGAATGGATAAAGATGTGGTACATATATAAAATGGAATATTACTCAGCCATAAAAAGGAATGAAACTGGGTCATTTGTAGAGACATCGATGGATTTAGAGACTGTCATACAGAATGACGTAAGTCAGAAAGAGGAAAACAAATATTGTATATTAATGCATATATGTGGAACCTAAAAATGGTACAGATGAACTGGTTTGCAGGGAAGAAGTAGAGACACAGAGGTAGAGAACAAACGTATGGACACCAAGTGTGGGAAGCCATGGGGTGGTGGTGGTGGGATGATTTGGAGATTGGGATTGAACTGTATACATGTATATGCATAAAATACATAACCAATAATAACCTGCTGTATAAAAAATAAATAAAATTAAAGTTCAATATTTTAAAAAATAAAATTTAAAAATAAAACAGAAAAAAGTTCTTCCCTTCACACAGATGCATTTATATGAATGAATTATTTCCATGCTTATATCTATAAATACATAAAAGAGGAATAAAATCTAACTTGAACCATAAAAGAAAAAAAAAACCTGAACCCACCAGTTATACAGAGGAAAACCCCATCAGGGCACTTGCTCCAGCGGAAAACAATTCTGAAATTGGTCAGAGGTGGGGAATCATCTCCCATACAGCCAGCAACCCACACCCCACACATGGAGCGTCCTCATTGCAAAGCTGGGGGACCGTGCCGAGGCATCTGTGAGTAAACGTGAGCTGAGCCCCAGGCCAGCTGCTGCTGAACTGTTCCCACCCTTCCCAGGTAAAACACCTGAATATGTACAAGGGCTTGAAAGCCTAGAGGAAGGGCCACGGAACCACACAAGCGACAGCCCACAGGCCAACTTGGTGCCTGCAGGCCAGCCAGGATGGTCCTGGCCCCGGGCGCTCTTTCAGAAGTTTTCCATTGCCCTGCCTGAGATACCCCTCCTGTCCCGGCCCCCACTGGTTTTTTCCTTCCTCACCTCTGTCCGGAGAGAGATTCCAGCGGAATGTATGGGTGACACAACCTCTTCTTTATAGGTGGCAGCCTGGCAACTCCTGCAGAAAGGCCAGCAGAGCCCCACTCACACCGGGCCACCCACAAAGCCATGGCCCCTCACTCCCTCCCACCAGCACAGCCCCGAGACTGCTGACGGGGCAGAGAATCTGGAGTCAGGCACAGCTTCATGGGCTATTGCTGCCTGGAGCATTGTTTATATTGACCTCAACCAGGCACACCTGGGGAGGGCCGGCCGGCAGGGTAAGGCTGCCCAGGTCAGCTAATCCACAACCCTCAGGGAATCACATTGTTGAAAATGGACCTCGCTAAGGCAGAATAGAAGTCAAGGAAAAAAAGGACACAATGCCATTTGCAGCCCCGTAGATGAGTCTGGAGGTAATCACGTGACTTGTAGTAAGTCAGAAAGTGAAAGACACATATCGTGTCATATCACTTATAGGTGTTACCTAAAAATGGATACCAGGGCAGATATTTCCACGGAGAAGGGCAATCACAGATTCATTAAAAAACTTATGGTTCACCAATGGAAAGGTGTGAGGATTGGTTTCATTACGATATCGGGGTTAACAGACATATACAAACACAGGGGACATATATAATCACCAAAGACCTACGGAATACCAAGAGAAGACTACTCAACATTCTGTCATAACGTACATGGGAAAAGGATCCCAGGAAGAACAGACATCTGTATATGTGTAAAAGAACCACATCTTCCACACCTACAACAAGCCAAACATTGTAATCAAACTTGCTGTAATACAAAATAAAAAAATAAATTAAAAACACGAACAAGAAGTAGTGAGACAAACTTGAGGGGCTTTCTCCTGGCACATTCCATTCTAAATTCCAATCTAGAACACGACTGCCATTGAGGCTCTGTTGCCCTAGTAACCAGATTCGGTAAGGGAGAACTGCTGCCACCTTGTGGCCGTATCACACAACAGCAGCTTTAATCCCAGCGCTAATGGTCAGTTGATATTCAAAATCATTGCCGGCCTGTAAATGACACCTGCCCTGAAAACAAATCCTGGGGTCACATATCGACCAAAAAATTCAAAGGACGTCCATTATTCAAAACGACCGTTTCAAAAGGCATATTTTACGCACATTAGTGTTCTGCTTCTATTTCTTTCTTTCTTTTTTGGTTAAAAAAAACGGGAATGGAAAAAGGCATCCCTCAGAATGGGAGAAAATCGTTGCAAACGAATCAATGGACAAAGGTTTAATCTCCAATATATATAAACAGCTCATGCATCTTAATATTAGAAAAACAAACAACCCAATACAAAAATGGGCAGAAGACCTAAAGAGACGTTTCTTCAAAGAAGACACCGAGATGGCCAAGACGCACATGAAAAGCTGCTCAAGAGCACTAATTATTAGAGAAATGCAAATCAAAAGTACAATGAGGTATCACCTCACACCTGTTAGAATCGGCATCATCAGAAAATCTACAAACAACAAATTCTGGGGAGGGTGTGGACAAAAGGAGCCCTCTTCCACTATTGGTGGGAATGTAAATTGATACAGTCCCTATGGGGAACAGTAAGGAGTTTCCTTAAAAAAGCTAGAAATAGAATAACCCTCTGATCCAGCAATCCCACTTCTGGGCATATACCCAGAGAAAACCATAAATCAAAAAGGCACATTCACCACAATGTTCATTGCAGCACTATTTACAATAGCCAGGTAATGGAAGCAACCGAAATGCCCAGAGACAGACGAATGGATAAAGATGTGGTACATATATAAAATGGAATATTACTCAGCCATAAAAAGGAATGAAACTGGGTCATTTGTAGAGACATCGATGGATCTAGAGACTGTCATACAGAATGAAGTAAGTCAGAAAGAGGAAAACAAATATTGTATATTAATGCATATATGTGGAACCTAAAAATGGTACAGATGAACTGGTTTGCAGGGAAGAAATAGAGACACAGAGGTAGAGAACAAACGTATGGACACCAAGTGTGGGAAGCCATGGGGTGGTGGTGGTGGGATGATTTGGAGATTGGGATTGAACTGTATACATGGATATGCATAAAATACATAACCAATAATAACCTGCTGTATAAAAAATAAATAAAATTAAAGTTCAAAATTTTAAAAAAAAAAATTTAAAAATAAAACAGAAAAAAGTTCTTCCCTTCACACAGATGCATTTATATGAATGAATCATTTCCATGCTTATATCTATAAATACATAAAAGAGGAATAAAATCTAACTTGAACCATAAAAGAAAAAAAAAAAACCTGAACCCACCAGTTATACAGAGGAACACCCAATCAGGGCACTTGCTCCAGCGGAAAACAATTCTGAAATTGGTCAGAGGTGGGGAATCATCTCCCATACAGCCAGCAACCCACACCCCACACAAGGAGCGTCCTCATTGCAAAGCTGGGGGACCGTGCCGAGGCATCTGTGAGTAAACGTGAGCTGAGCCCCAGGCCAGCTGCTGCTGAACTGTTCCCACCCTTCCCAGGTAAAACACCTGAATATGTACAAGGGCTTGAAAGCCTAGAGGACGGGCCACGGAACCACACAAGCGACAGCCCACAGGCCAACTTGGTGCCTGCAGGCCAGCCAGGATGGTCCTGGCCCCGGGCGCTCTTCCAGAAGTTTTCCATTGCCCTGCCTGAGATACCCCTCCTGTCCCGGCCCCCACTGGTTTTTTCCTTCCTCACCTCTGTCCGGAGAGAAATTCCAGCGGAAGGTATGGGTGACACATCCTCTTCCTTATAGGTGGCAGCCTGGCAACTCCTGCAGAAAGGCCAGCAGAGCCCCACTCACACCGGGCCACCCACAAAGCCATGGCCCCTCACTCCCTCCCACCAGCACAGCCCCGAGACTGCTGACGGGGCAGAGAATCTGGAGTCAGGCACAGCTTCAGGGGCTATTGCTGCCTGGAGCACTGTTTATATTGACCTCAACCAGGCACACCTGGGGAGGGCCGGCCGGCAGCGTAAGGCTGCCCAGGTCAGCTAATCCACAACCCTCAGGGAATCACATTGTTGAAAATGGACCTCGCTAAGGCAGAAGAGAAGTCAAGGAAAAAAAGGACACAATGCCATTTGCAGCCCCGTAGATGAGTCTGGAGGTAATCACGTGACTTGTAGTAAGTCAGAAAGTGAAAGACACATATCGTGTCATATCACTTATAGGTGTTACCTAAAAATGGATACCAGGGCAGATATTTCCACGGAGAAGGGCTATCACAGATTCATTAAAAAACTTATGGTTCACCAATGGAAAGGTGTGAGGATTGGTTTCATTACGATATCGGGGTTAACAGACATATACAAACACAGGGGACATATATAATCACCAAAGACCTACGGAATACCAAGAGAAGACTACTCAACATTCTGTCATAACGTACATGGGAAAAGGATCCCAGGAAGAACAGACATCTGTATATGTGTAAAAGAACCACATCTTCCACACCTACAACAAGCCAAACATTGTAATCAAACTTGCTGTAATACAAAATAAAAAAAATAAATTAAAAACACGAACAAGAAGTAGTGAGACAAACTTGAGGGGCTTTCGCCTGGCACATTCCATTCTAAATTCCAATCTAGAACACGACTTCCATTGAGGCTCTGTTGCCCTAGTAACCAGATTCGGTAAGGGAGAACTGCTGCCACCTTGTGGCCGTTTCACACAACAGCAGCTTTAATCCCAGCGCTAATGGTCAGTTGATATTCAAAATCATTGCCGACCTGTAAATGACACCTGCACTGAAAACAAATCCTGGGGTCACATATCGACCAAAAAATTCAAAGGACGTCCATATTTCAAAACGACCGTTTCAAAAGGCATATTTTACGCACATTAGTGTTCTGCTTCTATTTCTTTCTTTCTTTTTTGGTTAAAAAAAACGGGAATGGAAAAAGGCATCCCTCAGAATGGGAGAAAATCGTTGCAAATGAATCAATGGACAAAGGTTTAATCTCCAATATATATAAACAGCTCATGCAGCTTAATATTAGAAAAACAAACAACCCAATACAAAAATGGGCAGAAGATCTAAAGAGACGTTTCTTCAAAGAAGACACCGAGATGGCCAAGACGCACATGAAAAGCTGCTCAAGTGCACTAATTATTAGAGAAATGCAAATCAAAAGTACAATGAGGTATCACCTCACACCTGTTAGAATCGGCATCATCAGAAAATCTACAAACAACAAATTCTGGGGAGGGTGTGGACAAAAGGAGCCCTCTTCCACTATTGGTGGGAATGTAAATTGATACAGTCACTATGGGGAACAGTAAGGAGTTTCCTTAAAAAAGCTAGAAATAGAATTACCCTCTGATCCAGCAATCCCACTTCTGGGCATATACCCAGAGAAAACCATAAATCAAAAAGGCACATTCACCACAATGTTCATTGCAGCACTATTTACAATAGCCAGGTAATGGAAGCAACCGAAATGCCCACAGACAGACGAATGGATAAAGATGTGGTACATATATAAAATGGAATATTACTCAGCCATAAAAAGGAATGAAACTGGGTCATTTGTAGAGACATCGATGGATCTAGGGACTGTCATACAGAATGAAGTAAGTCAGAAAGAGGAAAACAAATATTGTATATTAATGCATATATGTGGAACCTAAAAATGGTACAGATGAACTGGTTTGCAGGGAAGAAATAGAGACACAGTGGTAGAGAACAAACGTATGGACACCAAGTGTGGGAAGCCATGGGGTGTTGGTGGTGGGATGATTTGGAGATTGGGATTGAACTGTATACATGGATATGCATAAAATACATAACAAATAATAACCTGCTGTATAAAAAATAAATAAAATTAAAGTTCAATATTTTAAAAAATAAAATTTAAAGATAAAACAGAAAAAAGTTCTTCCCTTCACACAGATGCATTTATATGAATGAATCATTTCCATGTTTATATCTATAAATACATAAAAGAGGAATAAAATCTAACTTGAACCATAAAAGAAAAAAAAACCTAAACCCACCAGTTATACAGAGGAACACCCAATCAGGGCACTTGCTCCAGCGGAAAACTATTCTGAAATTGGTCAGAGGTGGGGAATCATCTCCCATACAGCCAGCAACCCACCACCCCACACAAGGAGCGTCCACATTGCAAAGCTGGGGGACTGTGCCGAGGCATCTGTGAGTAAACGTGAGCTGAGCCCCAGGCCAGCTGCTGCTGAACTGTTCCCACCCTTCCCAGGTAAAACACCTGAATATGTACAAGGGCTTGAAAGCCTAGAGGAAGGGCCACGGAACCACACAAGCGACAGCCCACAGGCCAACTTGGTGCCTGCAGGCCAGCCAGGATGGTCCTGGCCCTGGGCGCTCTTCCAGAAGTTTTCCATTGCCCTGCCTGAGATACCCCTCCTGTCCCGGCCCCCACTGGTTTTTTCCTTCCTCACCTCTGTCTGGAGAGAAATTCCAGCGGAAGGTATGGGTGACACATCCTCTTCTTTATAGGTGGCAGCCTGGCAACTCCTGCAGAAAGGCCAGCAGAGCCCCACTCACACCGGGCCACCCACAAATCCATGGCCCCTCACTCCCTCCCACCAGCACAGCCCCGAGACTGCTGACGGGGCAGAGAATCTGGAGTCAGGCACAGCTTCATGGGCTATTGCTGCCTGGAGCACTGTTTATATTGACCTCAACCAGGCACACCTGGGGAGGGCCGGCCGGCAGGGTAAGGCTGCCCAGGTCAGCTAATCCACAACCCTCAGGGAATCACATTGTTGAAAATGGACCTCGCTAAGGCAGAATAGAAGTCAAGGAAAAAAAGGACACAATGCCATTTGCAGCCCCGTAGATGAGTCTGGAGGTAATCACGTGACTTGTAGTAAGTCAGAAAGTGAAAGACACATATCGTGTCATATCACTTATAGGTGTTACCTAAAAATGGATACCAGGGCAGATATTTCCACGGAGAAGGGCAATCACAGATTCATTAAAAAACTTATGGTTCACCAATGGAAAGGTGTGAGGATTGGTTTCATTACGATATCGGGGTTAACAGACATATACAAACACAGGGGACATATATAATCACCAAAGACCTACGGAATACCAAGAGAAGACTACTCAACATTCTGTCATAACGTACATGGGAAAAGGATCCCAGGAAGAACAGACATCTGTATATGTGTAAAAGAACCACATCTTCCACACCTACAACAAGACAAACATTGTAATCAAACTTGCTGTAATACAAAAGAAAAAAATGAATTAAAAACAGGAACAAGAAGTAGTGAGACAAACTTGAGGGCCTTTCTCCTGGCACATTCCATTCTAAATTCCAATCTAGAACACGACTTCCATTGAGGCTCTGTTGCCCTAGTAACCAGATTCGGTAAGGGAGAACTGCTGCCACCTTGTGGCCGTTTCACACAACAGCAGCTTTAATCCCAGCGCTAATGGTCAGTTGATATTCAAAATCATTGCCGGCCTGTAAATGACACCTGCCCTGAAAACAAATCCTGGGGTCACATATCGACCAAAAAATTCAAAGGACGTCCATATTTCAAAACGACCGTTTCAAAAGGCATATTTTACGCACATTACTGTTCTGCTTCTATTTCTTTCTTTCTTTTTTGGTTAAAAATAACGGGAATGGAAAAAGGCATCCCTCAGAATGGGAGAAAATCGTTGCAAACGAATCAATGGACAAAGGTTTAATCTCCAATATATATAAACAGCTCATGCAGCTTAATATTAGAAAAACAAACAACCCAATACAAAAATGGGCAGAAGATCTAAAGAGACGTTTCTTCAAAGAAGACACCGAGATGGCCAAGACGCACATGAAAAGCTGCTCAAGAGCACTAATTATTAGAGAAATGCAAATCAAAAGTACAATGAGGTATCACCTCACACCTGTTAGAATCGGCATCATCAGAAAATCTACAAACAACAAATTCTGGGGAGGGTGTGGACAAAAGGAGCCCTCTTCCACTATTGGTGGGAATGTAAATTGATACAGTCACTATGGGGAACAGTAAGGAGTTTCCTTAAAAAAGCTAGAAATAGAATTACCCTCTGATCCAGCAATCCCACTTCTGGGCATATACCCAGAGAAAACCATAAATCAAAAAGGCACATTTACCACAATGTTCATTGCAGCACTATTTACATAAGCCAGGTAATGGAAGCAACCGAAATGCCCAAAGACAGACGAATGGATAAAGATGTGGTACATATATAAAATGGAATATTACTCAGCCATAAAAAGGAATGAAACTGGGTCATTTGTAGAGACATCGATGGATCTAGAGACTGTCATACAGAATGAAGTAAGTCAGAAAGAGGAAAACAAATATTGTATATTAATGCATATATGTGGAACCTAAAAATGGTACAGATGAACTGGTTTGCAGGGAAGAAATAGAGACACAGAGGTAGAGAACAAACCTATGGACACCAAGTGTGTGAAGCCATGGGGAGGTGGTGGTGGGATGATTTGGAGATTGGGATTGAACTGTATACATGGATATGCATAAAATACATAACAAATAATAACCTGCTGTATAAAAAATAATTAAAATTATAGTTCAAAATTTTAAAAAATAAAATTTAAAAATAAAACAGAAAAAAGTTCTTCCATTCACACAGATGCATTTATATGAATGAATCATTTCCATGCTTATATCTATAAATACATAAAAGAGGAATAAAATCTAACTTGAACCATAAAAGAAAAAAAAAACCTGAACCCACCAGTTATACAGATGAACACCCAATCAGGGCACTTGCTCCAGCGGAAAACAATTCTGAAATTCGTCAGATGTGGGGAATCATCTCCCATACAGCCAGCAACCCACCCCCCACACAAGGAGCGTCCTCATTGCAAAGCTGGGGGAACGTGCCGAGGCATCTGTGAGTAAACGTGAGCTGAGCCCCAGGCCAGCTGCTGCTGAACTGTTCCCACCCTTCCCAGGTAAAACACCTGAATATGTACAAGGGCTTGAAAGCCTAGAGGAAGGGCCACGGAACCACACAAGCGACAGCCCACAGGCCAACTTGGTGCCTGCAGGCCAGCCAGGATGGTCCTGGCCCCGGGCGCTCTTCCAGAAGTTTTCCATTGCCCTGCCTGAGATACCCCTCCTGTCCCGGCCCCCACTGGTTTTTTCCTTCCTCACCTCTGTCCGGAGAGAGATTCCAGCGGAAGGTATGGGTGACACATCCTCTTCTTTATAGGTGGCAGCCTGGCAACTCCTGCAGAAAGGCCAACAGAGCCCCACTCACACCGGGCAACCCACAAAGCCATGGCCCCTCACTCCCTCCCACCAGCACTGCCCCGAGACTGCTGACGGGGCAGAGAATCTGGAGTCAGGCACAGCTTCATGGGCTATTGCTGCCTGGAGCACTGTTTATATTGACCTCAACCAGGCACACCTGGGGAGGGCCGGCCGGCAGGGTAAGGCTGCCCAGGTCAGCTAATCCACAACCCTCAGGGAATCACATTGTTGAAAATGGACCTCACTAAGGCAGAATAGAAGTCAAGGAAAAAAAGGACACAATGCCATTTGCAGCCCCGTAGATGATTCTGGAGGTAATCACGTGACTTGTAGTAAGTCAGAAAGTGAAAGACACATATCGTGTCATATCACTTATAGGTGTTACCTAAAAATGGATACCAGGGCAGATATTTCCACGGAGAAGGGCAATCACAGATTCATTAAAAAACTTATGGTTCACCAATGGAAAGGTGTGAGGATTGGTTTCATTACGATATCGGGGTTAACAGACATATACAAACACAGGGGACATATATAATCACCAAAGACCTACGGAATACCAAGAGAAGACTACTCAACATTCTGTCATAACGTACATGGGAAAAGGATCCCAGGAAGAACAGACATCTGTATATGTGTAAAAGAACCACATCTTCCACACCTACAACAAGCCAAACATTGTAATCAAACTTGCTGTAATACAAAATAAAAAAATAAATTAAAAACACGAACAAGAAGTAGTGAGACAAACTTGAGGGGCTTTCTCCTGGCACATTCCATTCTAAATTCCAATCTAGAACATGACTTCCATTGAGGCTCTGTTGCCCTAGTAACCAGATTCGGTAAGGGAGAACTGCTGCCACCTTGTGGCCGTTTCACACAACAGCAGCTTTAATCCCAGCGCTAATGGTCAGTTGATATTCAAAATCATTGCCGTCCTGTAAATGACACCTGCCCTGAAAACAAATCCTGGGGTCACATATCGACCAAAAAATTCAAAGGACGTCCATATTACAAAACGACCGTATCAAAAGGCATATTTTACGCACATTAGTGTTCTGCTTCTATTTCTTTCTTTCTTTTTTGGTTAAAAAAAACGGGAATGGAGAAAGGCATCCCTCAGAATGGGAGAAAATCGTTGCAAACGAATCAATGGACAAAGGTTTAATCTCCAATATATATAAACAGCTCATGCAGCTTAATATTAGAAAAACAAACAACCCAATACAAATTTGGCAGAAGATCTAAAGAGACGTTTCTTCAAAGAATACACCGAGATGGCCAAGACGCACATGAAAATCTGCTCAAGAGCACTAATTATTAGAGGAATGGAAATCAAAAGTACAATGAGGTATCACCTCACACCTGTTAGAATCGGCATCATCAGAAAATCTACAAACAACAAATTCTGGGGAGGGTGTGGACAAAAGGAGCCCTCTTCCACTATTGGTGGGAATGTAAATTGATACAGTCACTATGGGGAACAGTAAGGAGTTTCCTTAAAAAAGCTAGAAATAGAATTACCCTCTGATCCAGCAATCCCACTTCTGGGCATATACCCAGAGAAAACCATAAATCAAAAAGGCACATTCACCACAATGTTCATTGCAGCACTATTTACAATAGCCAGGTAATGGAAGCAACCGAAATGCCCACAGACAGACGAATGGATAAAGATGTGGTACATATATAAAATGGAATATTACTCAGCCATAAAAAGGAATGAAACTGGGTCATTTGTAGAGACATCGATGGATCTAGAGACTGTCATACAGAATGAAGTAAGTCAGAAAGAGGAAAACAAATATTGTATATTAATGCATATATGGGGAACCTAAAAATGGTACAGATGAACTGGTTTGCAGGGAAGAAATAGAGACACAGAGGTAGAGAACAAACGTATGGACACCAAGTGTGGGAAGCCATGGGGTGGTGGTGGTGGGATGATTTGGAGATTGGGATTGAACTGTATACATGTATATGCATAAAATACATAACAAATAATAACCTGCTGTATAAAAAATAAATAGAATTAAAGTTCAAAATTTAAAAAAATAAAATTTAAAAATAAAACAGAAAAAAGTTCTTCCCTTCACACAGATGCATTTATATGAATGAATTATTTCCATGCTTATATCTATAAATACATAAAAGAGGAATAAAATCTAACTTGAACCATAAAAGAAAAAAAAACCTGAACCCACCAGTTATACAGAGGAACACCCAATCAGGGCACTTGCTCCAGCGGAAAACAATTCTGAAATTGGTCAGAGGTGGGGAATCATCTCCCATACAGCCAGCAACCCACCCCCCACACAAGGAGCGTCCTCATTGCAAAGCTGGGGGACCGTGCCGAGGCATCTGTGAGTAAACGTGAGCTGAGCCCCAGGCCAGCTGCTGCTGAACTGTTCCCACCCTTCCCAGGTAAAACACCTGAATATGTACAAGGGCTTGAAAGCCTAGAGGAAGGGCCACGGAACCACACAAGCGACAGCCCGCAGGCCAACTTGGTGCCTGCAGGCCAGCCAGGATGGTCCTGGCCCCGGGCGCTCTTTCAGAAGTTTTCCATTGCCCTGCCTGAGATACCCCTCCTGTCCCGGCCCCCACTGGTTTTTTCCTTCCTCACCTCTGTCCGGAGAGTGATTCCAGCGGAATGTATGGGTGACACAACCTCTTCTTTATAGGTGGCAGCCTGGCAACTCCTGCAGAAAGGCCAGCAGAGCCCCACTCACACCGGGCCACCCACAAAGCCATGGCCCCTCACTCCCTCCCACCAGCACAGCCCCGAGACTGCTGACTGGGCAGAGAATCTGGAGTCAGGCACAGCTTCAGGGGCTATTGCTGCCTGGAGCACTGTTTATATTGACCTCAACCAGGCACACCTGGGGAGGGCCGGCCGGCAGGGTAAGGCTGCCCAGGTCAGCTAATCCACAACCCTCAGGGAATCACATTGTTGAAAATAGACCTCGCTAAGGCAGAATAGAAGTCAAGGAAAAAAAGGACACAATGCCATTTGCAGCCCCGTAGATGAGTCTGGAGGTAATCACGTGACTTGTAGTAAGTCAGAAAGTGAAAGACACATATCGTGTCATATCACTTATAGGTGTTACCTAAAAATGGATACCAGGGCAGATATTTCCACGGAGAAGGGCAATCACAGATTCATTAAAAAACTTATGGTTCACCAATGGAAAGGTGTGAGGATTGGTTTCATTACGATATCGGGGTTAACAGACATATACAAACACAGGGGACATATATAATCACCAAAGACCTACGGAATACCAAGAGAAGACTACTCAACATTCTGTCATAACGTACATGGGAAAAGGATCCCAGGAAGAACAGACATCTGTATATGTGTAAAAGAACCACATCTTCCACACCTACAACAAGCCAAACATTGTAATCAAACTTGCTGTAATACAAAATAAAAAAATAAATTAAAAACACGAACAAGAAGTAGTGAGACAAACTTGAGGGGCTTTCTCCTGGCACATTCCATTCTAAATTCCAATCTAGAACACGACTTCCATTGACGCTCTGTTGCCCTAGTAACCAGATTCGGTAAGGGAGAACTGCTGCCACCTTGTGGCCGTTTCACACAACAGCAGCTTTAATCCCAGCGCTAATGGTCAGTTGATATTCAAAATCATTGCCGGCCTGTAAATGACACCTGCCCTGAAAACAAATCCTGGGGTCACATATCGACCAAAAAATTCAAAGGACGTCCATATTTCAAAACGACCGTTTCAAAAGGCATATTTTACGCACATTAGTGTTCTGCTTCTATTTCTTTCTTTCTTTTTTGGTTAAAAAAAACGGGAATGGAAAAAGGCATCCCTCAGAATGGGAGAAAATCGTTGCAAACGAATCAATGGACAAAGGTTTAATCTCCAATATATATAAACAGCTCATGCAGCTTAATATTAGAAAAACAAACAACCCAATACAAATTGGGCAGAAGATCTAAAGAGACGTTTCTTCAAAGAAGACACCGAGATGGCCAAGACGCACATGAAAAGCTGCTCAAGAGCACTAATTATTAGAGAAATGCAAATCAAAAGTACAATGAGGTATCACCTCACACCTGTTAGAATCGGCATCATCAGAAAATCTACAAACAACAAATTCTGGGGAGGGTGTGGACAAAAGGAGCCCTCTTCCACTATTGGTGGGAATGTAAATTGATACAGTCACTATGGGGAACAGTAAGGAGTTTCCTTAAAAAAGCTAGAAATAGAATTACCCTCTGATCCAGCAATCCCACTTCTGGGCATATACCCAGAGAAAACCATAAATCAAAAAGGCACATTCACCACAATGTTCATTGCAGCACTATTTACAATAGCCAGGTAATGGAAGCAACCGAAATGCCCAGAGACAGATGAATGGATAAAGATGTGGTACATATATAAAATGGAATATTACTCAGCCATAAAAAGGAATGAAACTGGGTCATTTGTAGAGACATCGTTGGATCTAGAGACTGTCATACAGAATGAAGTAAGTCAGAAAGAGGAAAACAAATATTGTATATTAATGCATATATGGGGAACCTAAAAATGGTACAGATGAACTGGTTTGCAGGGAAGAAATAGAGACACAGAGGTAGAGAACAAACGTATGGACACCAAGTGTGGGAAGCCATGGGGTGGTGGTGGTGGGATGATTTGGAGATTGGGATTGAACTGTATACATGTATATGCATAAAATACATAACAAATAATAACCTGCTGTATAAAAAATAAATAGAATTGAAGTTCAAAATTTTAAAAAATAAAATTTAAAAATAAAACAGAAAAAAGTTCTTCCCTTCACACAGATGCATTTATATGAATGAATTATTTCCATGCTTATATCTATAAATACAAAAAAGAGGAATAAAATCTAACTTGAACCATAAAAGAAAAGAAAAACCTGAACCCACCAGTTATACAGAGGAAAACACAATCAGGGCACTTGCTCCAGCGGAAAACAATTCTGAAATTGGTCAGAGGTGGGGAATCATCTCCCATACAGCCAGCAACCCACCCCCCACACAAGGAGCGTCCTCATTGCAAAGCTGGGGGACCATGCCGAGGCATCTGTGAGTAAACGTGAGCTGAGCCCCAGGCCAGCTGCTGCTGAACTGTTCCCACCCTTCCCAGGTAAAACACCTGAATATGTACAAGGGCTTGAAAGCCTAGAGAAAGGGCCACGGTACCACACAAGCGACAGCCCACAGGCCAACTTGGTGCCTGCAGGCCAGCCAGGATGGTCCTGGCCCCGGGCGCTCTTCCAGAAGTTTTCCATTGCCCTGCCTGAGATACCCCTCCTGTCCCGGCCCCCACTGGTTTTTTCCTTCCTCACCTCTGTCCGGAGAGAGATTCCAGCGGAAGGTATGGGTGACACATCCTCTTCTTTATAGGTGGCAGCCTGGCAACTCCTGCAGAAAGGCCAACAGAGCCCCACTCACACCGGGCAACCCACAAAGCCATGGCCCCTCACTCCCTCCCACCAGCACAGCCCCGAGACTGCTGACGGGGCAGAGAATCTGGAGTCAGGCACAGCTTCATGGGCTATTGCTGCCTGGAGCACTGTTTATATTGACCTCAACCAGGCACACCTGGGGAGGGCCGGCCGGCAGGGTAAGGCTGCCCAGGTCAGCTAATCCAAAACCCTCAGGGAATCACATTGTTGAAAATGGACCTCGCTAAGGCAGAAGAGAAGTCAAGGAAAAAAAGGACACAATGCCATTTGCAGCCCCGTAGATGAGTCTGGAGGTAATCACGTGACTTGTAGTAAGTCAGAAAGTGAAAGACACATATCGTGTCATATCACTTATAGGTGTTACCTAAAAATGGATACCAGGGCAGATATTTCCACGGAGAAGGGCAATCACAGATTCATTAAAAAACTTATGGTTCACCAATGGAAAGGTGTGAGGATTGGTTTCATTACGATATCGGGGTTAACAGACATATACAAACACAGGGGACATATATAATCACCAAAGACCTACGGAATACCAAGAGAAGACTACTCAACATTCTGTCATAACGTACATGGGAAAAGGATCCCAGGAAGAACAGACATCTGTATATGTGTAAAAGAACCACATCTTCCACACCTACAACAAGCCAAACATTGTAATCAAACTTGCTGTAATACAAAATAAAAAAATAAATTAAAAACACGAACAAGAAGTAGTGAGACAAACTTGAGGGGCTTTCTCCTGGCACATTCCATTCTAAATTCCAATCTAGAACACGACTTCCATTGACGCTCTGTTGCCCTAGTAACCAGATTCGGTAAGGGAGAACTGCTGCCACCTTGTGGCCGTTTCACACAACAGCAGCTTTAATCCCAGCGCTAATGGTCAGTTGATATTCAAAATCATTGCCGGCCTGTAAATGACACCTGCCCTGAAAACAAATCCTGGGGTCACATATCGACCAAAAAATTCAAAGGACGTCCATATTTCAAAACGACCGTTTCAAAAGGCATATTTTACAGACATTAGTGTTCTGCTTTTATTTCTTTCTCTCTTTTTTGGTTAAAAAAAACGGGAATGGAAAAAGGCATCCCTCAGAATGGGAGAAAATCGTTGCAAACGAATCAATGGACAAAGGTTTAATCTCCAATATATATAAACAGCTCATGCAGCTTAATATTAGAAAAGCAAACCACCCAATACAAATTGGGCAGAAGATCTAAAGAGACGTTTCTTCAAAGAAGACACCGAGATGGCCAAGACGCACATGGAAAGCTGCTCAAGAGCACTAATTATTAGAGAAATGCAAATCAAAAGTACAATGAGGTATCACCTCACACCTGTTAGAATCGGCATCATCAGAAAATCTACAAACAACAAATTCTGGGGAGGGTGTGGACAAAAGGAGCACTCTTCCACTATTGGTGGGAATGTAAATTGATACAGTCACTATGGGGAACAGTAAGGAGTTTCCTTAAAAAAGCTAGAAATAGAATTACCCTCTGATCCAGCAATCCCACTTCTGGGCATATACCCAGAGAAAACCATAAATCAAAAAGGCACATTCACCACAATGTTCATTGCAGCACTATTTACAATAGCCAGGTAATGGAAGCAACCGAAATGCCCAGAGACAGACGAATGGATAAAGATGTGGTACATATATAAAATGGAATATTACTCAGCCATAAAAAGGAATGAAACTGGGTCATTTGTAGAGACATCGATGGATTTAGAGACTGTCATACAGAATGAAGTAAGTCAGAAAGAGGAAAACAAATATTGTATATTAATGCATATATGTGGAACCTAAAAATGGTACAGATGAACTGGTTTGCAGGGAAGAAGTAGAGACACAGAGGTAGAGAACAAACGTATGGACACCAAGTGTGGGAAGCCATGGGGTGGTGGTGGTGGGATGATTTGGAGATTGGGATTGAACTGTATACATATATATGCATAAAATACATAACCAATAATAACCTGCTGTATAAAAAATAAATAAAATTAAAGTTCAAAATTTTAAAAAATAAAATTTAAAAATAAAACAGAAAAAAGTTCTTCCCTTCACACAGATGCATTTATATGAATGAATTATTTCCATGCTTATATCTATAAATACATAAAAGAGGAATAAAATCTAACTTGAACCATAAAAGAAAAAAAAAACCTGAACCCACCAGTTATACAGAGGAAAACCCAATCAGGGCACTTGCTCCAGCGGAAAACAATTCTGAAATTGGTCAGAGGTGGGGAATCATCTCCCATACAGCCAGCAACCCACACCCCACACATGGAGCTTCCTCATTGCAAAGCTGGGGGACCGTGCCGAGGCATCTGTGAGTAAACGTGAGCTGAGCCCCAGGCCAGCTGCTGCTGAACTGTTCCCACCCTTCCCAGGTAAAACACCTGAATATGTACAAGGGCTTGAAAGCATAGAGGAAGGGCCACGGAACCACACAAGCGACAGCCCACAGGCCAACTTGGTGCCTGCAGGCCAGCCAGGATGGTCCTGGCCCCGGGCGCTCTTTCAGAAGTTTTCCATTGCCCTGCCTGAGATACCCCTCCTGTCCCGGCCCCCACTGGTTTTTTCCTTCCTCACCTCTGTCCGGAGAGAGATTCCAGCGGAATGTATGGGTGACACAACCTCTTCTTTATAGGTGGCAGCCTGGCAACTCCTGCAGAAAGGCCAGCAGAGCCCCACTCACACTGGGCCACCCACAAAGCCATGGCCCCTCACTCCCTCCCACCAGCACAGCCCCGAGACTGCTGACGGGGCAGAGAATCTGGAGTCAGGCACAGCTTCATGGGCTATTGCTGCCTGGAGCACTGTTTATATTGACCTCAACCAGGCACACCTGGGGAGGGCCGGCCGGCAGGGTAAGGCTGCCCAGGTCAGCTAATCCACAACCCTCAGGGAATCACATTGTTGAAAATGGACCTCGCTAAGGCAGAATAGAAGTCAAGGAAAAAAAGGACACAATGCCATTTGCAGCCCCGTAGATGAGTCTGGAGGTAATCACGTGACTTGTAGTAAGTCAGAAAGTGAAAGACACATATCGTGTCATATCACTTATAGGTGTTACCTAAAAATGGATACCAGGGCAGATATTTCCACGGAGAAGGGCAATCACAGATTCATTAAAAAACTTATGGTTCACCAATGGAAAGGTGTGAGGATTGGTTTCATTACGATATCGGGGTTAACAGACATATACAAACACAGGGGACATATATAATCACCAAAGACCTACGGAATACCAAGAGAAGACTACTCAACATTCTGTCATAACGTACATGGGAAAAGGATCCCAGGAAGAACAGACATCTGTATATGTGTAAAAGAACCACATCTTCCACACCTACAACAAGCCAAACATTGTAATCAAACTTGCTGTAATACAAAATAAAAAAATAAATTAAAAACACGAACAAGAAGTAGTGAGACAAACTTGAGGGGCTTTCTCCTGGCACATTCCATTCTAAATTCCAATCTAGAACACGACTGCCATTGAGGCTCTGTTGCCCTAGTAACCAGATTCGGTAAGGGAGAACTGCTGCCACCTTGTGGCCGTATCACACAACAGCAGCTTTAATCCCAGCGCTAATGGTCAGTTGATATTCAAAATCATTGCCGGCCTGTAAATGACACCTGCCCTGAAAACAAATCCTGGGGTCACATATCGACCAAAAAATTCAAAGGACGTCCATTATTCAAAACGACCGTTTCAAAAGGCATATTTTACGCACATTAGTGTTCTGCTTCTATTTCTTTCTTTCTTTTTTGGTTAAAAAAAACGGGAATGGAAAAAGGCATCCCTCAGAATGGGAGAAAATCGTTGCAAACGAATCAATGGACAAAGGTTTAATCTCCAATATATATAAACAGCTCATGCATCTTAATATTAGAAAAACAAACAACCCAATACAAAAATGGGCAGAAGACCTAAAGAGACGTTTCTTCAAAGAAGACACCGAGATGGCCAAGACGCACATGAAAAGCTGCTCAAGAGCACTAATTATTAGAGAAATGCAAATCAAAAGTACAATGAGGTATCACCTCACACCTGTTAGAATCGGCATCATCAGAAAATCTACAAACAACAAATTCTGGGGAGGGTGTGGACAAAAGGAGCCCTCTTCCACTATTGGTGGGAATGTAAATTGATACAGTCACTATGGGGAACAGTAAGGAGTTTCCTTAAAAAAGCTAGAAATAGAATAACCCTCTGATCCAGCAATCCCACTTCTGGGCATATACCCAGAGAAAACCATAAATCAAAAAGGCACATTCACCACAATGTTCATTGCAGCACTATTTACAATAGCCAGGTAATGGAAGCAACCGAAATGCCCAGAGACAGACGAATGGATAAAGATGTGGTACATATATAAAATGGAATATTACTCAGCCATAAAAAGGAATGAAACTGGGTCATTTGTAGAGACATCGATGGATCTAGAGACTGTCATACAGAATGAAGTAAGTCAGAAAGAGGAAAACAAATAGTGTATATTAATGCATATATGTGGAACCTAAAAATGGTACAGATGAACTGGTTTGCAGGGAAGAAATAGAGACACAGAGGTAGAGAACAAACATATGGACACCAAGTGTGGGAAGCCATGGGGTGGTGGTGGTGGGATGATTTGGAGATTGGGATTGAACTGTATACATGGATATGCATAAAATACATAACCAATAATAACCTGCTGTATAAAAAATAAATAAAATTAAAGTTCAAAATTTTAAAAAATAAAATTTAAAAATAAAACAGAAAAAAGTTCTTCCCTTCACACAGATGCATTTATATGAATGAATCATTTCCATGCTTATATCTATAAATACATAAAAGCGGAATAAAATCTAACTTGAACCATAAAAGAAAAAAAAAAAACCTGAACCCACCAGTTATACAGAGGAACACCCAATCAGGGCACTTGCTCCAGCGGAAAACAATTCTGAAATTGGTCAGAGGTGGGGAATCATCTCCCATACAGCCAGCAACCCACACCCCACACAAGGAGCGTCCTCATTGCAAAGCTGGGGGACCGTGCCGAGGCATCTGTGAGTAAACGTGAGCTGAGCCCCAGGCCAGCTGCTGCTGAACTGTTCCCACCCTTCCCAGGTAAAACACCTGAATATGTACAAGGGCTTGAAAGCCTAGAGGAAGGGCCACGGAACCACACAAGCGACAGCCCACAGGCCAACTTGGTGCCTGCAGGCCAGCCAGGATGGTCCTGGCCCCGGGCGCTCTTCCAGAAGTTTTCCATTGCCCTGCCTGAGATACCCCTCCTGTCCCGGCCCCCACTGGTTTTTTCCTTCCTCACCTCTGTCCGGAGAGAAATTCCAGCGGAAGGTATGGGTGACACATCCTCTTCCTTATAGGTGGCAGCCTGGCAACTCCTGCAGAAAGGCCAGCAGAGCCCCACTCACACCGGGCCACCCACAAAGCCATGGCCCCTCACTCCCTCCCACCAGCACAGCCCCGAGACTGCTGACGGGGCAGAGAATCTGGAGTCAGGCACAGCTTCAGGGGCTATTGCTGCCTGGAGCACTGTTTATATTGACCTCAACCAGGCACACCTGGGGAGGGCCGGCCGGCAGCGTAAGGCTGCCCAGGTCAGCTAATCCACAACCCTCAGGGAATCACATTGTTGAAAATGGACCTCGCTAAGGCAGAAGAGAAGTCAAGGAAAAAAAGGACACAATGCCATTTGCAGCCCCGTAGATGAGTCTGGAGGTAATCACGTGACTTGTAGTAAGTCAGAAAGTGAAAGACACATATCGTGTCATATCACTTATAGGTGTTACCTAAAAATGGATACCAGAGCAGATATTTCCACGGAGAAGGGCAATCACAGATTCATTAAAAAACTTATGGTTCACAAATGGAAAGGTGTGAGGATTGGTTTCATTACGATATCGGGGTTAACAGACATATACAAACACAGGGGACATATATAATCACCAAAGACCTACGGAATACCAAGAGAAGACTACTCAACATTCTGTCATAACGTACATGGGAAAAGGATCCCAGGAAGAACAGACATCTGTATATGTGTAAAAGAACCACATCTTCCACACCTACAACAAGCCAAACATTGTAATCAAACTTGCTGTAATAAAAAATAAAATAATAAATTAAAAACACGAACAAGAAGTAGTGAGACAAACTTGAGGGGCTTTCTCCTGGCACATTCCATTCTAAATTCCAATCTAGAACACGACTTCCATTGAGGCTCTGTTGCCCTAGTAACCAGATTCGGTAAGGGAGAACTGCTGCCACCTTGTGGCCGTTTCACACAACAGCAGCTTTAATCCCAGCGCTAATGGTCAGTTGATATTCAAAATCATTGCCGGCCTGTAAATGACACCTGCCCTGAAAACAAATCCTGGGGTCACATATCGACCAAAAAATTCAAAGGACGTCCATATTTCAAAACGACCGTTTCAAAAGGCATATTTTACGCACATTACTGTTCTGCTTCTATTTCTTTCTTTCTGTTTTGGTTAAAAAAAACGGGAATGGAAAATGGCATCCCTCAGAATGGGAGAAAATCGTTGCAAACGAATCAATGGACAAAGGTTTAATCTCCAATATATATAAACAGCTCATGCAGCTTAATATTAGAAAAACAAACAACGCAATACAAAAATGGGCAGAAGATCTAAAGAGACGTTTCTTCAAAGAAGACACCGAGATGGCCAAGACGCACATGAAAAGCTGCTCAAGAGCACTAATTATTAGAGAAATGCAAATCAAAAGTACAATGAGGTATCACCTCACACCTGTTAGAATCGGCATCATCAGAAAATCTACAAACAACAAATTCTGGGGAGGGTGTGGACAAAAGGAGCCTTCTTCCACTATTGGTGGGAATGTAAATTGATACAGTCACTATGGGGAACAGTAAGGAGTTTTCTTAAAAAAGCTAGAAATAGAATTACCCTCTGATCCAGCAATCCCACTTCTGGGCATATACCCAGAGAAAACCATAAATCAAAAAGGCACATTCACCACAATGTTCATTGCAGCACTATTTACAATAGCCAGGTAATGGAAGCAACCGAAATGCCCACAGACAGACGAATGGATAAAGATGTGGTACATATATAAAATGGAATATTACTCAGCCATAAAAAGGAATGAAACTGGGTCATTTGTAGAGACATCGATGGATCTAGAGACTGTCATACAGAATGAAGTAAGTCAGAAAGAGGAAAACAAATATTGTATATTAATGCATATATGTCTAACCTAAAAATGGTACAGATGAACTGGTTTGCAGGGAAGAAATAGAGACACAGAGGTAGAGAACAAACGTATGGACACCAAGTGTGGGAAGCCATGGGTTGGTGGTGGTGGGATGATTTGGAGATTGGGATTGAACTGTATACATGGATATGCATAAAATACATAACCAATAATAACCTGCTGTATAAAAAATAAATAAAATTAAAGTTCAAAATTTTAAAAAATAAAATTTAAAAATAAAACAGAAAAAAGTTCTTCCCTTCACACAGATGCATTTATATGAATGAATCATTTCCATGCTTATATCTATAAATACATAAAAGAGGAATAAAATCTAACTTGAACCATAAAAGAAAAAAAAAAAACCTGAACCCACCAGTTATACAGAGGAACACCCAATCAGGGCACTTGCTCCAGCGGAAAACAATTCTGAAATTGGTCAGAGGTGGGGAATCATCTCCCATACAGCCAGCAACCCACACCCCACACAAGGAGCGTCCTCATTGCAAAGCTGGGGGACCGTGCCGAGGCATCTGTGAGTAAACGTGAGCTGAGCCCCAGGCCAGCTGCTGCTGAACTGTTCCCACCCTTCCCAGGTAAAACACCTGAATATGTACAAGGGCTTGAAAGCCTAGAGGAAGGGCCACGGAACCACACAAGCGACAGCCCACAGGCCAACTTGGTGCCTGCAGGCCAGCCAGGATGGTCCTGGCCCCGGGCGCTCTTCCAGAAGTTTTCCATTGCCCTGCCTGAGATACCCCTCCTGTCCCGGCCCCCACTGGTTTTTTCGTTCCTCACCTCTGTCCGGAGAGAAATTCCAGCGGAAGGTATGGGTGACACATCCTCTTCCTTATAGGTGGCAGCCTGGCAAATCCTGCAGAAAGGCCAGCAGA
The DNA here is from genome assembly GCF_964165515.1 of Mesoplodon bidens. NCBI lineage: Eukaryota > Metazoa > Chordata > Mammalia > Artiodactyla > Ziphiidae > Mesoplodon > Mesoplodon bidens. Next base: position 148,886 of record NW_027671495.1, read on the forward strand.
GCCCCACTCACACCGGGCCACCCACAAAGCCATGGCCCCTCACTCCCTCCCACCAGCACAGCCCCGAGACTGCTGACAGGGCAGAGAATCTGGAGTCAGGCACAGCTTCAGGGGCTATTGCTGCCTGGAGCACTGTTTATATTGACCTCAACCAGGCACACCTGGGGAGGGCCGGCCGGCAGCGTAAGGCTGCCCAGGTCAGCTAATCCACAACCCTCAGGGAATCACATTGTTGAAAATGGACCTCGCTAAGGCAGAAGAGAAGTCAAGGAATAAAAGGACACAATGCCATTTGCAGCCCCGTAGATGAGTCTGGAGGTAATCACGTGACTTGTAGTAAGTCAGAAAGTGAAAGACACATATCGTGTCATATCACTTATAGGTGTTACCTAAAAATGGATACCAGGGCAGATATTTCCACGGAGAAGGGCAATCACAGATTCATTAAAACTTATGGTTCACCAATGGAAAGGTGTGAGGATTGGTTTCATTACGATATCGGGGTTAACAGACATATACAAACACAGGGGACATATATAATCACCAAAGACCTACGGAATACCAAGAGAAGACTACTCAACATTCTGTCATAACGTACATGGGAAAAGGATCCCAGGAAGAACAGACATCTGTATATGTGTAAAAGAACCACATCTTCCACACCTACAACAAGCCAAACATTGTAATCAAACTTGCTGTAATACAAAATAAAAAAATAAATTAAAAACACGAACAAGAAGTAGTGAGACAAACTTGAGGGGCTTTCTCCTGGCACATTCCATTCTAAATTCCAATCTAGAACACGACTTCCATTGAGGCTCTGTTGCCCTAGTAACCAGATTCGGTAAGGGAGAACTGCTGCCACCTTGTGGCCGTTTCACACAACAGCAGCTTTAATCCCAGCGCTAATGGTCAGTTGATATTGAAAATCATTGCCGGCCTGTAAATGACACCTGCCCTGAAAACAAATCCTGGGGTCACATATCGACCAAAAAATTCAAAGGACGTCCATATTTCAAAACGACCGTTTCAAAAGGCATATTTTACAGACATTAGTGTTCTGCTTCTATTTCTTTCTCTCTTTTTTGGTTAAAAAAAACGGGAATGGAAAAAGGCATCCCTCAGAATGGGAGAAAATCGTTGCAAACGAATCAATGGACAAAGGTTTAATCTCCAATATATATAAACAGCTCATGCAGCTTAATATTAGAAAAACAAACCACCCAGTACAAATTGGGCAGAAGATCTAAAGAGACGTTTCTTCAAAGAAGACACCGAGATGGCCAAGACGCACATGAAAAGCTGCTCAAGAGCACTAATTATTAGAGAAATGCAAATCAAAAGTACAATGAGGTATCACCTCACACCTGTTAGAATCGGCATCATCAGAAAATCTACAAACAACAAATTCTGGGGAGGGTGTGGACAAAAGGAGCCCTCTTCCACTATTGGTGGGAATGTAAATTGATACAGTCACTATGGGGAACAGTAAGGAGTTTCCTTAAAAAAGCTAGAAATAGAATTACCCTCTGATCCAGCAATCCCACTTCTGGGCATATACCCAGAGAAAACCATAAATCAAAAAGGCACATTCACCACAATGTTCATTGCAGCACTATTTACAATAGCCAGGTAATGGAAGCAACCGAAATGCCCAGAGACAGACGAATGGATAAAGATGTGGTACATATATAAAATGGAATATTACTCAGCCATAAAAAGGAATGAAACTGGGTCATATGTAGAGACATCGATGGATTTAGAGACTGTCATACAGAATGAAGTAAGTCAGAAAGAGGAAAACAAATATTGTATATTAATGCATATATGTGGAACCTAAAAATGGTACAGATGAACTGGTTTGCAGGGAAGAAGTAGAGACACAGAGGTAGAGAACAAACGTATGGACACCAAGTGTGGGAAGCCATGGGGTGGTGGTGGTGGGATGATTTGGAGATTGGGATTGAACTGTATACATGGATATGCATAAAATACATAACCAATAATAACCTGCTGTATAAAAAATAAATAAAATTAAAGTTCAAAATTTTAAAAAATAAAATTTAAAAATAAAACAGAAAAAAGTTCTTCCCTTCACACAGATGCATTTATATGAATGAATTATTTCCATGCTTATATCTATAAATACATAAAAGAGGAATAAAATCTAACTTGAACCATAAAAGAAAAAAAAAACCTGAACCCACCAGTTATACAGAGGAACACCCAATCAGGGCACTTGCTCCAGCGGAAAACAATTCTGTAATTGGTCAGAGGTGGGGAATCATCTCCCATACAGCCAGCAACCCACCCCCCACACAAGGAGCGTCCTCATTGCAAAGCTGGGGGACCGTGCCGAGGCATCTGTGAGTAAACGTGAGCTGAGCCCCAGGCCAGCTGCTGCTGAACTGTTCCCACCCTTCCCAGGTAAAACACCTGAATATGTACAAGGGCTTGAAAGCCTAGAGGAAGGGCCACGGAACCACACAAGCGACAGCCCACAGGCCAACTTGGTGCCTGCAGGCCAGCCAGGATGGTCCTGGCCCCGGGCGCTCTTCCAGAAGTTTTCCATTGCCCTGCCTGAGATACCCCTCCTGTCCCGGCCCCCACTGGTTTTTTCCTTCCTCACCTCTGTCCGGAGAGGGATTCCAGCGGAAGGTATGGGTGACACAACCTCTTCTTTATAGGTGGCAGCCTGGCAACTCCTGCAGAAAGGCCAACAGAGCCCCACTCACACCGGGCCACCCACAAAGCCATGGCCCCTCACTCCCTCCCACCAGCACAGCCCCGAGACTGCTGACGGGGCAGAGAATCTGGAGTCAGGCACAGCTTCAGGGGCTATTGCTGCCTGGAGCACTGTTTATATTGACCTCAACCAGGCACACCTGTGGAGGGCCGGCCAGCAGCGTAAGGCTGCCCAGGTCAGCTAATCCACAACCCTCAGGGAATCACATTGTTGAAAATGGACCTCGCTAAGGCAGAATAGAAGTCAAGGAAAAAAAGGACACAATGCCATTTGCATCCCCGTAGATGAGTCTGGAGGTAATCACGTGACTTGTAGTAAGTCAGAAAGTGAAAGACACATATCGTGTCATATCACTTATAGGTGTTACCTAAAAATGGATACCAGGGCAGATATTTCCACGGAGAAGGGCAATCACAGATTCATTAAAAAACTTATGGTTCACCAATGGAAAGGTGTGAGGATTGGTTTCATTACGATATCGGGGTTAACAGACATATACAAACACAGGGGACATATATAATCACCAAAGACCTACGGAATACCAAGAGAAGACTACTCAACATTCTGTCATAACGTACATGGGAAAAGGATCCCAGGAAGAACAGACATCTGTATATGTGTAAAAGAACCACATCTTCCACACCTACAACAAGCCAAACATTGTAATCAAACTTGCTGTAATACAAAATAAAAAAATAAATTAAAAACACGAACAAGAAGTAGTGAGACAAACTTGAGGGGCTTTCTCCTGGCACATTCCATTCTAAATTCCAATCTAGAACACGACTTCCATTGAGGCTCTGTTGCCCTAGTAACCAGATTCGGTAAGGGAGAACTGCTGCCACCTTGTGGCCGTTTCACACAACAGCAGCTTTAATCCCAGCGCTAATAGTCAGTTGATATTCAAAATCATTGCCGGCCTGTAAATGACACCTGCCCTGAAAACAAATCCTGGGGTCACATATCGACCAAAAAATTCAAAGGACGTCCATATTTCAAAACGACCGTTTCAAAAGGCATATTTTACGCACATTACTGTTCTGCTTCTATTTCTTTCTTTCTTTTTCGGTTAAAAAAAACGGGAATGGAAAAAGGCATCCCTCAGAATGGGAGAAAATCGTTGCAAACGAATCAATGGACAAAGGTTTAATCTCCAATATATATAAACAGCTCATGCAGCTTAATATTAGAAAAACAAACAACCCAATACAAATTGGGCAGAAGATCTAAAGAGACGTTTCTTCAAAGAAGACACCGAGATGGCCAAGACGCACATGAAAAGCTGCTCAAGAGCACTAATTATTAGAGAAATGCAAATCAAAAGTACAATGAGGTATCACCTCACACCTGTTAGAATCGGCATCATCAGAAAATCTACAAACAACAAATTCTGGGGAGGGTGTGGACAAAAGGAGCCCTCTTCCACTATTGGTGGGAATGTAAATTGATACAGTCACTATGGGGAACAGTAAGGAGTTTCCTTAAAAAAGCTAGAAATAGAATTACCCTCTGATCCAGCAATCCCACTTCTGGGCATATACCCAGAGAAAACCATAAATCAAAAAGGCACATTCACCACAATGTTCATTGCAGCACTATTTACAATAGCCAGGTAATGGAAGCAACCGAAATGCCCAGAGACAGACGAATGGATAAAGATGTGGTACATATATAAAATGGAATATTACTCAGCCATAAAAAGGAATGAAACTGGGTCATTTGTAGAGACATCGATGGATTTAGAGACTGTCATACAGAATGAAGTAAGTCAGAAAGAGGAAAACAAATATTGTATATTAATGCATATATGTGGAACCTAAAAATGGTACAGATGAACTGGTTTGCAGGGAAGAAGTAGAGACACAGAGGTAGAGAACAAACGTATGGACACCAAGTGTGGGAAGCCATGGGGTGGTGGTGGTGGGATGATTTGGAGATTGGGATTGAACTGTATACATGGATATGCATAAAATACATAACCAATAATAACCTGCTGTATAAAAAATAAATAAAATTAAAGTTCAAAATTTTAAAAAATAAAATTTAAAAATAAAACAGAAAAAAGTTCTTCCCTTCACACAGATGCATTTATATGAATGAATTATTTTCATGCTTATATCTATAAATACATAAAAGAGGAATAAAATCTAACTTGAACCATAAAAGAAAAAAAAAACCTGAACCCACCAGTTATACAGAGGAAAACCCAATCAGGGCACTTGCTCCAGCGGAAAACAATTCTGAAATTGGTCAGAGGTGGGGAATCATCTCCCATACAGCCAGCAACCCACACCCCACACAAGGAGCGTCCTCAGTGCAAAGCTGGGGGACCGTGCCGAGGCATCTTTGAGTAAACGTGAGCTGAGCCCCAGGCCAGCTGCTGCTGAACTGTTCCCACCCTTCCCAGGTAAAACACCTGAATATGTACAAGGGCTTGAAAGCCTAGAGGAAGGGCCACGGAACCACACAAGCGACAGCCCACAGGCCAACTTGGTGCCTGCAGGCCAGCCAGGATGGTCCTGGCCCCGGGCGCTCTTCCAGAAGTTTTCCATTGCCCTGCCTGAGATACCCCTCCTGTCCCGGCCCCCACTGTTTTTTTCCTTCCTCACCTCTGTCCGGAGAGAGATTCCAGCGGAAGGTATGGGTGACACATCCTCTTCTTTATAGGTGGCAGCCTGGCAACTCCTGCAGAAAGTTCAACAGAGCCCCACTCACACCGTGCCACCCACAAAGCCATGGCCCCTCACTCCCTCCCACCAGCACAGCCCCGAGACTGCTGACGGGGCAGAGAATCTGGAGTCAGGCACAGCTTCATGGGCTATTGCTGCCTGGAGCACTGTTTATATTGACCTCAAACAGGCACACCTGGGGAGGGCCGGCCGGCAGTGTAAGGCTGCCCAGGTCAGCTAATCCACAACCCTCAGGGAATAACATTGTTTAAAATGGACCTCGCTCAGGCAGAATAGAAGTCAAGGAAAAAAAGGACACAATGCAATTTTCAGCCCCGTAGATGAGTCTGGAGGTAATCACGTGACTTGTAGTAAGTCAGAAAGTGAAAGACACATATCGTGTCATATCACTTATAGGTTTTACCTAAAAATGGATACCAGGGCAGATATTTCCACGGAGAAGGGCAATCACAGATTCATTAAAAAACTAATGGTTCACCAATGGAAAGGTGTGAGGATTGGTTTCATTACGATATCGGGGTTAACAGACATATACAAACACAGGGGACATATATAATCACCAAAGACCTACGGAATACCAAGAGAAGACTACTCAACATTCTGTCATAACGTACATGGGAAAAGGATCCCAGGAATAACAGACATCTGTATATGTGTAAAAGAACCACATCTTCCACACCTACAACAAGCCAAACATTGTAATCAAACTTGCTGTAATAAAAAATAAAATAATAAATTAAAAACACGAACAAGAAGTAGTGAGACAAACATGAGGGGCTTTCTCCTGGCACATTCCATTCTAAATTCCAATCTAGAACACGACTTCCATTGAGGCTCTGTTGCCCTAGTAACCAGATTCGGTAAGGGAGAACTGCTGCCACCTTGTGGCCGTTTCACACAACAGCAGCTTTAATCCCAGCGCTAATGGTCAGTTGATATTCAAAATCATTGCCGGCCTGTAAATGACACCTGCCCTGAAAACAAATCCTGGGGTCACATATCGACCAAAAAATTCAAAGGACGTCCATATTTCAAAACGATCGTTTCAAAAGGCATATTTTACGAACATTAGTGTTCTGCTTCTATTTCTTTCTTTCTTTTTTGGTTAAAAAAACGGGAATGGAAAAAGGCATCCCTCAGAATGGGAGAAAATCGTTGCAAACGAATCAATGGACAAAGGTTTTATCTCCAATATATATAAACAGCTCATGCAGCTTAATATTAGAAAAACAAACAACGCAATACAAAAATGGGCAGAAGATCTAAAGAGACGTTTCTTCAAAGAAGACACCGAGATGGCCAAGACGCACATGAAAAGCTGCTCAAGAGCACTAATTATTAGAGAAATGCAACTCAAAAGTACAATGAGGTATCACCTCACACCTGTTAGAATCGGCATCATCAGAAAATCTACAAACAACAAATTCTGGGGAGGGTGTGGACAAAAGGAGCCCTCTTCCACTATTGGTCGGAATGTAAATTGATACAGTCACTATGGGGAACAGTAAGGAGTTTCCTTAAAAAAGCTAGAAATAGAATTACCCTCTGATCCAGCAATCCCACTTCTGGGCATATACCCAGAGAAAACCATAAATCAAAAAGGCACATTCACCACAATGTTCATTGCAGCACTATTTACAATAGCCAGGTAATGGAAGCAACCGAAATGCCCACAGACAGACGAATGGATAAAGATGTGGGACATATATAAAATCGAATATTACTCAGCCATAAAAAGGAATGAAACTGGGTCATTTGTAGAGACATCGATGGATCTAGAGACTGTCATACAGAATGAAGTAAGTCAGAAAGAGGAAAACAAATATTGTATATTAATGCATATATGGGGAACCTAAAAATGGTACAGATGAACTGGTTTGCAGGGAAGAAATAGAGACACAGAGGTAGAGAACAAACGTATGGACACCAAGTGTGGGAAGCCATGGGGTGGTGGTGGTGGGATGATTTGGAGATTGGGATTGAACTGTATACATGGATATGCATAAAATACATAACAAATAATAACCTGCTGTATAAAAAATAAATAAAATTAAAGTTCAAAATTTTAAAAAATAAAATTTAAAAATAAAACAGAAAAAAGTTCTTCCCTTCACACAGATGCATTTATATGAATGAATTATTTCCATGCTTATATCTATAAATACATAAAAGAGGAATAAAATCTAACTTGAACCATAAAAGAAAAAAAAAACCTGAACCCACCAGTTATACAGAGGAACACCCAATCAGGGCACTTGCTCCAGCGGAAAACAATTCTGTAATTGGTCAGAGGTGGGGAATCATCTCCCATACAGCCAGCAACCCACCCCCCACACAAGGAGCGTCCTCATTGCAAAGCTGGGGGACCGTACCAAGGCATCTGTGAGTAAACGTGAGCTGAGCCCCAGGCCAGCTGCTGCTGAACTGTTCCCACCCTTCCCAGGTAAAACACCTGAATATGTACAAGGGCTTGAAAGCCTAGAGGAAGGGCCACGGAACCACACAAGCGACAGCCCACAGGCCAACTTGGTGCCTGCAGGCCAGCCAGGATGGTCCTGGCCCCGGGCGCTCTTCCAGAAGTTTTCCATTGCCCTGCCTGAGATACCCCTCCTGTCCCGGCCCCCACTGGTTTTTTCCTTCCTCACCTCTGTCCAGAGAGAGATTCCAGCGGAAGGTATGGGTGACACATCCTCTGCTTTATAGGTGGCAGCCTGGCAACTCCTGCAGAAAGGCCAACAGAGCCCCACTCACACCGGGCAACCCACAAAGCCATGGCCCCTCACTCCCTCACACCAGCACAGCCCCGAGACTGCTGACGGGGCAGAGAATCTGGAGTCAGGCACAGCTTCATGGGCTATTGCTGCCTGGAGCACTGTTTATATTGACCTCAACCAGGCACACCTGGGGAGGGCCGGCCGGCAGGGTAAGGCTGCCCAGGTCAGCTAATCCACAACCCTCAGGGAATCACATTGTTGAAAATGGACCTCGCTAAGGCAGAATAGAAGTCAAGGAAAAAAAGGACACAATGCCATTTGCAGCCCCGTAGATGAGTCTGGAGGTAATCACGTGACTTGTAGTAAGTCAGAAAGTGAAAGACACATATCGTGTCATATCACTTATAGGTGTTACCTAAAAATGGATACCAGGGCAGATATTTCCACGGAGAAGGGCAATCACAGATTCATTAAAAAACTTATGGTTCACCAATGGAAAGGTGTGAGGATTGGTTTCATTACGATATCGGGGTTAACAGACATATACAAACACAGGGGACATATATAATCACCAAAGACCTACGGAATACCAAGAGAAGACTACACAACATTCTTTCATAACGTACATGGGAAAAGGATCCCAGGAAGAACAGACATCTGTATATGTGTAAAAGAACCACATCTTCCACACCTACAACAAGACAAACATTGTAATCAAACTTGCTGTAATACAAAATAAAAAAATAAATTAAAAACACGAACAAGAAGTAGTGAGACAAACTTGAGGGGCTTTCTCCTGGCACATTCCATTCTAAATTCCAATCTAGAACACGACTTCCATTGAGGCTCTGTTGCCCTAGTAACCAGATTCGGCAAGGGAGAACTGCTGCCACCTTGTGGCCGTTTAACACAACAGCAGCTTTAATCCCAGCGCTAATGGTCAGTTGATATTCAAAATCATTGCCGGCCTGTAAATGACACCTGCCCTGAAAACAAATCCTGGGGTCACATATCGACCAAAAAATTCAAAGGACGTCCATATTTCAAAACGACCGTTTCAAAAGGCATATTTTACGCACATTACTGTTCTGCTTCTATTTCTTTCTTTCTTTTTCGGTTAAAAAAAACGGGAATGGAAAAAGGCATCCCTCAGAATGGGAGAAAATCGTTGCAAACGAATCAATGGACAAAGGTTTAATCTCCAATATATATAAACAGCTCATGCAGCTTAATATTAGAAAAACAAACAACCCAATACAAATTGGGCAGAAGATCTAAAGAGACGTTTCTTCAAAGAAGACACCGAGATGGCCAAGACGCACATGAAAAGCTGCTCAAGAGCACTAATTATTAGAGAAATGCAAATCAAAAGTACAATGAGGTATCACCTCACACCTGTTAGAATCGGCATCATCAGAAAATCTACAAACAACAAATTCTGGGGAGGGTGTGGACAAAAGGAGCCCTCTTCCACTATTGGTGGGAATGTAAATTGATACAGTCACTATGGGGAACAGTAAGGAGTTTCCTTAAAAAAGCTAGAAATAGAATTACCCTCTGATCCAGCAATCCCACTTCTGGGCATATACCCAGAGAAAACCATAAATCAAAAAGGCACATTCACCACAATGTTCATTGCAGCACTATTTACAATAGCCAGGTAATGGAAGCAACCGAAATGCCCACAGACAGACGAATGGATAAAGATGTGGGACATATATAAAATGGAATATTACTCAGCCATAAAAAGGAATGAAACTGGGTCATTTGTAGAGACATCGATGGATTTAGAGACTGTCATACAGAATGAAGTAAGTCAGAAAGAGGAAAACAAATATTGTATATTAATGCATATATGTGGAACCTAAAAATGGTATAGAAGAACTGGTTTGCAGGGAAGAAGTAGAGACACAGAGGTAGAGAACAAACGTATGGACACCAAGTGTGGGAAGCCATGGGGTGGTGGTGGTGGGATGATTTGGAGATTGGGATTGAACTGTATACATGTATATGCATAAAATACATAACAAATAATAACCTGCTGTATAAAAAATAAATAAAATTAAAGTTCAAAATTTTAAAAAATAAAATTTAAAAATAAAACAGAAAAAAGTTCTTCCCTTCACACAGATGCATTTATATGAATGAATTATTTTCATGCTTATATCTATAAATACATAAAAGAGGAATAAAATCTAACTTGAACCATAAAAGAAAAAAAAAACCTGAACCCACCAGTTATACAGAGGAAAACCCAATCAGGGCACTTGCTCCAGCGGAAAACAATTCTGAAATTGGTCAGAGGTGGGGAATCATCTCCCATACAGCCAGCAACCCACACCCCACACAAGGAGCGTCCTCAGTGCAAAGCTGGGGGACCGTGCCGAGGCATCTTTGAGTAAATGTGAGCTGAGCCCCAGGCCAGCTGCTGCTGAACTGTTCCCACCCTTCCCTGGTAAAACACCTGAATATGTACAAGGGCTTGAAAGCCTAGAGGAAGGGCCACGGAACCACACAAGCGACAGCCCACAGGCCAACTTGGTGCCTGCAAGCCAGCCAGGATGGTCCTGGCCCCGGGCGCTCTTCCAGAAGTTTTCCATTGCCCTGCCTGAGATACCCCTCCTGTCCCGGCCCCCACTGTTTTTTTCCTTCCTCACCTCTGTCCGGAGAGAGATTCCAGCGGAAGGTATGGGTGACACATCCTCTTCTTTATAGGTGGCAGCCTCGCAACTCCTGCAGAAAGTTCAACAGAGCCCCACTCACACCGTGCCACCCACAAAGCCATGGCCCCTCACTCCCTCCCACCAGCACAGCCCCGAGACTGCTGACGGGGCAGAGAATCTGGAGTCAGGCACAGCTTCATGGGCTATTGCTGCCTGGAGCACTGTTTATATTGACCTCAACCAGGCACACCTGGGGAGGGCCGGCCGGCAGGGTAAGGCTGCCCAGGTCAGCTAATCCACAACCCTCAGGGAATAACATTGTTTAAAATGGACCTCGCTCAGGCAGAATAGAAGTCAAGGAAAAAAAGGACACAATGCAATTTGCAGCCCCGTAGATGAGTCTGGAGGTAATCACGTGACTTGTAGTAAGTCAGAAAGTGAAAGACACATATCGTGTCATATCACTTATAGGTTTTACCTAAAAATGGATACCAGGGCAGATATTTCCACGGAGAAGGGCAATCACAGATTCATTAAAAAACTAATGGTTCACCAATGGAAAGGTGTGAGGATTGGTTTCATTACGATATCGGGGTTAACAGACATATACAAACACAGGGGACATATATAATCACCAAAGACCTACGGAATACCAAGAGAAGACTACTCAACATTCTGTCATAACGTACATGGGAAAAGGATCCCAGGAAGAACAGACATCTGTATATGTGTAAAAGAACCACATCTTCCACACCTACAACAAGCCAAACATTGTAATCAAACTTGCTGTAATAAAAAATAAAATAATAAATTAAAAACACGAACAAGAAGTAGTGAGACAAACTTGAGGGGCTTTCTCCTGGCACATTCCATTCTAAATTCCAATCTAGAACACGACTTCCATTGAGGCTCTGTTGCCCTAGTAACCAGATTCGGTAAGGGAGAACTGCTGCCACCTTGTGGCCGTTTCACACAACAGCAGCTTTAATCCCAGCGCTAATGGTCAGTTGATATTCAAAATCATTGCCGGCCTGTAAATGACACCTGCCCTGAAAACAAATCCTGGGGTCACATATCGACCAAAAAATTCAAAGGACGTCCATATTTCAAAACGATCGTTTCAAAAGGCATATTTTACGAACATTAGTGTTCTGCTTCTATTTCTTTCTTTCTTTTTTGGTTAAAAAAACGGGAATGGAAAAAGGCATCCCTCAGAATGGGAGAAAATCGTTGCAAACGAATCAATGGACAAAGGTTTAATCTCCAATATATATAAACAGCTCATGCAGCTTAATATTAGAAAAACAAACAACGCAATACAAAAATGGGCAGAAGATCTAAAGAGACGTTTCTTCAAAGAAGACACCGAGATGGCCAAGACGCACATGAAAAGCTGCTCAAGAGCACTAATTATTAGAGAAATGCAAATCAAAAGTACAATGAGGTATCACCTCACACCTGTTAGAATCGGCATCATCAGAAAATCTACAAACAACAAATTCTGGGGAGGGTGTGGACAAAAGGAGCCCTCTTCCACTATTGGTGGGAATGTAAATTGATACAGTCACTATGGGGAACAGTAAGGAGTTTCCTTAAAAAAGATAGAAATAGAATTACCCTCTGATCCAGCAATCCCACTTCTGGGCATATACCCAGAGAAAACCATAAATCAATAAGGCACATTCACCACAATGTTCATTGCAGCACTATTTACAATAGCCAGGTAATGGAAGCAACCGAAATGCCCACAGACAGACGAATGGATAAAGATGTGGGACATATATAAAATCGAATATTACTCAGCCATAAAAAGGAATGAAACTGGGTCATTTGTAGAGACATCGATGGATCTAGAGACTGTCATACAGAATGAAGTAAGTCAGAAAGAGGAAAACAAATATTGTATATTAATGCATATATGGGGAACCTAAAAATGGTACAGATGAACTGGTTTGCAGGGAAGAAATAGAGACACAGAGGTAGAGAACAAACGTATGGACACCAAGTGTGGGAAGCCATGGGGTGGTGGTGGTGGGATGATTTGGAGATTGGGATTGAACTGTATACATGTATATGCATAAAATACATAACCAATAATAACCTGCTGTATAAAAAATAAATAAAATTAAAGTTCAAAATTTTAAAAAATAAAATTTAAAAATAAAACAGAAAAAAGTTCTTCCCTTCACACAGATGCATTTATATGAATGAATTATTTCCATGCTTATATCTATAAATACATAAAAGAGGAATAAAATCTAACTTGAACCATAAAAGAAAAAAAAAACCTGAACCCACCAGTTATACAGAGGAACACCCAATCAGGGCACTTGCTCCAGCGGAAAACAATTCTGTAATTGGTCAGAGGTGGGGAATCATCTCCCATACAGCCAGCAACCCACCCCCCACACAAGGAGCGTCCTCATTGCAAAGCTGGGGGACCGTACCAAGGCATCTGTGAGTAAACGTGAGCTGAGCCCCAGGCCAGCTGCTGCTGAACTGTTCCCACCCTTCCCAGGTAAAACACCTGAATATGTACAAGGGCTTGAAAGCCTAGAGGAAGGGCCACGGAACCACACAAGCGACAGCCCACAGGCCAACTTGGTGCCTGCAGGCCAGCCAGGATGGTCCTGGCCCCGGGCGCTCTTCCAGAAGTTTTCCATTGCCCTGCCTGAGATACCCCTCCTGTCCCGGCCCCCACTGGTTTTTTCCTTCCTCACCTCTGTCCGGAGAGAGATTCCAGCGGAAGGTATGGGTGACACATCCTCTTCTTTATAGGTGGCAGCCTGGCAACTCCTGCAGAAAGGCCAACAGGGCCCCACTCACACCGGGCAACCCACAAAGCCATGGCCCCTCACTCCCTCACACCAGCACAGCCCCGAGACTGCTGACGGGGCAGAGAATCTGGAGTCAGGCACAGCTTCATGGGCTATTGCTGCCTGGAGCACTGTTTATATTGACCTCAACCAGGCACACCTGGGGAGGGCCGGCCGGCAGGGTAAGGCTGCCCAGGTCAGCTAATCCACAACCCTCAGGGAATCACATTGTTGAAAATGGACCTCGCTAAGGCAGAATAGAAGTCAAGGAAAAAAAGGACACGATGCCATTTGCAGCCCCGTAGATGAGTCTGGAGGTAATCACGTGACTTGTAGTAAGTCAGAAAGTGAAAGACACATATCGTGTCATATCACTTATAGGTGTTACCTAAAAATGGATACCAGGGCAGATATTTCCACGGAGAAGGGCAATCACAGATTCATTAAAAAACTTATGGTTCACCAATGGAAAGGTGTGAGGATTGGTTTCATTACGATATCGGGGTTAACAGACATATACAAACACAGGGGACATATATAATCACCAAAGACCTACGGAATACCAAGAGAAGACTACTCAACATTCTGTCATAACGTACATGGGAAAAGGATCCCAGGAAGAACAGACATCTGTATATGTGTAAAAGAACCACATCTTCCACACCTACAACAAGACAAACATTGTAATCAAACTTGCTGTAATACAAAATAAAAAAATAAATTAAAAACACGAACAAGAAGTAGTGAGACAAACTTGAGGGGCTTTCTCCTGGCACATTCCATTCTAAATTCCAATCTAGAACACGACTTCCATTGACGCTCTGTTGCCCTAGTAACCAGATTCGGTAAGGGAGAACTGCTGCCACCTTGTGGCCGTTTCACACAACAGCAGCTTTAATCCCAGCGCTAATGGTCAGTTGATATTCAAAATCATTGCCGGCCTGTAAATGACACCTGCCCTGAAAACAAATCCTGGGGTCACATATCGACCAAAAAATTCAAAGGACGTCCATATTTCAAAACGACCGTTTCAAAAGGCATATTTTACGCACATTAGTGTTCTGCTTCTATTTCTTTCTTTCTTTTTTGGTTAAAAAAAACGGGAATGGAAAAAGGCATCCCTCAGAATGGGAGAAAATCGTTGCAAACGAATCAATGGACAAAGGTTTAATCTCCAATATATATAAACAGCTCATGCAGCTTAATATTAGAAAAACAAACAACCCAATACAAATTGGGCAGAAGATCTAAAGAGACGTTTCTTCAAAGAAGACACCGAGATGGCCAAGACGCACATGAAAAGCTGCTCAAGAGCACTAATTATTAGAGAAATGCAAATCAAAAGTACAATGAGGTATCACCTCACACCTGTTAGAATCGGCATCATCAGAAAATCTACAAACAACAAATTCTGGGGAGGGTGTGGACAAAAGGAGCCCTCTTCCACTATTGGTGGGAATGTAAATTGATACAGTCACTATGGGGAACAGTAAGGAGTTTCCTTAAAAAAGCTAGAAATAGAATTACCCTCTGATCCAGCAATCCCACTTCTGGGCATATACCCAGAGAAAACCATAAATCAAAAAGGCACATTCACCACAATGTTCATTGCAGCACTATTTACAATAGCCAGGTAATGGAAGCAACCGAAATGCCCAGAGACAGACGAATGGATAAAGATGTGGTACATATATAAAATGGAATATTACTCAGCCATATAAAGGAATGAAACTGGGTCATTTGTAGAGACATCGTTGGATCTAGAGACTGTCATACAGAATGAAGTAAGTCAGAAAGAGGAAAACAAATATTGTATATTAATGCATATATGGGGAACCTAAAAATGGTACAGATGAACTGGTTTGCAGGGAAGAAATAGAGACACAGAGGTAGAGAACAAACGTATGGACACCAAGTGTGGGAAGCCATGGGGTGGTGGTGGTGGGATGATTTGGAGATTGGGATTGAACTGTATACATGTATATGCATAAAATACATAACCAATAATAACCTGCTGTATAAAAAATAAATAGAATTAAAGTTCAAAATTTTAAAAAATAAAATTTAAAAATAAAACAGAAAAAAGTACTTCCCTTCACACAGATGCATTTATATGAATGAATTATTTCCATGCTTATATCTATAAATACATAAAAGAGGAATAAAATCTAACTTGAACCATAAAAGAAAAAAAAAACCTGAACCCACCAGTTATACAGAGGAAAACCCAATCAGGGCACTTGCTCCAGCGGAAAACAATTCTGAAATTGGTCAGAGGTGGGGAATCATCTCCCATACAGCCAGCAACCCACCCCCCACACAAGGAGCGTCCTCATTGCAAAGCTGGGGGACCGTGCCGAGGCATCTGTGAGTAAACGTGAGCTGAGCCCCAGGCCAGCTGCTGCTGAACTGTTCCCACCCTTCCCAGGTAAAACACCTGAATATGTACAAGGGCTTGAAAGCCTAGAGGAAGGGCCACGGAACCACACAAGCGACAGCCCACAGGCCAACTTGGTGCCTGCAGGCCAGCCAGGATGGTCCTGGCCCCGGGCGCTCTTCCAGAAGTTTTCCATTGCCCTGCCTGAGATACCCCTCCTGTCCCGGCCCCCACTGATTTTTTCCTTCCTCACCTCTGTCCGGAGAGAGATTCCAGCGGAAGGTATGGGTGACACATCCTCTTCTTTATAGGTGGCAGCCTGGCAACTCCTGCAGAAAGGCCAACAGAGCCCCACTCACACCGGGCAACCCACAAAGCCATGGCCCCTCACTCCCTCACACCAGCACAGCCCCGAGACTGCTGACGGGGCAGAGAATCTGGAGTCAGGCACAGCTTCATGGGCTATTGCTGCCTGGAGCACTGTTTATATTGACCTCAACCAGGCACACCTGGGGAGGGCCGGCCGGCAGGGTAAGGCTGCCCAGGTCAGCTAATCCACAACCCTCAGGGAATCACATTGTTGAAAATGGACCTCGCTAAGGCAGAATAGAAGTCAAGGAAAAAAAGTACACAATGCCATTTGCAGCCCCGTAGATGAGTCTGGAGGTAATCACGTGACTTGTAGTAAGTCAGAAAGTGAAAGACACATATCGTGTCATATCACTTATAGGTGTTACCTAAAAATGGATACCAGGGCAGATATTTCCACGGAGAAGGGCAATCACAGATTCATTAAAAAACTTATGGTTCACCAATGGAAAGGTGTGAGGATTGGTTTCATTACGATATCGGGGTTAACAGACATATACAAACACAGGGGACATATATAATCACCAAAGACCTACGGAATACCAAGAGAAGACTACTCAACATTCTGTCATAACGTACATGGGAAAAGGATCCCAGGAAGAACAGACATCTGTATATGTGTAAAAGAACCACATCTTCCACACCTACAACAAGCCAAACATTGTAATCAAACTTGCTGTAATACAAAATAAAAAAATAAATTAAAAACACGAACAAGAAGTAGTGAGACAAACTTGAGGGGCTTTCTCCTGGCACATTCCATTCTAAATTCCAATCTAGAACACGACTTCCATTGAGGCTCTGTTGCCCTAGTAACCAGATTCGGTAAGGGAGAACTGCTGCCACCTTGTGGCCGTTTCACACAACAGCAGCTTTAATCCCAGCGCTAATGGTCAGTTGATATTCAAAATCATTGCCGGCCTGTAAATGACACCTGCCCTGAAAACAAATCCTGGGGTCACATATCGACCAAAAAATTCAAAGGACGTCCATATTTCAAAACGACCGTTTCAAAAGGCATATTTTACGCACATTAGTGTTCTGCTTCTATTTCTTTCTTTCTTTTTTGGTTAAAAAAAACGGGAATGGAAAAAGGCATCCCACAGAATGGGAGAAAATCGTTGCAAACGAATCAATGGACAAAGGTTTAATCTCCAATATATATAAACAGCTCATGCAGCATAATATTAGAAAAACAAACAACCCAATACAAATTGGGCAGAAGATCTAAAGAGACGTTTCTTCAAAGAAGACACCGAGATGGCCAAGACGCACATGAAAAGCTGCTCAAGAGCACTAATTATTAGAGAAATGCAAATCAAAAGTACAATGAGGTATCACCTCACACCTGTTAGAATCGGCATCATCAGAAAATCTACAAACAACAAATTCTGGGGAGGGTGTGGACAAAAGGAGCCCTCTTCCACTATTGGTGGGAATGTAAATTGATACAGTCACTATGGGGAACAGTAAGGAGTTTCCTTATAAAAGCTAGAAATAGAATTACCCTCTGATCCAGCAATCCCACTTCTGGGCATATACCCAGAGAAAACCATAAATCAAAAAGGCACATTCACCACAATGTTCATTGCAGCACTATTTACAATAGCCAGGTAATGGAAGCAACCGAAATGCCCAGAGACAGACGAATGGATAAAGATGTGGTACATATATAAAATGGAATATTACTCAGCCATAAAAAGGAATGAAACTGGGTCATTTGTAGAGACATCGTTGGATCTAGAGACTGTCATACAGAATGAAGTAAGTCAGAAAGAGGAAAACAAATATTGTATATTAATGCATATATGGGGAACCTAAAAATGGTACAGATGAACTGGTTTGCAGGGAAGAAATAGAGACACAGAGGTAGAGAACAAACGTATGGACACCAAGTGTGGGAAGCCATGGGGTGGTGGTGGTGGGATGATTTGGAGATTGGGATTGAACTGTATACATGTATATGCATAAAATACATAACAAATAATAACCTGCTGTATAAAAAATAAATAGAATTAAAGTTCAAAATTTTAAAAAATAAAATTTAAAAATAAAACAGAAAAAAGTTCTTCCCTTCACACAGATGCATTTATATGAATGAATTATTTCCATGCTTATATCTATAAATACATAAAAGAGGAATAAAATCTAACTTGAACCATAAAAGAAAAAAAAAACCTGAACCCACCAGTTATACAGAGGAAAACCCAATCAGGGCACTTGCTCCAGCGGAAAACAATTCTGAAATTGGTCAGAGGTGGGGAATCATCTCCCATACAGCCAGCAACCCACCCCCCACACAAGGAGCGTCCTCATTGCAAAGCTGGGGGACCGTGCCGAGGCATCTGTGAGTAAACGTGAGCTGAGCCCCAGGCCAGCTGCTGCTGAACTGTTCCCACCCTTCCCAGGTAAAACACCTGAATATGTACAAGGGCTTGAAAGCCTAGAGGAAGGGCCACGGAACCACACAAGCGACAGCCCACAGGCCAACTTGGTGCCTGCAGGCCAGCCAGGATGGTCCTGGCCCCGGGCGCTCTTCCAGAAGTTTTCCATTGCCCTGCCTGAGATACCCCTCCTGTCCCGGCCCCCACTGGTTTTTTCCTTCCTCACCTCTGTCCGGAGAGAGATTCCAGCGGAAGGTATGGGTGACACATCCTCTTCTTTATAGGTGGCAGCCTGGCAACTCCTGCAGAAAGGCCAACAGAGCCCCACTCACACCGGGCAACCCACAAAGCCATGGCCCCTCACTCCCTCACACCAGCACAGCCCCGAGACTGCTGACGGGGCAGAGAATCTGGAGTCAGGCACAGCTTCAGGGGCTATTGCTGCCTGGAGCACTGTTTATATTGACCTCAACCAGGCACACCTGGGGAGGGCCGGCCGGCAGGGTAAGGCTGCCCAGGTCAGCTAATCCAAAACCCTCAGGGAATCACATTGTTGAAAATGGACCTCGCTAAGGCAGAATAGAAGTCAAGGAAAAAAAGGACACAATGCCATTTGCAGCCCCGTAGATGAGTCTGGAGGTAATCACGTGACTTGTAGTAAGTCAGAAAGTGAAAGACACATATCGTGTCATATCACTTATAGGTGTTACCTAAAAATGGATACCAGGGCAGATATTTCCACGGAGAAGGGCAATCACAGATTCATTAAAAAACTTATGGTTCACCAATGGAAAGGTGTGAGGATTGGTTTCATTACGATATCGGGGTTAACAGACATATACAAACACAGGGGACATATATAATCACCAAAGACCTACGGAATACCAAGAGAAGACTACTCAACATTCTGTCATAACGTACATGGGAAAAGGATCCCAGGAAGAACAGACATCTGTATATGTGTAAAAGAACCACATCTTCCACACCTACAACAAGCCAAACATTGTAATCAAACTAGCTGTAATACAAAATAAAAAAATAAATTAAAAACATGAACAAGAAGTAGTGAGACAAACTTGAGGGGCTTTCTCCTGGCACATTCCATTCTAAATTCCAATCTAGAACACGACTTCCATTGAGGCTCTGACGCCCTAGTAACCAGATTCGGTAAGGGAGAACTGCTGCCACCTTGTGGCCGTTTCACACAACAGCAGCTTTAATCCCAGCGCTAATGGTCAGTTGATATTCAAAATCATTGCCGGCCTGTAAATGACACCTGCCCTGAAAACAAATCCTGGGGTCACATATCGACCAAAAAATTCAAAGGACGTCCATATTTCAAAACGACCGTTTCAAAAGGCATATTTTACAGACATTAGTGTTCTGCTTCTATTTCTTTCTCTCTTTTTTGGTTAAAAAAAACGGGAATGGAAAAAGGCATCCCTCAGAATGGGAGAAAATCGTTGCAAACGAATCAATGGACAAAGGTTTAATCTCCAATATATATAAACAGCTCATGCAGCTTAATATTAGAAAAACAAACAACCCAATACAAATTGGGCAGAAGATCTAAAGAGACGTTTCTTCAAAGAAGACACCGAGATGGCCAAGACGCACATGAAAAGCTGCTCAAGAGCACTAATTATTAGAGAAATGCAAATCAAAAGTACAATGAGGTATCACCTCACACCTGTTAGAATCGGCATCATCAGAAAATCTACAAACAACAAATTCTGGGGAGGGTGTGGACAAAAGGAGCCCTCTTCCACTATTGGTGGGAATGTAAATTGATACAGTCACTATGGGGAACAGTAAGGAGTTTCCTTAAAAAAGCTAGAAATAGAATTACCCTCTGATCCAGCAATCCCACTTGTGGGCATATACCCAGAGAAAACCATAAATCAAAAAGGCACATTCACCACAATGTTCATTGCAGCACTATTTACAATAGCCAGGTAATGGAAGCAACCGAAATGCCCAGAGACAGACGAATGGATAAAGATGTGGTACATATATAAAATGGAATATTACTCAGCCATAAAAAGGAATGAAACTGGGTCATTTGTAGAGACATCGTTGGATCTAGAGACTGTCATACAGAATGAAGTAAGTCAGAAAGAGGAAAACAAATATTGTATATTAATGCATATATGGGGAACCTAAAAATGGTACAGATGAACTGGTTTGCAGGGAAGAAATAGAGACACAGAGGTAGAGAACAAACGTATGCACACCAAGTGTGGGAAGCCATGGGGTGGTGGTGGTGGGATGATTTGGAGATTGGGATTGAACTGTATACATGTATATGCATAAAATACATAACAAATAATAACCTGCTGTATAAAAAATAAATAGAATTAAAGTTCAAAATTTTAAAAAATAAAATTTAAAAATAAAACAGAAAAAAGTTCTTCCCTTCACACAGATGCATTTATATGAATGAATTATTTCCATGCTTATATCTATAAATACATAAAAGAGGAATAAAATCTAACTTGAACCATAAAAGAAAAAAAAACCTGAACCCACCAGTTATACAGAGGAAAACCCAATCAGGGCACTTGCTCCAGCGGAAAACAATTCTGAAATTGGTCAGCGGTGGGGAATCATCTCCCATACAGCCAGCAACCCACCCCCCACACAAGGAGCGTCCTCATTGCAAAGCTGGGGGACCGTGCCGAGGCATCTGTGAGTAAACGTGAGCTGAGCCCCAGGCCAGCTGCTGCTGAACTGTTCCCACCCTTCCCAGGTAAAACACCTGAATATGTACAAGGGCTTGAAAGCCTAGAGGAAGGGCCACGGAACCACACAAGCGACAGCCCACAGGCCAACTTGGTGCCTGCAGGCCAGCCAGGATGGTCCTGGCCCCGGGCGCTCTTCCAGAAGTTTTCCATTGCCCTGCCTGAGATACCCCTCCTGTCCCGGCCCCCACTGGTTTTTTCCTTCCTCACCTCTGTCCGGAGAGAGATTCCAGCGGAAGGTATGGGTGACACATCCTCTTCTTTATAGGTGGCAGCCTGGCAACTCCTGCAGAAAGGCCAAGAGATCCCCACTCACACCGGGCAACCCACAAAGCCATGGCCCCTCACTCCCTCACACCAGCACAGCCCTGAGACTGCTGACGGGGCAGAGAATCTGGAGTCAGGCACAGCTTCATGGGCTATTGCTGCCTGGAGCACTGTTTATATTGACCTCAACCAGGCACACCTGGGGAGGGCCGGCTGGCAGGGTAAGGCTGCCCAGGTCAGCTAATCCAAAACCCTCAGGGAATCACATTGTTGAAAATGGACCTCGCTAAGGCAGAATAGAAGTCAAGGAAAAAAAGGACACAATGCCATTTGCAGCCCCGTAGATGAGTCTGGAGGTAATCACGTGACTTGTAGTAAGTCAGAAAGTGAAAGACACATATCGTGTCATATCACTTATAGGTGTTACCTAAAAATGGATACCAGGGCAGATATTTCCACGGAGAAGGGCAATCACAGATTCATTAAAAAACTTATGGTTCACCAATGGAAAGGTGTGAGGATTGGTTTCATTACGATATCGGGGTTAACAGACATATACAAACACAGGGGACATATATAATCACCAAAGACCTACGGAATACCAAGAGAAGACTACTCAACATTCTGTCATAACGTACATGGGAAAAGGATCCCAGGAAGAACAGACATCTGTATATGTGTAAAAGAACCACATCTTCCACACCTACAACAAGCCAAACATTGTAATCAAACTTGCTGTAATACAAAATAAAAAAATAAATTAAAAACACGAACAAGAAGTAGTGAGACAAACTTGAGGGGCTTTCTCCTGGCACATTCCATTCTAAAGTCCAATCTAGAACACGACTTCCATTGAGGCTCTGTTGCCCTAGTAACCAGATTCGGTAAGGGAGAACTGCTGCCACCTTGTGGCCGTTTCACACAACAGCAGCTTTAATCCCAGCGCTAATGGTCAGTTGATATTCAAAATCATTGCCGGCCTGTAAATGACACCTGCCCTGAAAACAAATCCTGGGGTCACATATCGACCAAAAAATTCAAAGGACGTCCATATTTCAAAACGACCATTTCAAAAGGCATATTTTACGCACATTAGTGTTCTGCTTCTATTTCTTTCTTTCTCTTTTGGTTAAAAAAAACGGGAATGGAAAAAGGCATCCCTCAGAATGGGAGAAAATCGTTGCAAACGAATCAATGGACAAAGGTTTAATCTCCAATATATATAAACAGCTCATGCAGCTTAATATTAGAAAAACAAACAACCCAATACAAATTGGGCAGAAGATCTAAAGAGACGTTTCTTCAAAGAAGACACCGAGATGGCCAAGACGCACATGAAAAGCTGCTCAAGAGCACTAATTATTAGAGAAATGCAAATCAAAAGTACAATGAGGTATCACCTCACACCTGTTAGAATCGGCATCATCAGAAAATCTACAAACAACAAATTCTGGGGAGGGTGTGGACAAAAGGAGCCCTCTTCCACTATTGGTGGGAATGTAAATTGATACAGTCACTATGGGGAACAGTAAGGAGTTTCCTTAAAAAAGCTAGAAATAGAATTACCCTCTGATCCAGCAATCCCACTTGTGGGCATATACCCAGAGAAAACCATAAATCAAAAAGGCACATTCACCACAATGTTCATTGCAGCACTATTTACAATAGCCAGGTAATGGAAGCAACCGAAATGCCCAGAGACAGACGAATGGATAAAGATGTGGTACATATATAAAATGGAATATTACTCAGCCATAAAAAGGAATGAAACTGGGTCATTTGTAGAGACATCGTTGGATCTAGAGACTGTCATACAGAATGAAGTAAGTCAGAAAGAGGAAAACAAATATTGTATATTAATGCATATATGGGGAACCTAAAAATGGTACAGATGAACTGGTTTGCAGGGAAGAAATAGAGACACAGAGGTAGAGAATAAACGTATGGACACCAAGTGTGGGAAGCCATGGGGTGGTGGTGGTGGGATGATTTGGAGATTGGGATTGAACTGTATACATGTATATGCATAAAATACATAACAAATAATAACCTGCTGTATAAAAAATAAATAGAATTAAAGTTCAAAATTTTAAAAAATAAAATTTAAAAATAAAACAGAAAAAAGTTCTTCCCTTCACACAGATGCATTTATATGAATGAATTATTTCCATGCTTATATCTATAAATACATAAAAGAGGAATAAAATCTAACTTGAACCATAAAAGAAAAAAAAACCCTGAACCCGCCAGTTATACAGAGGAAAACCCAATCAGGGCACTTGCTCCAGCGGAAAACAATTCTGAAATTGGTCAGCGGTGGGGAATCATCTCCCATACAGCCAGCAACCCACCCCCCACACAAGGAGCGTCCTCATTGCAAAGCTGGGGGACCGTGCCGAGGCATCTGTGAGTAAATGTGAGCTGAGCCCCAGGCCAGCTGCTGCTGAACTGTTCCCACCCTTCCCAGGTAAAACACCTGAATATGTACAAGGGCTTGAAAGCCTAGAGGAAGGGCCACGGAACCACACAAGCGACAGCCCACAGGCCAACTTGGTGCCTGCAGGCCAGCCAGGATGGTCCTGGCCCCGGGCGCTCTTCCAGAAGTTTTCCATTGCCCTGCCTGAGATACCCCTCCTGTCCCGGCCCCCACTGGTTTTTTCCTTCCTCACCTCTGTCCGGAGAGAGATTCCAGCGGAAGGTATGGGTGACACATCCTCTTCTTTATAGGTGGCAGCCTGGCAACTCCTGCAGAAAGGCCAACAGAGCCCCACTCACACCGGGCAACCCACAAAGCCATGGCCCCTCACTCCCTCCCACCAGCACAGCCCCGAGACTGCTGACGGGGCAGAGAATCTGGAGTCAGGCACAGCTTCATGGGCTATTGCTGCCTGGAGCACTGTTTATATTGACCTCAACCAGGCACACCTGGGGAGGGCCGGCCGGCAGGGTAAGGCTGCCCAGGTCAGCTAATCCAAAACCCTCAGGGAATCACATTGTTGAAAATGGACCTCGCTAAGGCAGAAGAGAAGTCAAGGAAAAAAAGGACACAATGCCATTTGCAGCCCCGTAGATGAGTCTGGAGGTAATCACGTGACTTGTAGTAAGTCAGAAAGTGAAAGACACATATCGTGTCATATCACTTATAGGTGTTACCTAAAAATGGATACCAGGGCAGATATTTCCACGGAGAAGGGCAATCACAGATTCATTAAAAAACTTATGGTTCACCAATGGAAAGGTGTGAGGATTGGTTTCATTACGATATCGGGGTTAACAGACATATACAAACACAGGGGACATATATAATCACCAAAGACCTACGGAATACCAAGAGAAGACTACTCAACATTCTGTCATAACGTACATGGGAAAAGGATCCCAGGAAGAACAGACATCTGTATATGTGTAAAAGAACCACATCTTCCACACCTACAACAAGCCAAACATTGTAATCAAACTAGCTGTAATACAAAATAAAAAAATAAATTAAAAACATGAACAAGAAGTAGTGAGACAAACTTGAGGGGCTTTCTCCTGGCACATTCCATTCTAAAGTCCAATCTAGAACACGACTTCCATTGAGGCTCTGTTGCCCTAGTAACCAGATTCGGTAAGGGAGAACTGCTGCCACCTTGTGGCCGTTTCACACAACAGCAGCTTTAATCCCAGCGCTAATGGTCAGTTGATATTCAAAATCATTGCCGGCCTGTAAATGACACCTGCCCTGAAAACAAATCCTGGGGTCACATATCGACCAAAAAATTCAAAGGACGTCCATATTTCAAAACGACCATTTCAAAAGGCATATTTTACGCACATTAGTGTTCTGCTTCTATTTCTTTCTTTCTCTTTTGGTTAAAAAAAACGGGAATGGAAAAAGGCATCCCTCAGAATGGGAGAAAATCGTTGCAAACGAATCAATGGACAAAGGTTTAATCTCCAATATATATAAACAGCTCATGCAGCTTAATATTAGAAAAACAAACAACCCAATACAAATTGGGCAGAAGATCTAAAGAGACGTTTCTTCAAAGAAGACACCGAGATGGCCAAGACGCACATGAAAAGCTGCTCAAGAGCACTAATTATTAGAGAAATGCAAATCAAAAGTACAATGAGGTATCACCTCACACCTGTTAGAATCGGCATCATCAGAAAATCTACAAACAACAAATTCTGGGGAGGGTGTGGACAAAAGGAGCCCTCTTCCACTATTGGTGGGAATGTAAATTGATACAGTCACTATGGGGAACAGTAAGGAGTTTCCTTAAAAAAGCTAGAAATAGAATTACCCTCTGATCCAGCAATCCCACTTCTGGGCATATACCCAGAGAAAACCATAAATCAAAAAGGCACATTCACCACAATGTTCATTGCAGCACTATTTACAATAGCCAGGTAATGGAAGCAACCGAAATGCCCAGAGACAGACGAATGGATAAAGATGTGGTACATATATAAAATGGAATATTACTCAGCCATAAAAAGGAATGAAACTGGGTCATTTGTAGAGACATCGTTGGATCTAGAGACTGTCATACAGAATGAAGTAAGTCAGAAAGAGGAAAACAAATATTGTATATTAATGCATATATGGGGAACCTAAAAATGGTACAGATGAACTGGTTTGCAGGGAAGAAATAGAGACACAGAGGTAGAGAACAAACGTATGGACACCAAGTGTGGGAAGCCATGGGGTGGTGGTGGTGGGATGATTTGGAGATTGGGATTGAACTGTATACATGTATATGCATAAAATACATAACAAATAATAACCTGCTGTATAAAAAATAAATAGAATTAAAGTTCAAAATTTTAAAAAATAAAATTTAAAAATAAAACAGAAAAAAGTTCTTCCCTTCACACAGATGCATTTATATGAATGAATTATTTCCATGCTTATATCTATAAATACATAAAAGAGGAATAAAATCTAACTTGAACCATAAAAGAAAAAAAAAACCTGAACCCACCAGTTATACAGAGGAAAACCCAATCAGGGCACTTGCTCCAGCGGAAAACAATTCTGAAATTGGTCAGCGGTGGGGAATCATCTCCCATACAGCCAGCAACCCACCCCCCACACAAGGAGCGTCCTCATTGCAAAGCTGGGGGACCGTGCCGAGGCATCTGTGAGTAAATGTGAGCTGAGCCCCAGGCCAGCTGCTGCTGAACTGTTCCCACCCTTCCCAGGTAAAACACCTGAATATGTACAAGGGCTTGAAAGCCTAGAGGAAGGGCCACGGAACCACACAAGCGACAGCCCACAGGCCAACTTGGTGCCTGCAGGCCAGCCAGGATGGTCCTGGCCCCGGGCGCTCTTCCAGAAGTTTTCCATTGCCCTGCCTGAGATACCCCTCCTGTCCCGGCCCCCACTGGTTTTTTCCTTCCTCACCTCTGTCCGGAGAGAGATTCCAGCGGAAGGTATGGGTGACACATCCTCTTCTTTATAGGTGGCAGCCTGGCAACTCCTGCAGAAAGGCCAACAGAGCCCCACTCACACCGGGCAACCCACAAAGCCATGGCCCCTCACTCCCTCACACCAGCACAGCCCCGAGACTGCTGACGGGGCAGAGAATCTGGAGTCAGGCACAGCTTCATGGGCTATTGCTGCCTGGAGCACTGTTTATATTGACCTCAACCAGGCACACCTGGGGAGGGCCGGCCGGCAGGGTAAGGCTGCCCAGGTCAGCTAATCCAAAACCCTCAGGGAATCACATTGTTGAAAATGGACCTCGCTAAGGCAGAATAGAAGTCAAGGAAAAAAAGGACACAATGCCATTTGCAGCCCCGTAGATGAGTCTGGAGGTAATCACGTGACTTGTAGTAAGTCAGAAAGTGAAAGACACATATCGTGTCATATCACTTATAGGTGTTACCTAAAAATGGATACCAGGGCAGATATTTCCACGGAGAAGGGCAATCACAGATTCATTAAAAAACTTATGGTTCACCAATGGAAAGGTGTGAGGATTGGTTTCATTACGATATCGGGGTTAACAGACATATACAAACACAGGGGACATATATAATCACCAAAGACCTACGGAATACCAAGAGAAGACTACTCAACATTCTGTCATAACGTACATGGGAAAAGGATCCCAGGAAGAACAGACATCTGTATATGTGTAAAAGAACCACATCTTCCACACCTACAACAAGCCAAACATTGTAATCAAACTTGCTGTAATACAAAATAAAAAAATAAATTAAAAACACGAACAAGAAGTAGTGAGACAAACTTGAGGGGCTTTCTCCTGGCACATTCCATTCTAAAGTCCAATCTAGAACACGACTTCCATTGAGGCTCTGTTGCCCTAGTAACCAGATTCGGTAAGGGAGAACTGCTGCCACCTTGTGGCCGTTTCACACAACAGCAGCTTTAATCCCAGCGCTAATGGTCAGTTGATATTCAAAATCATTGCCGGCCTGTAAATGACACCTGCCCTGAAAACAAATCCTGGGGTCACATATCGACCAAAAAATTCAAAGGACGTCCATATTTCAAAACGACCATTTCAAAAGGCATATTTTACGCACATTAGTGTTCTGCTTCTATTTCTTTCTTTCTCTTTTGGTTAAAAAAAACGGGAATGGAAAAAGGCATCCCTCAGAATGGGAGAAAATCGTTGCAAACGAATCAATGGACAAAGGTTTAATCTCCAATATATATAAACAGCTCATGCATCTTAATATTAGAAAAACAAACAACCCAATACAAAAATGGGCAGAAGAACTAAAGAGACGTTTCTTCAAAGAAGACACCGAGATGGCCAAGACGCACATGAAAAGCTGCTCAAGAGCACTAATTATTAGAGAAATGCAAATCAAAAGTACAATGAGGTATCACCTCACACCTGTTAGAATCGGCATCATCAGAAAATCTACAAACAACAAATTCTGGGGAGGGTGTGGACAAAAGGAGCCCTCTTCCACTATTGGTGGGAATGTAAATTGATACAGTCACTATGGGGAACAGTAAGGAGTTTCCTTAAAAAAGCTAGAAATAGAATAACCCTCTGATCCAGCAATCCCACTTCTGGGCATATACCCAGAGAAAACCATAAATCAAAAAGGCACATTCACCACAATGTTCATTGCAGCACTATTTACAATAGCCAGGTAATGGAAGCAACCGAAATGCCCAGAGACAGACGAATGGATAAAGATGTGGTACATATATAAAATGGAATATTACTCAGCCATAAAAAGGAATGAAACTGGGTCATTTGTAGAGACATCGATGGATCTAGAGACTGTCATACAGAATGAAGTAAGTCAGAAAGAGGAAAACAAATATTGTATATTAATGCATATATGGGGAACCTAAAAATGGTACAGATGAACTGGTTTGCAGGGAAGAAATAGAGACACAGAGGTAGAGAACAAACGTATGGACACCAAGTGTGGGAAGCCATGGGGTGGTGGTGGTGGGATGATTTGGAGATTGGGATTGAACTGTATACATGTATATGCATAAAATACATAACAAATAATAACCTGCTGTATAAAAAATAAATAGAATTAAAGTTCAAAATTTTAAAAAATAAAATTTAAAAATAAAACAGAAAAAAGTTCTTCCCTTCACACAGATGCATTTATATGAATGAATTATTTCCATGCTTATATCTATAAATACATAAAAGAGGAATAAAATCTAACTTGAACCATAAAAGAAAAAAAAAACCTGAACCCACCAGTTATACAGAGGAAAACCCAATCAGGGCACTTGCTCCAGCGGAAAACAATTCTGAAATTGGTCAGCGGTGGGGAATCATCTCCCATACAGCCAGCAACCCACCCCCCACACAAGGAGCGTCCTCATTGCAAAGCTGGGGGACCGTGCCGAGGCATCTGTGAGTAAACGTGAGCTGAGCCCCAGGCCAGCTGCTGCTGAACTGTTCCCACCCTTCCCAGGTAAAACACCTGAATATGTACAAGGGCTTGAAAGCCTAGAGGAAGGGCCACGGAACCACACAAGCGACAGCCCACAGGCCAACTTGGTGCCTGCAGGCCAGCCAGGATGGTCCTGGCCCCGGGCGCTCTTCCAGAAGTTTTCCATTGCCCTGCCTGAGATACCCCTCCTGTCCCGGCACCCACTGGTTTTTTCCTTCCTCACCTCTGTCCGGAGAGAGATTCCAGCGGAAGGTATGGGTGACACATCCTCTTCTTTATAGGTGGCAGCCTGGCAACTCCTGCAGAAAGGCCAACAGAGCCCCACTCACACCGGGCAACCCACAAAGCCATGGCCCCTCACTCCCTCCCACCAGCACAGCCCCGAGACTGCTGACGGGGCAGAGAATCTGGAGTCAGGCACAGCTTCATGGGCTATTGCTGCCTGGAGCACTGTTTATATTGACCTCAACCAGGCACACCTGGGGAGGGCCGGCCGGCAGGGTAAGGCTGCCCAGGTCAGCTAATCCAAAACCCTCAGGGAATCACATTGTTGAAAATGGACCTCGCTAAGGCAGAATAGAAGTCAAGGAAAAAAAGGACACAATGCCATTTGCAGCCCCGTAGATGAGTCTGGAGGTAATCACGTGACTTGTAGTAAGTCAGAAAGTGAAAGACACATATCGTGTCATATCACTTATAGGTGTTACCTAAAAATGGATACCAGGGCAGATATTTCCACGGAGAAGGGCAATCACAGATTCATTAAAAAACTTATGGTTCACCAATGGAAAGGTGTGAGGATTGGTTTCATTACGATATCGGGGTTAACAGACATATACAAACACAGGGGACATATATAATCACCAAAGACCTACGGAATACCAAGAGAAGACTACTCAACATTCTGTCATAACGTACATGGGAAAAGGATCCCAGGAAGAACAGACATCTGTATATGTGTAAAAGAACCACATCTTCCACACCTACAACAAGCCAAACATTGTAATCAAACTTGCTGTAATAAAAAATAAAAAAATAAATTAAAAACACGAACAAGAAGTAGTGAGACAAACTTGAGGGGCTTTCGCCTGGCACATTCCATTCTAAATTCCAATCTAGAACACGACTTCCATTGAGGCTCTGTTGCCCTAGTAACCAGATTCGGTAAGGGAGAACTGCTGCCACCTTGTGGCCGTTTCACACAACAGCAGCTTTAATCCCAGCGCTAATGGTCAGTTGATATTCAAAATCATTGCCGGCCTGTAAATGACACCTGCCCTGAAAACAAATCCTGGGGTCACATATCGACCAAAAAATTCAAAGGACGTCCATATTTCAAAACGACCATTTCAAAAGGCATATTTTACGCACATTAGTGTTCTGCTTCTATTTCTTTCTTTCTCTTTTGGTTAAAAAAAACGGGAATGGAAAAAGGCATCCCTCAGAATGGGAGAAAATCGTTGCAAACGAATCAATGGACAAAGGTTTAATCTCCAATATATATAAACAGCTCATGCAGCTTAATATTAGAAAAACAAACAACCCAATACAAATTGGGCAGAAGATCTAAAGAGACGTTTCTTCAAAGAAGACACCGAGATGGCCAAGACGCACATGAAAAGCTGCTCAAGAGCACTAATTATTAGAGAAATGCAAATCAAAAGTACAATGAGGTATCACCTCACACCTGTTAGAATCGGCATCATCAGAAAATCTACAAACAACAAATTCTGGGGAGGGTGTGGACAAAAGGAGCCCTCTTCCACTATTGGTGGGAATGTAAATTGATACAGTCACTATGGGGAACAGTAAGGAGTTTCCTTAAAAAAGCTAGAAATAGAATTACCCTCTGATCCAGCAATCCCACTTGTGGGCATATACCCAGAGAAAACCATAAATCAAAAAGGCACATTCACCACAATGTTCATTGCAGCACTATTTACAATAGCCAGGTAATGGAAGCAACCGAAATGCCCAGAGACAGACGAATGGATAAAGATGTGGTACATATATAAAATGGAATATTACTCAGCCATAAAAAGGAATGAAACTGGGTCATTTGTAGAGACATCGTTGGATCTAGAGACTGTCATACAGAATGAAGTAAGTCAGAAAGAGGAAAACAAATATTGTATATTAATGCATATATGGGGAACCTAAAAATGGTACAGATGAACTGGTTTGCAGGGAAGAAATAGAGACACAGAGGTAGAGAACAAACGTATGGACACCAAGTGTGGGAAGCCATGGGGTGGTGGTGGTGGGATGATTTGGAGATTGGGATTGAACTGTATACATGTATATGCATAAAATACATAACAAATAATAACCTGCTGTATAAAAAATAAATAGAATTAAAGTTCAAAATTTTAAAAAATAAAATTTAAAAATAAAACAGAAAAAAGTTCTTCCCTTCACACAGATGCATTTATATGAATGAATTATTTCCATGCTTATATCTATAAATACATAAAAGAGGAATAAAATCTAACTTGAACCATAAAAGAAAAAAAAAACCTGAACCCACCAGTTATACAGAGGAAAACCCAATCAGGGCACTTGCTCCAGCGGAAAACAATTCTGAAATTGGTCAGCGGTGGGGAATCATCTCCCATACAGCCAGCAACCCACCCCCCACACAAGGAGCGTCCTCATTGCAAAGCTGGGGGACCGTGCCGAGGCATCTGTGAGTAAATGTGAGCTGAGCCCCAGGCCAGCTGCTGCTGAACTGTTCCCACCCTTCCCAGGTAAAACACCTGAATATGTACAAGGGCTTGAAAGCCTAGAGGAAGGGCCACGGAACCACACAAGCGACAGCCCACAGGCCAACTTGGTGCCTGCAGGCCAGCCAGGATGGTCCTGGCCCCGGGCGCTCTTCCAGAAGTTTTCCATTGCCCTGCCTGAGATACCCCTCCTGTCCCGGCCCCCACTGGTTTTTTCCTTCCTCACCTCTGTCCGGAGAGAGATTCCAGCGGAAGGTATGGGTGACACATCCTCTTCTTTATAGGTGGCAGCCTGGCAACTCCTGCAGAAAGGCCAACAGAGCCCCACTCACACCGGGCAACCCACAAAGCCATGGCCCCTCACTCCCTCACACCAGCACAGCCCCGAGACTGCTGACGGGGCAGAGAATCTGGAGTCAGGCACAGCTTCATGGGCTATTGCTGCCTGGAGCACTGTTTATATTGACCTCAACCAGGCACACCTGGGGAGGGCCGGCCGGCAGGGTAAGGCTGCCCAGGTCAGCTAATCCAAAACCCTCAGGGAATCACATTGTTGAAAATGGACCTCGCTAAGGCAGAAGAGAAGTCAAGGAAAAAAAGGACACAATGCCATTTGCAGCCCCGTAGATGAGTCTGGAGGTAATCACGTGACTTGTAGTAAGTCAGAAAGTGAAAGACACATATCGTGTCATATCACTTATAGGTGTTACCTAAAAATGGATACCAGGGCAGATATTTCCACGGAGAAGGGCAATCACAGATTCATTAAAAAACTTATGGTTCACCAATGGAAAGGTGTGAGGATTGGTTTCATTACGATATCGGGGTTAACAGACATATACAAACACAGGGGACATATATAATCACCAAAGACCTACGGAATACCAAGAGAAGACTACTCAACATTCTGTCATAACGTACATGGGAAAAGGATCCCAGGAAGAACAGACATCTGTATATGTGTAAAAGAACCACATCTTCCACACCTACAACAAGCCAAACATTGTAATCAAACTTGCTGTAATACAAAATAAAAAAATAAATTAAAAACACGAACAAGAAGTAGTGAGACAAACTTGAGGGGCTTTCTCCTGGCACATTCCATTCTAAATTCCAATCTAGAACACGACTTCCATTGACGCTCTGTTGCCCTAGTAACCAGATTCGGTAAGGGAGAACTGCTGCCACCTTGTGGCCGTTTCACACAACAGCAGCTTTAATCCCAGCGCTAATGGTCAGTTGATATTCAAAATCATTGCCGGCCTGTAAATGACACCTGCCCTGAAAACAAATCCTGGGGTCACATATCGACCAAAAAATTCAAAGGACGTCCATATTTCAAAACGACCGTTTCAAAAGGCATATTTTACGCACATTAGTGTTCTGCTTCTATTTCTTTCTTTCTTTTTTGGTTAAAAAAAACGGGAATGGAAAAAGGCATCCCTCAGAATGGGAGAAAATCGTTGCAAAGGAATCAATGGACAAAGGTTTAATCTCCAATATATATAAACAGCTCATGCAGCTTAATATTAGAAAAACAAACCACCCAATACAAATTGGGCAGAAGATCTAAAGAGACGTTTCTTCAAAGAAGACACCGAGATGGCCAAGACGCACATGAAAAGCTGCTCAAGAGCACTAATTATTAGAGAAATGCAAATCAAAAGTACAATGAGGTATCACCTCACACCTGTTTGAATCGGCATCATCAGAAAATCTACAAACAACAAATTCTGGGGAGGGTGTGGACAAAAGGAGCCCTCTTCCACTATTGGTGGGAATGTAAATTGATACAGTCACTATGGGGAACAGTAAGGAGTTTCCTTAAAAAAGCTAGAAATAGAATTACCCTCTGATCCAGCAATCCCACTTCTGGGCATATACCCAGAGAAAACCATAAATCAAAAAGGCACATTCACCACAATGTTCATTGCAGCACTATTTACAATAGCCAGGTAATGGAAGCAACCGAAATGCCCACAGACAGACGAATGGATAAAGATGTGGTACATATATAAAATGGAATATTACTCAGCCATAAAAAGGAATGAAACTGGGTCATTTGTAGAGACATCGATGGATTTAGAGACTGTCATACAGAATGAAGTAAGTCAGAAAGAGGAAAACAAATATTGTATATTAATGCATATATGTGGAACCTAAAAATGGTACAGATGAACTGGTTTGCAGGGAAGAAGTAGAGACACAGAGGTAGAGAACAAACGTATGGACACCAAGTGTGGGAAGCCATGGGGTGGTGGTGGTGGGATGATTTGGAGATTGGGATTGAACTGTATACATGGATATGCATAAAATACATAACCAATAATAACCTGCTGTATAAAAAATAAATAAAATTAAAGTTCAAAATTTTAAAAAATAAAATTTAAAAATAAAACAGGAAAAAGTTCTTCCCTTCACACAGATGCATTTATATGAATGAATTATTTCCATGCTTATATCTATAAATACATAAAAGAGGAATAAAATCTAACTTGAACCATAAAAGAAAAAAAAAACCTGAACCCACCAGTTATACAGAGGAAAACACCATCAGGGCACTTGCTCCAGCGGAAAACAATTCTGAAATTGGTCAGAGGTGGGGAATCATCTCCCATACAGCCAGCAACCCACATCACACACAAGGAGCGTCCTCATTACAAAGCTGGGGGACCGTGCCGAGGCATCTGTGAGTAAACGTGAGCTGAGCCCCAGGCCAGCTGCTGCTGAACTGTTCCCACCCTTCCAGGTAAAACACCTGAATATGTACAAGGGCTTGAAAGCCTAGAGGAAGGGCCACGGAACCACACAAGCGACAGCCCACAGGCCAAATTGGTGCCTGCAGGCCAGCCAGGATGGTCCTGGCCCCGGGCGCTCTTCCAGAAGTTTTCCATTGCCCTGCCTGAGATACCCCTCCTGTCCCAGCCCCCACTGGTTTTTTCCTTCCTCACCTCTGTCCGGAGAGAGATTCCAGCGGAAGGTATGGGTGACACAACCTCTTCTTTATAGGTGGCAGCCTGGCAACTCCTGCAGAAAGGCCAACAGAGCCCCACTCACACCGGGCAACCCACAAAGCCATGGCCCCTCACTCCCTCACACCAGCACAGCCCCGAGACTGCTGACGGGGCAGAGAATCTGGAGTCAGGCACAGCTTCATGGGCTATTGCTGCCTGGAGCACTGTTTATATTGACCTCAACCAGGCACACCTGGGGAGGGCCGGCCGGCAGGGTAAGGCTGCCCAGGTCAGCTAATCCAAAACCCTCAGGGAATCACATTGTTGAAAATGGACCTCGCTAAGGCAGAATAGAAGTCAAGGAAAAAAAGGACACAATGCCATTTGCAGCCCCGTAGATGAGTCTGGAGGTAATCACGTGACTTGTAGTAAGTCAGAAAGTGAAAGACACATATCGTGTCATATCACTTATAGGTGTTACCTAAAAATGGATACCAGGGCAGATATTTCCACGGAGAAGGGCAATCACAGATTCATTAAAAAACTTATGGTTCACCAATGGAAAGGTGTGAGGATTGGTTTCATTACGATATCGGGGTTAACAGACATATACAAACACAGGGGACATATATAATCACCAAAGACCTACGGAATACCAAGAGAAGACTACTCAACATTCTGTCATAACGTACATGGGAAAAGGATCCCAGGAAGAACAGACATCTGTATATGTGTAAAAGAACCACATCTTCCACACCTACAACAAGCCAAACATTGTAATCAAACTTGCTGTAATACAAAATAAAAAAATAAATTAAAAACACGAACAAGAAGTAGTGAGACAAACTTGAGGGGCTTTCTCCTGGCACATTCCATTCTAAATTCCAATCTAGAACACGACTTCCATTGACGCTCTGTTGCCCTAGTAACCAGATTCGGTAAGGGAGAACTGCTGCCACCTTGTGGCCGTTTCACACAACAGCAGCTTTAATCCCAGCGCTAATGGTCAGTTGATATTCAAAATCATTGCCGGCCTGTAAATGACACCTGCCCTGAAAACAAATCCTGGGGTCACATATCGACCAAAAAATTCAAAGGACGTCCATATTTCAAAACGACCGTTTCAAAAGGCATATTTTACAGACATTAGTGTTCTGCTTCTATTTCTTTCTCTCTTTTTTGGTTAAAAAAAACGGGAATGGAAAAAGGCATCCCTCAGAATGGGAGAAAATCGTTGCAAACGAATCAATGGACAAAGGTTTAATCTCCAATATATATAAACAGCTCATGCAGCTTAATATTAGAAAAACAAACAACCCAATACAAATTGGGCAGAAGATCTAAAGAGACGTTTCTTCAAAGAAGACACCGAGATGGCCAAGACGCACATGAAAAGCTGCTCAAGAGCACTAATTATTAGAGAAATGCAAATCAAAAGTACAATGAGGTATCACCTCACACCTGTTAGAATCGGCATCATCAGAAAATCTACAAACAACAAATTCTGGGGAGGGTGTGGACAAAAGGAGCCCTCTTCCACTATTGGTGGGAATGTAAATTGATACAGTCACTATGGGGAACAGTAAGGAGTTTCCTTAAAAAAGCTAGAAATAGAATTACCCTCTGATCCAGCAATCCCACTTGTGGGCATATACCCAGAGAAAACCATAAATCAAAAAGGCACATTCACCACAATGTTCATTGCAGCACTATTTACAATAGCCAGGTAATGGAAGCAACCGAAATGCCCAGAGACAGACGAATGGATAAAGATGTGGTACATATATAAAATGGAATATTACTCAGCCATAAAAAGGAATGAAACTGGGTCATTTGTAGAGACATCGTTGGATCTAGAGACTGTCATACAGAATGAAGTAAGTCAGAAAGAGGAAAACAAATATTGTATATTAATGCATATATGGGGAACCTAAAAATGGTACAGATGAACTGGTTTGCAGGGAAGAAATAGAGACACAGAGGTAGAGAACAAACGTATGCACACCAAGTGTGGGAAGCCATGGGGTGGTGGTGGTGGGATGATTTGGAGATTGGGATTGAACTGTATACATGTATATGCATAAAATACATAACAAATAATAACCTGCTGTATAAAAAATAAATAGAATTAAAGTTCAAAATTTTAAAAAATAAAATTTAAAAATAAAACAGAAAAAAGTTCTTCCCTTCACACAGATGCATTTATATGAATGAATTATTTCCATGCTTATATCTATAAATACATAAAAGAGGAATAAAATCTAACTTGAACCATAAAAGAAAAAAAAACCTGAACCCACCAGTTATACAGAGGAAAACCCAATCAGGGCACTTGCTCCAGCGGAAAACAATTCTGAAATTGGTCAGCGGTGGGGAATCATCTCCCATACAGCCAGCAACCCACCCCCCACACAAGGAGCGTCCTCATTGCAAAGCTGGGGGACCGTGCCGAGGCATCTGTGAGTAAACGTGAGCTGAGCCCCAGGCCAGCTGCTGCTGAACTGTTCCCACCCTTCCCAGGTAAAACACCTGAATATGTACAAGGGCTTGAAAGCCTAGAGGAAGGGCCACGGAACCACACAAGCGACAGCCCACAGGCCAACTTGGTGCCTGCAGGCCAGCCAGGATGGTCCTGGCCCCGGGCGCTCTTCCAGAAGTTTTCCATTGCCCTGCCTGAGATACCCCTCCTGTCCCGGCCCCCACTGGTTTTTTCCTTCCTCACCTCTGTCCGGAGAGAGATTCCAGCGGAAGGTATGGGTGACACATCCTCTTCTTTATAGGTGGCAGCCTGGCAACTCCTGCAGAAAGGCCAAGAGAGCCCCACTCACACCGGGCAACCCACAAAGCCATGGCCCCTCACTCCCTCACACCAGCACAGCCCTGAGACTGCTGACGGGGCAGAGAATCTGGAGTCAGGCACAGCTTCATGGGCTATTGCTGCCTGGAGCACTGTTTATATTGACCTCAACCAGGCACACCTGGGGAGGGCCGGCTGGCAGGGTAAGGCTGCCCAGGTCAGCTAATCCAAAACCCTCAGGGAATCACATTGTTGAAAATGGACCTCGCTAAGGCAGAATAGAAGTCAAGGAAAAAAAGGACACAATGCCATTTGCAGCCCCGTAGATGAGTCTGGAGGTAATCACGTGACTTGTAGTAAGTCAGAAAGTGAAAGACACATATCGTGTCATATCACTTATAGGTGTTACCTAAAAATGGATACCAGGGCAGATATTTCCACGGAGAAGGGCAATCACAGATTCATTAAAAAACTTATGGTTCACCAATGGAAAGGTGTGAGGATTGGTTTCATTACGATATCGGGGTTAACAGACATATACAAACACAGGGGACATATATAATCACCAAAGACCTACGGAATACCAAGAGAAGACTACTCAACATTCTGTCATAACGTACATGGGAAAAGGATCCCAGGAAGAACAGACATCTGTATATGTGTAAAAGAACCACATCTTCCACACCTACAACAAGCCAAACATTGTAATCAAACTTGCTGTAATACAAAATAAAAAAATAAATTAAAAACACGAACAAGAAGTAGTGAGACAAACTTGAGGGGCTTTCTCCTGGCACATTCCATTCTAAAGTCCAATCTAGAACACGACTTCCATTGAGGCTCTGTTGCCCTAGTAACCAGATTCGGTAAGGGAGAACTGCTGCCACCTTGTGGCCGTTTCACACAACAGCAGCTTTAATCCCAGCGCTAATGGTCAGTTGATATTCAAAATCATTGCCGGCCTGTAAATGACACCTGCCCTGAAAACAAATCCTGGGGTCACATATCGACCAAAAAATTCAAAGGACGTCCATATTTCAAAACGACCATTTCAAAAGGCATATTTTACGCACATTAGTGTTCTGCTTCTATTTCTTTCTTTCTCTTTTGGTTAAAAAAAACGGGAATGGAAAAAGGCATCCCTCAGAATGGGAGAAAATCGTTGCAAACGAATCAATGGACAAAGGTTTAATCTCCAATATATATAAACAGCTCATGCAGCTTAATATTAGAAAAACAAACAACCCAATACAAATTGGGCAGAAGATCTAAAGAGACGTTTCTTCAAAGAAGACACCGAGATGGCCAAGACGCACATGAAAAGCTGCTCAAGAGCACTAATTATTAGAGAAATGCAAATCAAAAGTACAATGAGGTATCACCTCACACCTGTTAGAATCGGCATCATCAGAAAATCTACAAACAACAAATTCTGGGGAGGGTGTGGACAAAAGGAGCCCTCTTCCACTATTGGTGGGAATGTAAATTGATACAGTCACTATGGGGAACAGTAAGGAGTTTCCTTAAAAAAGCTAGAAATAGAATTACCCTCTGATCCAGCAATCCCACTTGTGGGCATATACCCAGAGAAAACCATAAATCAAAAAGGCACATTCACCACAATGTTCATTGCAGCACTATTTACAATAGCCAGGTAATGGAAGCAACCGAAATGCCCAGAGACAGACGAATGGATAAAGATGTGGTACATATATAAAATGGAATATTACTCAGCCATAAAAAGGAATGAAACTGGGTCATTTGTAGAGACATCGTTGGATCTAGAGACTGTCATACAGAATGAAGTAAGTCAGAAAGAGGAAAACAAATATTGTATATTAATGCATATATGGGGAACCTAAAAATGGTACAGATGAACTGGTTTGCAGGGAAGAAATAGAGACACAGAGGTAGAGAATAAACGTATGGACACCAAGTGTGGGAAGCCATGGGGTGGTGGTGGTGGGATGATTTGGAGATTGGGATTGAACTGTATACATGTATATGCATAAAATACATAACAAATAATAACCTGCTGTATAAAAAATAAATAGAATTAAAGTTCAAAATTTTAAAAAATAAAATTTAAAAATAAAACAGAAAAAAGTTCTTCCCTTCACACAGATGCATTTATATGAATGAATTATTTCCATGCTTATATCTATAAATACATAAAAGAGGAATAAAATCTAACTTGAACCATAAAAGAAAAAAAAACCCTGAACCCGCCAGTTATACAGAGGAAAACCCAATCAGGGCACTTGCTCCAGCGGAAAACAATTCTGAAATTGGTCAGCGGTGGGGAATCATCTCCCATACAGCCAGCAACCCACCCCCCACACAAGGAGCGTCCTCATTGCAAAGCTGGGGGACCGTGCCGAGGCATCTGTGAGTAAATGTGAGCTGAGCCCCAGGCCAGCTGCTGCTGAACTGTTCCCACCCTTCCCAGGTAAAACACCTGAATATGTACAAGGGCTTGAAAGCCTAGAGGAAGGGCCACGGAACCACACAAGCGACAGCCCACAGGCCAACTTGGTGCCTGCAGGCCAGCCAGGATGGTCCTGGCCCCGGGCGCTCTTCCAGAAGTTTTCCATTGCCCTGCCTGAGATACCCCTCCTGTCCCGGCCCCCACTGGTTTTTTCCTTCCTCACCTCTGTCCGGAGAGAGATTCCAGCGGAAGGTATGGGTGACACATCCTCTTCTTTATAGGTGGCAGCCTGGCAACTCCTGCAGAAAGGCCAACAGAGCCCCACTCACACCGGGCAACCCACAAAGCCATGGCCCCTCACTCCCTCCCACCAGCACAGCCCCGAGACTGCTGACGGGGCAGAGAATCTGGAGTCAGGCACAGCTTCATGGGCTATTGCTGCCTGGAGCACTGTTTATATTGACCTCAACCAGGCACACCTGGGGAGGGCCGGCCGGCAGGGTAAGGCTGCCCAGGTCAGCTAATCCAAAACCCTCAGGGAATCACATTGTTGAAAATGGACCTCGCTAAGGCAGAAGAGAAGTCAAGGAAAAAAAGGACACAATGCCATTTGCAGCCCCGTAGATGAGTCTGGAGGTAATCACGTGACTTGTAGTAAGTCAGAAAGTGAAAGACACATATCGTGTCATATCACTTATAGGTGTTACCTAAAAATGGATACCAGGGCAGATATTTCCACGGAGAAGGGCAATCACAGATTCATTAAAAAACTTATGGTTCACCAATGGAAAGGTGTGAGGATTGGTTTCATTACGATATCGGGGTTAACAGACATATACAAACACAGGGGACATATATAATCACCAAAGACCTACGGAATACCAAGAGAAGACTACTCAACATTCTGTCATAACGTACATGGGAAAAGGATCCCAGGAAGAACAGACATCTGTATATGTGTAAAAGAACCACATCTTCCACACCTACAACAAGCCAAACATTGTAATCAAACTAGCTGTAATACAAAATAAAAAAATAAATTAAAAACATGAACAAGAAGTAGTGAGACAAACTTGAGGGGCTTTCTCCTGGCACATTCCATTCTAAAGTCCAATCTAGAACACGACTTCCATTGAGGCTCTGTTGCCCTAGTAACCAGATTCGGTAAGGGAGAACTGCTGCCACCTTGTGGCCGTTTCACACAACAGCAGCTTTAATCCCAGCGCTAATGGTCAGTTGATATTCAAAATCATTGCCGGCCTGTAAATGACACCTGCCCTGAAAACAAATCCTGGGGTCACATATCGACCAAAAAATTCAAAGGACGTCCATATTTCAAAACGACCATTTCAAAAGGCATATTTTACGCACATTAGTGTTCTGCTTCTATTTCTTTCTTTCTCTTTTGGTTAAAAAAAACGGGAATGGAAAAAGGCATCCCTCAGAATGGGAGAAAATCGTTGCAAACGAATCAATGGACAAAGGTTTAATCTCCAATATATATAAACAGCTCATGCAGCTTAATATTAGAAAAACAAACAACCCAATACAAATTGGGCAGAAGATCTAAAGAGACGTTTCTTCAAAGAAGACACCGAGATGGCCAAGACGCACATGAAAAGCTGCTCAAGAGCACTAATTATTAGAGAAATGCAAATCAAAAGTACAATGAGGTATCACCTCACACCTGTTAGAATCGGCATCATCAGAAAATCTACAAACAACAAATTCTGGGGAGGGTGTGGACAAAAGGAGCCCTCTTCCACTATTGGTGGGAATGTAAATTGATACAGTCACTATGGGGAACAGTAAGGAGTTTCCTTAAAAAAGCTAGAAATAGAATAACCCTCTGATCCAGCAATCCCACTTCTGGGCATATACCCAGAGAAAACCATAAATCAAAAAGGCACATTCACCACAATGTTCATTGCAGCACTATTTACAATAGCCAGGTAATGGAAGCAACCGAAATGCCCAGAGACAGACGAATGGATAAAGATGTGGTACATATATAAAATGGAATATTACTCAGCCATAAAAAGGAATGAAACTGGGTCATTTGTAGAGACATCGATGGATCTAGAGACTGTCATACAGAATGAAGTAAGTCAGAAAGAGGAAAACAAATATTGTATATTAATGCATATATGGGGAACCTAAAAATGGTACAGATGAACTGGTTTGCAGGGAAGAAATAGAGACACAGAGGTAGAGAACAAACGTATGGACACCAAGTGTGGGAAGCCATGGGGTGGTGGTGGTGGGATGATTTGGAGATTGGGATTGAACTGTATACATGGATATGCATAAAATACATAACCAATAATAACCTGCTGTATAAAAAATAAATAAAATTAAAGTTCAAAATTTTAAAAAATAAAATTTAAAAATAAAACAGGAAAAAGTTCTTCCCTTCACACAGATGCATTTATATGAATGAATCATTTCCATGCTTATATCTATAAATACATAAAAGAGGAATAAAATCTAACTTGAACCATAAAAGAAAAAAAAAAAACCTGAACCCACCAGTTATACAGAGGAACACCCAATCAGGGCACTTGCTCCAGCGGAAAACAATTCTGAAATTGGTCAGCGGTGGGGAATCATCTCCCATACAGCCAGCAACCCACACCCCACACAAGGAGCGTCCTCATTGCAAAGCTGGGGGACCGTGCCGAGGCATCTGTGAGTAAACGTGA
Organism: Mesoplodon bidens; assembly: GCF_964165515.1. Lineage (NCBI taxonomy): Eukaryota > Metazoa > Chordata > Mammalia > Artiodactyla > Ziphiidae > Mesoplodon > Mesoplodon bidens. The sequence continues at coordinate 192,156 of NW_027671495.1, forward strand.
GCTGAGCCCCAGGCCAGCTGCTGCTGAACTGTTCCCACCCTTCCCAGGTAAAACACCTGAATATGTACAAGGGCTTGAAAGCCTAGAGGAAGGGCCACGGAACCACACAAGCGACAGCCCACAGGCCAACTTGGTGCCTGCAGGACAGCCAGGATGGTCCTGGCCCCGGGCGCTCTTCCAGAAGTTTTCCATTGCCCTGCCTGAGATACCCCTCCTGTCCCGGCCCCCACTGGTTTTTTCCTTCCTCACCTCTGTCCGGAGAGAAATTCCAGCGGAAGGTATGGGTGACACATCCTCTTCCTTATAGGTGGCAGCCTTGCAACTCCTGCAGAAAGGCCAGCAGAGCCCCACTCACACCGGGCCACCCACAAAGCCATGGCCCCTCACTCCCTCCCACCAGCACAGCCCCGAGACTGCTGACGGGGCAGAGAATCTGGAGTCAGGCACAGCTTCAGGGGCTATTGCTGCCTGGAGCACTGTTTATATTGACCTCAACCAGGCACACCTGGGGAGGGCCGGCCGGCAGCGTAAGGCTGCCCAGGTCAGCTAATCCACAACCCTCAGGGAATCACATTGTTGAAAATGGACCTCGCTAAGGCAGAAGAGAAGTCAAGGAAAAAAAGGACACAATGCCATTTGCAGCCCCGTAGATGAGTCTGGAGGTAATCACGTGACTTGTAGTAAGTCAGAAAGTGAAAGACACATATCGTGTCATATCACTTATAGGTGTTACCTAAAAATGGATACCAGGGCAGATATTTCCACGGAGAAGGGCAATCACAGATTCATTAAAAAACTTATGGTTCACCAATGGAAAGGTGTGAGGATTGGTTTCATTACGATATCGGGGTTAACAGACATATACAAACACAGGGGACATATATAATCACCAAAGACCTACGGAATACCAAGAGAAGACTACTCAACATTCTGTCATAACGTACATGGGAAAAGGATCCCAGGAAGAACAGACATCTGTATATGTGTAAAAGAACCACATCTTCCACACCTACAACAAGCCAAACATTGTAATCAAACTTGCTGTAATACAAAATAAAAAAATAAATTAAAAACACGAACAAGAAGTAGTGAGACAAACTTGAGGGGCTTTCTCCTGGCACATTCCATTCTAAATTCCAATCTAGAACACGACTTCCATTGACGCTCTGTTGCCCTAGTAACCAGATTCGGTAAGGGAGAACTGCTGCCACCTTGTGGCCGTTTCACACAACAGCAGCTTTAATCCCAGCGCTAATGGTCAGTTGATATTCAAAATCATTGCCGGCCTGTAAATGACACCTGCCCTGAAAACAAATCCTGGGGTCACATATCGACCAAAAAATTCAAAGGACGTCCATATTTCAAAACGACCGTTTCAAAAGGCATATTTTACAGACATTAGTGTTCTGCTTCTATTTCTTTCTCTCTTTTTTGGTTAAAAAAAACGGGAATGGAAAAAGGCATCCCTCAGAATGGGAGAAAATCGTTGCAAACGAATCAATGGACAAAGGTTTAATCTCCAATATATATAAACAGCTCATGCAGCTTAATATTAGAAAAACAAACCACCCAATACAAATTGGGCAGAAGATCTAAAGAGACGTTTCTTCAAAGAAGACACCGAGATGGCCAAGACGCACATGAAAAGCTGCTCAAGAGCACTAATTATTAGAGAAATGCAAATCAAAAGTACAATGAGGTATCACCTCACACCTGTTTGAATCGGCATCATCAGAAAATCTACAAACAACAAATTCTGGGGAGGGTGTGGACAAAAGGAGCCCTCTTCCACTATTGGTGGGAATGTAAATTGATACAGTCACTATGGGGAACAGTAAGGAGTTTCCTTAAAAAAGCTAGAAATAGAATTACCCTCTGATCCAGCAATCCCACTTCTGGGCATATACCCAGAGAAAACCATAAATCAAAAAGGCACATTCACCACAATGTTCATTGCAGCACTATTTACAATAGCCAGGTAATGGAAGCAACCGAAATGCCCACAGACAGACGAATGGATAAAGATGTGGTACATATATAAAATGGAATATTACTCAGCCATAAAAAGGAATGAAACTGGGTCATTTGTAGAGACATCGATGGATTTAGAGACTGTCATACAGAATGAAGTAAGTCAGAAAGAGGAAAACAAATATTGTATATTAATGCATATATGTGGAACCTAAAAATGGTACAGATGAACTGGTTTGCAGGGAAGAAGTAGAGACACAGAGGTAGAGAACAAACGTATGGACACCAAGTGTGGGAAGCCATGGGGTGGTGGTGGTGGGATGATTTGGAGATTGGGATTGAACTGTATACATGGATATGCATAAAATACATAACCAATAATAACCTGCTGTATAAAAAATAAATAAAATTAAAGTTCAAAATTTTAAAAAATAAAATTTAAAAATAAAACAGGAAAAAGTTCTTCCCTTCACACAGATGCATTTATATGAATGAATTATTTCCATGCTTATATCTATAAATACATAAAAGAGGAATAAAATCTAACTTGAACCATAAAAGAAAAAAAAAACCTGAACCCACCAGTTATACAGAGGAAAACACCATCAGGGCACTTGCTCCAGCGGAAAACAATTCTGAAATTGGTCAGAGGTGGGGAATCATCTCCCATACAGCCAGCAACCCACATCACACACAAGGAGCGTCCTCATTACAAAGCTGGGGGACCGTGCCGAGGCATCTGTGAGTAAACGTGAGCTGAGCCCCAGGCCAGCTGCTGCTGAACTGTTCCCACCCTTCCAGGTAAAACACCTGAATATGTACAAGGGCTTGAAAGCCTAGAGGAAGGGCCACGGAACCACACAAGCGACAGCCCACAGGCCAAATTGGTGCCTGCAGGCCAGCCAGGATGGTCCTGGCCCCGGGCGCTCTTCCAGAAGTTTTCCATTGCCCTGCCTGAGATACCCCTCCTGTCCCAGCCCCCACTGGTTTTTTCCTTCCTCACCTCTGTCCGGAGAGAGATTCCAGCGGAAGGTATGGGTGACACAACCTCTTCTTTATAGGTGGCAGCCTGGCAACTCCTGCAGAAAGGCCAGCAGAGCCCCACTCACACCGGGCCACCCACAAAGCCATGGCCCCTCACTCCCTCCCACCAGCACAGCCCCGAGACTGCTGACGGGGCAGAGAATCTGGAGTCAGGCACAGCTTCATGGGCTATTGCTGCCTGGAGCACTGTTTATATTGACCTCAACCAGGCACACCTGGGGAGGGCCGGCCGGCAGGTTAAGGCTGCCCAGGTCAGCTAATCCACAACCCTCAGGGAATCACATTGTTGAAAATGGACCTCGCTAAGGCAGAATAGAAGTCAAGGAAAAAAAGGACACAATGCCATTTGCAGCCCCGTAGATGAGTCTGGAGGTAATCACGTGACTTGTAGTAAGTCAGAAAGTGAAAGACACATATCGTGTCATATCACTTATAGGTGTTACCTAAAAATGGATACCAGGGCAGATATTTCCACGGAGAAGGGCAATCACAGATTCATTAAAAAACTTATGGTTCACCAATGGAAAGGTGTGAGGATTGGTTTCATTACGATATCGGGGTTAACAGACATATACAAACACAGGGGACATATATAATCACCAAAGACCTACGGAATACCAAGAGAAGACTACTCAACATTCTGTCATAACGTACATGGGAAAAGGATCCCAGGAAGAACAGACATCTGTATATGTGTAAAAGAACCACATCTTCCACACCTACAACAAGCCAAACATTGTAATCAAACTTGCTGTAATACAAAATAAAAAAATAAATTAAAAACACGAACAAGAAGTAGTGAGACAAACTTGAGGGGCTTTCTCCTGGCACATTCCATTCTAAATTCCAATCTAGAACACGACTTCCATTGACGCTCTGTTGCCCTAGTAACCAGATTCGGTAAGGGAGAACTGCTGCCACCTTGTGGCCGTTTCACACAACAGCAGCTTTAATCCCAGCGCTAATGGTCAGTTGATATTCAAAATCATTGCCGGCCTGTAAATGACACCTGCCCTGAAAACAAATCCTGGGGTCACATATCGACCAAAAAATTCAAAGGACGTCCATATTTCAAAACGACCGTTTCAAAAGGCATATTTTACAGACATTAGTGTTCTGCTTCTATTTCTTTCTCTCTTTTTTGGTTAAAAAAAACGGGAATGGAAAAAGGCATCCCTCAGAATGGGAGAAAATCGTTGCAAAGGAATCAATGGACAAAGGTTTAATCTCCAATATATATAAACAGCTCATGCAGCTTAATATTAGAAAAACAAACCACCCAATACAAATTGGGCAGAAGATCTAAAGAGACGTTTCTTCAAAGAAGACACCGAGATGGCCAAGACGCACATGAAAAGCTGCTCAAGAGCACTAATTATTAGAGAAATGCAAATCAAAAGTACAATGAGGTATCACCTCACACCTGTTAGAATCGGCATCATCAGAAAATCTACAAACAACAAATTCTGGGGAGGGTGTGGACAAAAGGAGCCCTCTTCCACTATTGGTGGGAATGTAAATTGATACAGTCACTATGGGGAACAGTAAGGAGTTTCCTTAAAAAAGCTAGAAATAGAATTACCCTCTGATCCAGCAATCCCACTTCTGGGCATATACCCAGAGAAAACCATAAATCAAAAAGGCACATTCACCACAATGTTCATTGCAGCACTATTTACAATAGCCAGGTAATGGAAGCAACCGAAATGCCCACAGACAGACGAATGGATAAAGATGTGGTACATATATAAAATGGAATATTACTCAGCCATAAAAAGGAATGAAACTGGGTCATTTGTAGAGACATCGATGGATTTAGAGACTGTCATACAGAATGAAGTAAGTCAGAAAGAGGAAAACAAATATTGTATATTAATGCATATATGTGGAACCTAAAAATGGTACAGATGAACTGGTTTGCAGGGAAGAAATAGAGACACAGAGGTAGAGAACAAACGTATGGACACCAAGTGTGGGAAGCCATGGGGTGGTGGTGGTGGGATGATTTGGAGATTGGGATTGAACTGTATACATGGATATGCATAAAATACATAACCAATAATAACCTGCTGTATAAAAAATAAATAAAATTAAAGTTCAAAATTTTAAAAAATAAAATTTAAAAATAAAACAGGAAAAAGTTCTTCCCTTCACACAGATGCATTTATATGAATGAATTATTTCCATGCTTATATCTATAAATACATAAAAGAGGAATAAAATCTAACTTGAACCATAAAAGAAAAAAAAAACCTGAACCCACCAGTTATACAGAGGAAAACCCCATCAGGGCACTTGCTCCAGCGGAAAACAATTCTGAAATTGGTCAGAGGTGGGGAATCATCTCCCATACAGCCAGCAACCCACATCACACACAAGGAGCGTCCTCATTACAAAGGTGGGGGACCGTGCCGAGGCATCTGTGAGTAAACGTGAGCTGAGCCCCAGGCCAGCTGCTGCTGAACTGTTCCCACCCTTCCAGGTAAAACACCTGAATATGTACAAGGGCTTGAAAGGCTAGAGGAAGGGCCACGGAACCACACAAGCGACAGCCCACAGGCCAAATTGGTGCCTGCAGGCCAGCCAGGATGGTCCTGGCCCCGGGCGCTCTTCCAGAAGTTTTCCATTGCCCTGCCTGAGATACCCCTCCTGTCCCAGCCCCCACTGGTTTTTTCCTTCCTCACCTCTGTCCGGAGAGAGATTCCAGCGGAAGGTATGGGTGACACAACCTCTTCTTTATAGGTGGCAGCCTGGCAACTCCTGCAGAAAGGCCAGCAGAGCCCCACTCACACCGGGCCACCCACAAAGCCATGGCCCCTCACTCCCTCCCACCAGCACAGCCCCGAGACTGCTGACGGGGCAGAGAATCTGGAGTCAGGCACAGCTTCATGGGCTATTGCTGCCTGGAGCACTGTTTATATTGACCTCAACCAGGCACACCTGGGGAGGGCCGGCCGGCAGGTTAAGGCTGCCCAGGTCAGCTAATCCACAACCCTCAGGGAATCACATTGTTGAAAATGGACCTCGCTAAGGCAGAATAGAAGTCAAGGAAAAAAAGGACACAATGCCATTTGCAGCCCCGTAGATGAGTCTGGAGGTAATCACGTGACTTGTAGTAAGTCAGAAAGTGAAAGACACATATCGTGTCATATCACTTATAGGTGTTACCTAAAAATGGATACCAGGGCAGATATTTCCACCGAGAAGGGCAATCACAGATTCATTAAAAAACTTATGGTTCACCAATGGAAAGGTGTGAGGATTGGTTTCATTACGATATCGGGGTTAACAGACATATACAAACACAGGGGACATATATAATCACCAAAGACCTACGGAATACCAAGAGAAGACTACTCAACATTCTGTCATAACGTACATGGGAAAAGGATCCCAGGAAGAACAGACATCTGTATATGTGTAAAAGAACCACATCTTCCACACCTACAACAAGCCAAACATTGTAATCAAACTTGCTGTAATACAAAATAAAAAAATAAATTAAAAACACGAACAAGAAGTAGTGAGACAAACTTGAGGGGCTTTCTCCTGGCACATTCCATTCTAAATTCCAATCTAGAACACGACTTCCATTGAGGCTCTGTTGCCCTAGTAACCAGATTCGGTAAGGGAGAACTGCAGCCACCTTGTGGCCGTATCACACAACAGCAGCTTTAATCCCAGCGCTAATGGTCAGTTGATATTCAAAATCATTGCCGGCCTGTAAATGACACCTGCCCTGAAAACAAATCCTGGGGTCACATATCGACCAAAAAATTCAAAGGACGTCCATATTTCAAAACGACCGTTTCAAAAGGCATATTTTACGCACATTAGTGTTCTGCTTCTATTTCTTTCTTTCTTTTTTGGTTAAAAAAAACGGGAATGGAAAAAGGCATCCCTCAGAATGGGAGAAAATCGTTGCAAACGAATCAATGGACAAAGGTTTAATCTCCAATATATATAAACAGCTCATGCATCTTAATATTAGAAAAACAACAACCCAATACAAAAATGGGCAGAAGATCTAAAGAGACGTTTCTTCAAAGAAGGCACCGAGATGGCCAAGACGCACATGAAAAGCTGCTCAAGAGCACTAATTATTAGAGAAATGCAAATCAAAAGTACAATGAGGTATCACCTCACACCTGTTAGAATCGGCATCATCAGAAAATCTACAAACAACAAATTCTGGGGAGGGTGTGGACAAAAGGAGCCCTCTTCCACTATTGGTGGGAATGTAAATTGATACAGTCACTATGGGGAACAGTAAGGAGTTTCCTTAAAAAAGCTAGAAATAGAATAACCCTCTGATCCAGCAATCCCTCTTCTGGGCATATACCCAGAGAAAACCATAAATCAAAAAGGCACATTCACCACAATGTTCATTGCAGCACTATTTACAATAGCCAGGTAATGGAAGCAACCGAAATGCCCAGAGACAGACGAATGGATAAAGATGTGGTACATATATAAAATGGAATATTACTCAGCCATAAAAAGGAATGAAACTGGGTCATTTGTAGAGACATCGATGGATCTAGAGACTGTCATACAGAATGAAGTAAGTCAGAAAGAGGAAAACAAATATTGTATATTAATGCATATATGTGGAACCTAAAAATGGTACAGATGAACTGGTTTGCAGGGAAGAAATAGAGACACAGAGGTAGAGAACAAACGTATGGACACCAAGTGTGGGAAGCCATGGGGTGGTGGTGGTGGGATGATTTGGAGATTGGGATTGAACTGTATACATGGATATGCATAAAATACATAACCAATAATAACCTGCTGTATAAAAAATAAATAAAATTAAAGTTCAAAATTTTAAAAAATAAAATTTAAAAATAAAACAGAAAAAAGTTCTTCCCTTCACACAGATGCATTTATATGAATGAATCATTTCCATGCTTATATCTATAAATACATAAAAGAGGAATAAAATCTAACTTGAACCATAAAAGAAAAAAAAAAACCTGAACCCACCAGTTATACAGAGGAACACCCAATCAGGGCACTTGCTCCAGCGGAAAACAATTCTGAAATTGGTCAGAGGTGGGGAATCATCTCCCATACAGCCAGCAACCCACCCCCCACACAAGGAGCGTCCTCATTGCAAAGCTGGGGGACCGTGCCGAGGCATCTGTGAGTAAACGTGAGCTGAGCCCCAGGCCAGCTGCTGCTGAACTGTTCCCACCCTTCCCAGGTAAAACACCTGAATATGTACAAGGGCTTGAAAGACTAGAGGAAGGGACACGGAACCACACAAGCGACAGCCCACAGGCCAACTTGTTGCCTGCAGGCCAGCCAGGATGTTCCTGGCCCCCGGCGCTCTTCCGGAAGTTTTCCATTGCCCTGCCTGAGATACCCCCTCCTGTCCAGGCCCCCACTGCTTTTTTCCTTCCTCACCTCTGTCCGGAGAGAAATTCCAGCGGTAGGTATGGGTGACACATCCTCTTCTTTATAGGTGGCAGCCTGGCAACTCCTGCAGAAAGGCCAGCAGAGCCCCACTCACACCGGGCCACACACAAAGCCATGGCCCCTCACTGCCTCCCACCAGCACAGCCCCGAGACTGCTGACGGGGCAGAGAATCTGGAGTCAGGCACAGCTTCAGGGGCTATTGCTGCCTGGAGCACTGTTTATATTGACCTCAACCAGGCACACCTGGGGAGGGCCTGCCGGCAGGGTAAGGCTGCTCAGGTCAGCTAATCCACAACCCTCAGGGAATCACATTGTTGAAAATGGACCTCGCTAAGGCAGAATAGAAGTCAAGGAAAAAAAGGACACAATGCCATTTGCAGCCCCGTAGATGAGTCTGGAGGTAATCACGTGACTTGTAGTAAGTCAGAAAGTGAAAGACACATATCGTGTCATATCACTTATAGGTGTTACCTAAAAATGGATACCAGGGCAGATATTTCCACGTAGAAGGGCAATCACAGATTCATTAAAAAACTTATGGTTCACCAATGGAAAGGTGTGAGGATTGGTTTCATTACGATATCGGGGTTAACAGATATATACAAACACAGGGGACATATATAATCACCAAAGACCTACGGAATACCAAGAGAAGACTACTCAACATTCTGTCATAACGTACATGGGAAAAGGATCCCAGGAAGAACAGACATCTGTATATGTGTAAAAGAACCACATCTTCCACACCTACAACAAGCCAAACATTGTAATCAAACTTGCTGTAATAAAAAATAAAAAAATAAATTAAAAACACGAACAAGAAGTAGTGAGACAAACTTGAGGGGCTTTCGCCTGGCACATTCCATTCTAAATTCCAATCTAGAACACGACTTCCATTGAGGCTCTGTTGCCCTAGTAACCAGATTCGGTAAGGGAGAACTGCTGCCACCTTGTGGCCATTTCACACAACAGCAGCTTTAATCCCAGCGCTAATGGTCAGTTGATATTCAAAATCATTGCCGGCCTGTAAATGACACCTGCCCTGAAAACAAATCCTGGGGTCACATATCGACCAAAAAATTCAAAGGACGTCCATATTTCAAAACGACCGTTTCAAAAGGCATATTTTACGCACATTAGTGTTCTGCTTCTATTTCTTTCTTTCTTTTTTGGTTAAAAAAAACGGGAATGGAAAAAGGCATCCCTCAGAATGGAGAAAATCGTTGCAAAGGAATCAATGGACAAAGGTTTAATCTCCAATATATATAAACAGCTCATGCAGCTTAATATTAGAAAAACAAACCACCCAATACAAATTGGGCAGAAGATCTAAAGAGACGTTTCTTCAAAGAAGACACCGAGATGGCCAAGACGCACATGAAAAGCTGCTCAAGAGCACTAATTATTAGAGAAATGCAAATCAAAAGTACAATGAGGTATCACCTCACACCTGTTAGAATCGGCATCATCAGAAAATCTACAAACAACAAATTCTGGGGAGGGTGTGGACAAAAGGAGCCCTCTTCCACTATTGGTGGGAATGTAAATTGATACAGTCACTATGGGGAACAGTAAGGAGTTTCCTTAAAAAAGCTAGAAATAGAATTACCCTCTGATCCAGCAATCCCACTTCTGGGCATATACCCAGAGAAAACCATAAATCAAAAAGGCACATTCACCACAATGTTCATTGCAGCACTATTTACAATAGCCAGGTAATGGAAGCAACCGAAATGCCCACAGACAGACGAATGGATAAAGATGTGGTACATATATAAAATGGAATATTACTCAGCCATAAAAAGGAATGAAACTGGGTCATTTGTAGAGACATCGATGGATCTAGAGACTGTCATACAGAATGAAGTAAGTCAGAAAGAGGAAAACAAATATTGTATATTAATGCATATATGTGGAACCTAAAAATGGTACAGATGAACTGGTTTGCAGGGAAGAAGTAGAGACACAGAGGTAGAGAACAAACGTATGGACACCAAGTGTGGGAAGCCATGGGGTGGTGGTGGTGGGATGATTTGGAGATTGGGATTGAACTGTATACATGGATATGCATAAAATACATAACCAATAATAACCTGCTGTATAAAAAATAAATAAAATTAAAGTTCAAAATTTTAAAAAATAAAATTTAAAAATAAAACAGGAAAAAGTTCTTCCCTTCACACAGATGCATTTATATGAATGAATTATTTCCATGCTTATATCTATAAATACATAAAAGAGGAATAAAATCTAACTTGAACCATAAAAGAAAAAAAAAACCTGAACCCACCAGTTATACAGAGGAAAACCCCATCAGGGCACTTGCTCCAGCGGAAAACAATTCTGAAATTGGTCAGAGGTGGGGAATCATCTCCCATACAGCCAGCAACCCACATCCCACACAAGGAGCGTCCTCATTGCAAAGCTGGGGGACAGTGACGAGGCATCTGTGAGTAAACGTGAGCTGAGCCCCAGGCCAGCTGCTGCTGAACTGTTCCCACCCTTCCAGGTAAAACACCTGAACATGTACAAGGGCTTGAAAGCCTAGAGGAAGGGCCACGGAACCACACAAGCGACAGCCCACAGGCCAAATTGGTGCCTGCAGGCCAGCTAGGATGGTCCTGGCCCCGGGCGCTCTTCCAGAAGTTTTCCATTGCCCTGCCTGAGATACCCCTCCTGTCCCAGCCCCCACTGGTTTTTTCCTTCCTCACCTCTGTCCGGAGACAGATTCCAGCGGAAGGTATGGGTGACACAACCTCTTCTTTATAGGTGGCAGCCTGGCAACTCCTGCAGAAAGGCCAGCAGAGCCCCACTCACACCGGGCCACCCACAAAGCCATGGCCCCTCACTCTCTCCCACCAGCACAGCCCCGAGACTGCTGACGGGGCAGAGAATCTGGAGTCAGGCACAGCTTCATGGGCTATTGCTGCCTGGAGCACTGTTTATATTGACCTCAACCAGGCACACCTGGGGAGGGCCGGCCGGCAGGTTAAGGCTGCCCAGGTCAGCTAATCCACAACCCTCAGGGAATCACATTGTTGAAAATGGACCTCGCTAAGGCAGAATAGAAGTCAAGGAAAAAAAGGACACAATGCCATTTGCAGCCCCGTAGATGAGTCTGGAGGTAATCACGTGACTTGTAGTAAGTCAGAAAGTGAAAGACACATATCGTGTCATATCACTTATAGGTGTTACCTAAAAATGGATACCAGGGCAGATATTTCCACGGAGAAGGGCAATCACAGATTCATTAAAAAACTTATGGTTCACCAATGGAAAGGTGTGAGGATTGGTTTCATTACGATATCGGGGTTAACAGACATATACAAACACAGGGGACATATATAATCACCAAAGACCTACGGAATACCAAGAGAAGACTACTCAACATTCTGTCATAACGTACATGGGAAAAGGATCCCAGGAAGAACAGACATCTGTATATGTGTAAAAGAACCACATCTTCCACACCTACAACAAGCCAAACATTGTAATCAAACTTGCTGTAATACAAAATAAAAAAATAAATTAAAAACACGAACAAGAAGTAGTGAGACAAACTTGAGGGGCTTTCTCCTGGCACATTCCATTCTAAATTCCAATCTAGAACACGACTTCCATTGAGGCTCTGTTGCCCTAGTAACCAGATTCGGTAAGGGAGAACTGCTGCCACCTTGTGGCCGTATCACACAACAGCAGCTTTAATCCCAGCGCTAATGGTCAGTTGATATTCAAAATCATTGCCGGCCTGTAAATGACACCTGCCCTGAAAACAAATCCTGGGGTCACATATCGACCAAAAAATTCAAAGGACGTCCATATTTCAAAACGACCGTTTCAAAAGGCATATTTTACGCACATTAGTGTTCTGCTTCTATTTCTTTCTTTCTTTTTTGGTTAAAAAAAACGGGAATGGAAAAAGGCATCCCTCAGAATGGGAGAAAATCGTTGCAAACGAATCAATGGACAAAGGTTTAATCTCCAATATATATAAACAGCTCATGCATCTTAATATTAGAAAAACAAACAACCCAATACAAAAATGGGCAGAAGACCTAAAGAGACGTTTCTTCAAAGAAGGCACCGAGATGGCCAAGACGCACATGAAAAGCTGCTCAAGAGCACTAATTATTAGAGAAATGCAAATCAAAAGTACAATGAGGTATCACCTCACACCTGTTAGAATCGGCATCATCAGAAAATCTACAAACAACAAATTCTGGGGAGGGTGTGGACAAAAGGAGCCCTCTTCCACTATTGGTGGGAATGTAAATTGATACAGTCACTATGGGGAACAGTAAGGAGTTTCCTTAAAAAAGCTAGAAATAGAATAACCCTCTGATCCAGCAATCCCACTTCTGGGCATATACCCAGAGAAAACCATAAATCAAAAAGGCACATTCACCACAATGTTCATTGCAGCACTATTTACAATAGCCAGGTAATGGAAGCAACCGAAATGCCCAGAGACAGACGAATGGATAAAGATGTGGTACATATATAAAATGGAATATTACTCAGCCATAAAAAGGAATGAAACTGGGTCATTTGTAGAGACATCGATGGATCTAGAGACTGTCATACAGAATGAAGTAAGTCAGAAAGAGGAAAACAAATATTGTATATTAATGCATATATGTGGAACCTAAAAATGGTACAGATGAACTGGTTTGCAGGGAAGAAATAGAGACACAGAGGTAGAGAACAAACGTATGGACACCAAGTGTGGGAAGCCATGGGGTGGTGGTGGTGGGATGATTTGGAGATTGGGATTGAACTGTATACATGGATATGCATAAAATACATAACCAATAATAACCTGCTGTATAAAAAATAAATAAAATTAAAGTTCAAAATTTTAAAAAATAAAATTTAAAAATAAAACAGAAAAAAGTTCTTCCCTTCACACAGATGCATTTATATGAATGAATCATTTCCATGCTTATATCTATAAATACATAAAAGAGGAATAAAATCTAACTTGAACCATAAAAGAAAAAAAAAACCTGAACCCACCAGTTATACAGAGGAACACCCAATCAGGGCACTTGCTCCAGCGGAAAACAATTCTGAAATTGGTCAGAGGTGGGGAATCATCTCCCATACAGCCAGCAACCCACCCCCCACACAAGGAGCGTCCTCATTGCAAAGCTGGGGGACCGTGCCGAGGCATCTGTGAGTAAACGTGAGCTGAGCCCCAGGCCAGCTGCTGCTGAACTGTTCCCACCCTTCCCAGGTAAAACACCTGAATATGTACAAGGGCTTGAAAGACTAGAGGAAGGGCCACGGAACCACACAAGCGACAGCCCACAGGCCAACTTGGTGCCTGCCGGCCAGACAGGATGGTCCTGGCCCCGGGCGCTCTTCCGGAAGTTTTCCATTGCCCTGCCTGAGATACCCCTCCTGTCCGGGCCCCCACTGGTTTTTTCCTTCCTCACCTCTGTCCGGAGAGAAATTCCAGCGGAAGGTATGGGTGACACATCCTCTTCTTTATAGGTGGCAGCCTGGCAACTCCTGCAGAAAGGCCAGCAGAGCCCCACTCACACCGGGCCACCCACAAAGCCATGGCCCCTCACTCCCTCCCACCAGCACAGCCCCGAGACTGCTGACGGGCCCGAGAATCTCGAGTAAGGCACCGCTTCAGGGGCTATTGCTGCCTGGAGCACTGTTTATATTGACCTCAACCAGGCACACCTGGGGAGGGCCGGCCGGCAGGGTAAGGCTGCTCAGGTCAGCTAATCCACAACCCTCAGGGAATCACATTGTTGAAAATGGACCTCGCTAAGGCAGAATAGAAGTCAAGGAAAAAAAGGACACAATGCCATTTGCAGCCCCGTAGATGAGTCTGGAGGTAATCACGTGACTTGTAGTAAGTCAGAAAGTGAAAGACACATATCGTGTCATATCACTTATAGGTGTTACCTAAAAATGGATACCAGGGCAGATATTTCCACGGAGAAGGGCAATCACAGATTCATTAAAAAACTTATGGTTCACCAATGGAAAGGTGTGAGGATTGGTTTCATTACGATATCGGGGTTAACAGACATATACAAACACAGGGGACATATATAATCACCAAAGACCTACGGAATACCAAGAGAAGACTACTCAACATTCTGTCATAACGTACATGGGAAAAGGATCCCAGGAAGAACAGACATCTGTATATGTGTAAAAGAACCACATCTTCCACACCTACAACAAGCCAAACATTGTAATCAAACTTGCTGTAATAAAAAATAAAAAAATAAATTAAAAACACGAACAAGAAGTAGTGAGACAAACTTGAGGGGCTTTCGCCTGGCACATTCCATTCTAAATTCCAATCTAGAACACGACTTCCATTGAGGCTCTGTTGCCCTAGTAACCAGATTCGGTAAGGGAGAACTGCTGCCACCTTGTGGCCGTTTCACACAACAGCAGCTTTAATCCCAGCGCTAATGGTCAGTTGATATTCAAAATCATTGCCGGCCTGTAAATGACACCTGCCCTGAAAACAAATCCTGGGGTCACATATAGACCAAAAAATTCAAAGGACGTCCATATTTCAAAACGACCGTTTCAAAAGGCATATTTTACGCACATTAGTGTTCTGCTTCTATTTCTTTCTTTCTTTTTTGGTTAAAAAAAACGGGAATGGAAAAAGGCATCCCTCAGAATGGAGAAAATCGTTGCAAAGGAATCAATGGACAAAGGTTTAATCTCCTATATATATAAACAGCTCATGCAGCTTAATATTAGAAAAACAAACAACCCAATACAAAAATGGGCAGAAGATCTAAAGAGACGTTTCTTCAAAGAAGACACTGAGATGGCCAAGACGCACATAAAAAGCTGCTCAAGAGCACTAATTATTAGAGAATTGCAAATCAAAAGTACAATGAGGTATCACCTCACACCTGTTAGAATCGGCATCATCAGAAAATCTACAAACAACAAATTCTGGGGAGGGTGTGGACAAAAGGAGCCCTCTTCCAATATTGGTGGGAATGTAAATTGATACAGTCACTATGGGGAACAGTAAGGAGTTTCCTTAAAAAAGCTAGAAATAGAATTACCCTCTGATCCAGCAATCCCACTTCGGGGCATATACCCAGAGAAAACCATAAATCAAAAAGGCACATTCACCACAATGTTCATTGCAGCCCTATTTACAATAGCCAGGTAATGGAAGCAACCGAAATGCCCACAGACAGACGAATGGATAAAGATGTGGTACATATATAAAATGGAATATTACTCAGCCATAAAAAGGAATGAAACTGGGTCATTTGTAGAGACATCGATGGATCTAGAGACTGTCATACAGAATGAAGTAAGTCAGAAAGAGGAAAACAAATATTGTATATTAATGCATATATGGGGAACCTACAAATGGTACAGATGAACTGGTTTGCAGGGAAGAAATAGAGACACAGAGGTAGAAAACAAACGTATGGACACCAAGTGTGGGAAGCCATGGGGTGGTGGTGGTGGGATGATTTGGAGATTGGGATTGAATTGTATACATGTATATGCATAAAATACATAACCAATAATAACCTGCTGTATAAAAAATAAATAAAATTAAAGTTCAAAATTTTAAAAAATAAAATTTAAAAATAAAACAGAAAAAAGTTCTTCCCTTCACACAGATGCATTTATATGAATGAATTATTTCCATGCTTATATCTATAATTACATAAATGAGGAATAAAATCTAACTTGAACCATAAAAGAAAAAAAAAAAACCTGAACCCACCAGTTATACAGCGGAAAAACAATCAGGGCACTTGTTCCAGCGGAAAACAATTCTGAAATTGGTCAGAGGTGGGGAATCATCTCCCATACAGCCAGCAACCCACCCCCCACACAAGGAGCGTCCTCATTGCAAAGCTGGGGGACCGTGCCGAGGCATCTGTGAGTAAACGTGAGCTGAGCCTCAGGCCAGCTGCTGCTGAACTGTTCCCACCCTTCCCAGGTAAAATACCTGAATATGTACAAGGGCTTGAAAACCTAGAGGAAGGGCCACGGAACCACACAAGCGACAGCCCACAGGCCAACTTGGTGCCTGCCGGCCAGACAGGATGCTCCTGGCCCCGGGCGCTCTTCCGGAAGTTTTCCATTGCCCTGCCTGAGATACCCCTCCTGTCCTGGCCCCCACTGGTTTTTTCCTTCCTCACCTCTGTCCGGAGAGAAATTCCAGCGGAAGGTATGGGTGACACATCCTCTTCTTTATAGGTGGCAGCCTGGCAACTCCTGCAGAAAGGCAAGCAGAGCCCCACTCACACCGGGCCACCCACAAAGCCATGGCCCCTCACTCCCTCCCACCAGCACAGCCCCGAGACTGCTGACGGGCCGAGAATCTGGAGTAAGGCACCGCTTCAGGGGCTATTGCTGCCTGGAGCACTGTTTATATTGACCTCAACCAGGCACACCTGGGGAGGGCCGGCCGGCAGGGTAAGGCTGCTCAGGTCAGCTAATCCACAACCCTCAGGGAATCACATTGTTGAAAATGGACCTCGCTAAGGCAGAATAGAAGTCAAGGAAAAAAAGGACACAATGCCATTTGCAGCCCCGTAGATGAGTCTGGAGGTAATCACGTGACTTGTAGTAAGTCAGAAAGTGAAAGACACATATCGTGTCATATCACTTATAGGTGTTACCTAAAAATGGATACCAGGGCAGATATTTCCACGGAGAAGGGCAATCACAGATTCATTAAAAAACTTATGGTTCACCAATGGAAAGGTGTAAGGATTGGTTTCATTACGATATCGGGGTTAACAGACATATACAAACACAGGGGACATATATAATCACCAAAGACCTACGGAATACCAAGAGAAGACTACTCAACATTCTGTCATAACGTACATGGGAAAAGGATCCCAGGAAGAACAGACATCTGTATATGTGTAAAAGAACCACATCTTCCACACCTACAACAAGCCAAACATTGTAATCAAACTTGCTGTAATAAAAAATAAAAAATAAATTAAAAACACGAACAAGAAGTAGTGAGACAAACTTGAGGGGCTTTCGCCTGGCACATTCCATTCTAAATTCCAATCTAGAACACGACTTCCATTGAGGCTCTGTTGCCCTAGTAACCAGATTCGGTCAGGGAGAACTGCTGCCACCTTGTGGCCGTTTCACATAACAGCAGCTTTAATCCCAGCGCTAATGGTCAGTTGATATTCAAAATCATTGCCGGCCTGTAAATGACACCTGCCCTGAAAACAAATCCTGGGGTCACATATCGACCAAAAAATTCAAAGGACGTCCATATTTCAAAACGACCGTTTCAAAAGGCATATTTTACGCACATTAGTGTTCTGCTTCTATTTCTTTCTTTCTTTTTTGGTTAAAAAAAACGGGAATGGAAAAAGGCATCCCTCAGAATGGGAGAAAATCGTTGCAAACGAATCAATGGACAAAGGTTTAATCTCCAATATATATAAACAGCTCATGCAGCTTAATATTAGAAAAACAAACAACCCAATACAAAAATGGGCAGAAGATCTAAAGAGACGTATCTTCAAAGAAGACACCGAGATGGCCAAGACGCACATGAAAAGCTGCTCAAGAGCACTAATTATAAGAGAATTGCAAATCAAAAGTACAATGAGGTATCACCTCACACCTGTTAGAATCGGCATCATCAGAAAATCTACAAACAACAAATTCTGGGGAGGGTGTGGACAAAAGGAGCCCTCTTCCACTATTGGTGGGAATGTAAATTGATACAGTCACTATGGGGAACAGTAAGGAGTTACCTTAAAAAAGCTAGAAATAGAATTACCCTCTGATCCAGCAATCCCACTTCGGGGCATATACCCAGAGAAAACCATAAATCAAAAAGGCACATTCACCACAATGTTCATTGCAGCACTATTTACAATAGCCAGGTAATGGAAGCAACCGAAATGCCCAGAGACAGACGAATGGATAAAGATGTGGTACATATATAAAATGGAATATCACTCAGCCATAAAAAGGAATGACACTGGGTCATTTGTAGAGACATTGATGGATCTAGAGACTGTCATACAGAATGAAGTAAGTCAGAAAGAGGAAAACAAATATTGTATATTAATGCATATATGTGGAACCTACAAATGGTACAGATGAACTGGTTTGCAGGGAAGAAATAGAGACACAGAGGTAGAAAACAAACGTATGGACACCAAGTGTGGGAAGCCATGGGGTGGTGGTGGTGGGATGATTTGGAGATTGGGATTGAACTGTATACATGGATATGCATAAAATACATAACCAATAATAACCTGCTGTATAAAAAATAAATAAAATTAAAGTTCAAAATTTTAAAAAATAAAATTTAAATATAAAACAGAAAAAAGTTCTTCCCTTCACACAGATGCATTTATATGAATGAATTATTTCCATGCTTATATCTATAAATACATAAATGAGGAATAAAATATAACTTGAACCATAAAAGAAAAAAAAAACCTGAACCCACCAGTTATACAGCGGAAAAACAATCAGGGCACTTGTTCCAGCGGAAAACAATTCTGAAATTGGTCAGAGGTGGGGAATCATCTCCCATACAGCCAGCAACCCACCCCCCACACAAGGAGCGTCCTCATTGCAAAGCTGGGGGACCGTGCCGAGGCATCTGTGAGTAAACGTGAGCTGAGCCTCAGGCCAGCTGCTGCTGAACTGTTCCCACCCTTCCCAGGTAAAACACCTGAATATGTACAAGGGCTTGAAAACCTAGAGGAAGGGCCACGGAACCACACAAGCAACAGCCCACCGGCCAACTTGGTGCCTGCAGGCCAGACAGGATGGTCCTGTCCCCCGGCGCTCTTCCGGAAGTTTTCCATTGCCCTGCCTGAGATACCCCTCCTGTCCGGGCCCCCATTGGTTTTTAACTTCCTCACCTCTGTCCGCAGAGAAATTCCAGCGGAAGGTATGGGTGACACATCCTCTTCTTTATAGGTGGAAGCCTGGCAACTCCTGCAGAAAGGCCAGCAGAGCCCCACTCACACCGGGTCACCCACAAAGCCATGGCCCCTCACTCCCTCCCACTAGCACAGCCCCGAGACTGCTGACGGGCCCGAGAATCTGGAGTAAGGCACCGCTTCAGGGGCTATTGCTGCCTGGAGCACTGTTTATATTGACCTCAACCAGGCACACCTGGGGAGGGCCGGCCGGCAGGGTAAGGCTGCCCAGGTCAGCTAATCCAAAACCCCCAGGGAATCACATTGTTGAAAATGGACCTCGCTAAGGCAGAATAGACGTCAAGGAAAAAAAGGACACAATGCCATTTGCAGCCCCGTAGATGAGTCTGGAGGTAATCACGTGACTTGTAGTAACTCAGGAAGTGAAAGACATATATCGTGTCATATCACTTATAGGTGTTACCTAAAAATGGATACCAGGGCAGATATTTCCACGGAGAAGGGCAATCACAGATTCATTAAAAAACTTATGGTTCACCAATGGAAAAGTGTGAGGATTGGTTTCATTACGATATCGGGGTTAACAGACATATACAAACACAGGGGACATATATAATCACCAAAGACCTACGGAATACCAAGAGAAGACTACTCAACATTCTGTCATAACGTACATGGGAAAAGGATCCCAGGAAGAACAGACATCTGTATATGTGTAAAAGAACCACATCTTCCACACCTACAACAAGCCAAACATTGTAATCAAACTTGCTGTAATAAAAAATAAAAAATAAATTAAAAACACGAACAAGAAGTAGTGAGACAAACTTGAGGGGCTTTCGCCTGGCACATTACATTCTAAATTCCAATCTAGAACACGACTTCCATTGAGGCTCTGTTGCCCTAGTAACCAGATTCGGTAAGGGAGAACTGCTGCCACCTTGTGGCCGTTTCACATAACAGCAGCTTTAATCCCAGCGCTAATGGTCAGTTGATATTCAAAATCATTGCCGGCCTGTAAATGACACCTGCCCTGAAAACAAATCCTGGGGTCACATACCGACCAAAAAATTCAAAGGACGTCCATATTTCAAAACGACCGTTTCAAAAGGCATATTTTACGCACATTAGTGTTCTGCTTCTATTTCTTTCTTTCTTTTTTGGTTAAAAAAAACGGGAATGGAAAAAGGCATCCCTCAGAATGGGAGAAAATCGTTGCAAACGAAACAATGGACAAAGTTTTAATCTCCAATATATATAAACAGCTCATGCAGCTTAATATTAGAAAAACAAACAACCCAATACAAAAATGGGCAGAAGATCTAAAGAGACGTTTCTTCAAAGAAGACACCGAGATGGCCAAGACGCACATGAAAAGCTGCTCAAGAGCACTAATTATTAGAGAATTGCAAATCAAAAGTACAATGAGGTATCACCTCACACCTGTTAGAATCGGCATCATCAGAAAATCTACAAACAACAAATTCTGGGGAGGGTGTGGACAAAAGGAGCCCTCTTCCAATATTGGTGGGAATGTAAATTGATACAGTCACTATGGGGAACAGTAAGGAGTTTCCTTAAAAAAGCTAGAAATAGAATTACCCTCTGATCCAGCAATCCCACTTCGGGGCATATACCCAGAGAAAACCATAAATCAAAAAGGCACATTCACCACAATGTTCACTGCAGCACTATTTACAATAGCCAGGTAATGGAAGAAACCGAAATGCCCACAGACAGACGAATGGATAAAGATGTGGTACATATATAAAATGGAATATTACTCAGCCATAAAAAGGAATGAAACTGGGTCATTTGTAGAGACATCGATGGATCTAGAGACTGTCAGACAGAATGAAGTAAGTCAGAAAGACGAAAACAAATATTGTATATTAATGCATATATGTGGAACCTACAAATGGTACAGATGAACTGGTTTGCAGGGAAGAAATAGAGACACAGAGGTAGAAAACAAACGTATGGACACCAAGTGTGGGAAGCCATGGGGTGGTGGTGGTGGGATGATTTGGAGAATGGGATTGAATTGTATACATGTATATGCATAAAATACATAACCAATAATAACCTGCTGTATAAAAAATAAATAAAATTAAAGTTCAAAATTTTAAAAAATAAAATTTAAAAATAAAACAGAAAAAAGTTCTTCCCTTCACACAGATGCATTTATATGAATGAATCATTTCCATGCTTATATCTATAAATACATAAAAGAGGAATAAAATCTAACTTGAACCATAAAAGAAAAAATAAACCTGAACCCACCAGTTATACAGAGGAACACCCAATCAGGGCACTTGCTCCAGCGGAAAACAATTCTGAAATTGGTCAGAGGCGGGGAATCATCTCCCATACATCCAGCAACCCACCCCCCACACAAGGAGCGTCCTCATTGCAAAGCTGGGGGACCGTGCCGAGGCATCTGTGAGTAAACGTGAGCTGAGCCCTAGGCCAGCTGCTGCTGAACTGTTCCCACACTTCCCAGGTAAAACACCTGAATATGTACAAGGGCTTGAAAGCCTAGAGGAAGGGCCACGGAACCACACAAGCGAGAGCCCACAGGGCAACTTGGTGCCTGCAGGCCAGCCAGGATGGTCCTGGCCCTGGGCGCTCTTCCAGAAGTTTTCCATTGCCCTGCCTGAGATACCCCTCCTGTCCCGGCACCCTCTGGTTTTTTCCTTCCTCACCTCTGTCCGGAGAGAAATTCCAGCGGAAGGTATGGGTGACACATCCTCTTCTTTATAGGTGGCAGCCTGGCAACTCCTGCAGAAAGGCCAGCAGAGCCCCACACACACCGGGCCACCCACAAAGCCATGGCCCCTCACTCCCTCCCACCAGCACAGCCCCGAGACGGCTGACGGGGCAGAGAATCTGGAGTCAGGCACAGCTTCAGGGGCTATTGCTGCCTGGAGCACTGTTTATATTGACCTCAACCAGGCACACCTGGGGAGGGCCGGCCGGCAGGGTAAGGCTGCCCAGGTCAGCTAATCCACAACCCTCAGGGAATCACATTGTTGAAAATGGACCTCGCTAAGGCAGAATAGAAGTCAAGGAAAAAAAGGACACAATGCCATTTGCAGCCCCGTAGATGAGTCTGGAGGTAATCACGTGACTTGTAGTAAGTCAGAAAGTGAAAGACACATATCGTGTCATATCACTTATAGGTGTTACCTAAAAATGGATACCAGGGCAGATATTTCCACGGAGACGGGCTATCACAGATTCATTAAAAAACTTATGGTTCACCAATGGAAAGGTGTGAGGATTGGTTTCATTACGATATCGGGGTTAACAGACATATACAAACACAGGGGACATATATAATCACCAAAGACCTACGGAATACCAAGAGAAGACTACTCAACATTCTGTCATAACGTACATGGGAAAAGGATCCCAGGAAGAACAGACATCTGTATATGTGTAAAAGAACCACATCTTCCACACCTACAACAAGCCAAACATTGTAATCAAACTTGCTGTAATACAAAATAAAAAAATAAATTAAAAACACGAACAAGAAGTAGTGAGACAAACTTGAGGGGCTTTCTCCTGGCACATTCCATTCTAAATTCCAATCTAGAACACGACTTCCATTGAGGCTCTGTTGCCCTAGTAACCAGATTCGGTAAGGGAGAACTGCTGCCACCTTGTGGCCGTTTCACACAACAGCAGCTTTAATCCCAGCACTAATGGTCAGTTGATATTCAAAATCATTGCCGGCGTGTAAATGACACCTGCCCTGAAAACAAATCCTGGGGTCACATATCGACCAAAAAATTCAAAGGACGTCCATATTTCAAAACGACCGTTTCAAAAGGCATATTTTACGCACATTAGTGTTCTGCTTCTATTTCTTTCTTTCTTTTTTGGTTAAAAAAAACGGGAATGGAAAAAGGCATCCCTCAGAATGGGAGAAAATCGTTGCAAACGAATCAATGGACAAAGGTTTAATCTCCAATATATATAAACAGCTCATGCAGCTTAATATTAGAAAAACAAACAACCCAATACAAAAATGGGCAGAAGATCTAAAGAGACGTTTCTTCAAAGAAGACACCGAGATGGCCAAGACGCACATGAAAAGCTGCTCAAGAGCACTAATTATTAGAGAAATGCAAATCAAAAGTACAATGAGGTATCACCTCACACCTGTTAGAATCGGCATCATCAGAAAATCTACAAACAACAAATTCTGGGGAGGGTGTGGACAAAAGGAGCCCTCTTCCACTATTGGTGGGAATGTAAATTGATACAGTCACTATGGGGAACAGTAAGGAGTTTCCTTAAAAAAGCTAGAAATAGAATTACCCTCTGATCCAGCAAGCCCACTTCTGGGCATATACCCAGAGAAAACCATAAATCAAAAAGGCACATTCACCACAATGTTCATTGCAGCACTATTTACAATAGCCAGGTAATGGAAGCAACCGAAATGCCCACAGACAGACGAATGGATAAAGATGTGGTACATATATAAAATGGAATATTACTCAGCCATAAAAAGGAATGAAACTGGGTCATTTGTAGAGACATCGATGGATCTAGAGACTGTCATACAGAATGAAGTAAGTCAGAAAGAGGAAAACAAATATTGTATATTAATGCATATATGTGGAACCTAAAAATGGTACAGATGAACTGGTTTGCAGGGAAGAAATAGAGACACAGTGGTAGAGAACAAACGTATGGACACCAAGTGTGGGAAGCCATGGGGTGTTGGTGGTGGGATGATTTGGAGATTGGGATTGAACTGTATACATGGATATGCATAAAATACATAACAAATAATAACCTGCTGTATAAAAAATAAATAAAATTAAAGTTCAATATTTTAAAAAATAAAATTTAAAAATAAAACAGAAAAAAGTTCTTCCCTTCACACAGATGCATTTATATGAATGAATCATTTCCATGCTTATATCTATAAATACATAAAAGAGGAATAAAATCTAACTTGAACCATAAAAGAAAAAAAAACCTAAACCCACCAGTTATACAGAGGAACACCCAATCAGGGCACTTGCTCCAGCGGAAAACTATTCTGAAATTGGTCAGAGGTGGGGAATCATCTCCAATACAGCCAGCAACCCACCACCCCACACAAGGAGCGTCCTCATTGCAAAGCTGGGGGACTGTGCCGAGGCATCTGTGAGTAAACGTGAGCTGAGCCCCAGGACAGCTGCTGCTGAACTGTTCCCACCCTTCCCAGGTAAAACACCTGAATATGTACAAGGGCTTGAAAGCCTAGAGGAAGAGCCACGGAACCACACAAGCGACAGCCCACAGGCCAACTTGGTGCCTGCAGGCCAGCCAGGATGGTCCTGGCCCTGGGCGCTCTTCCAGAAGTTTTCCATTGCCCTGCCTGAGATACCCCTCCTGTCCCGGCCCCCACTGGTTTTTTCCTTCCTCACCTCTGTCTGGAGAGAAATTCCAGCGGAAGGTATGGGTGACACATCCTCTTCTTTATAGGTGGCAGCCTGGCAACTCCTGCAGAAAGGCCAGCAGAGCCCCACTCACACCGGGCCACACACATATCCATGGCCCCTCACTCCCTCCCACCAGCACGGCCCCGAGACTGCTGACGGGGCAGAGAATCTGGAGTCAGGCTCAGCTTCATGGGCTATTGCTGCCTGGAGCACTGTTTATATTGACCTCAACCAGGCACACCTGGGGAGGGCCGGCCGGCAGGGTAAGGCTGCTCAGGTCAGCTAATCCACAACCCTCAGGGAATCACATTGTTGAAAATGGACCTCGCTAAGGCAGA
This sequence comes from Mesoplodon bidens, assembly GCF_964165515.1. Lineage (NCBI taxonomy): Eukaryota > Metazoa > Chordata > Mammalia > Artiodactyla > Ziphiidae > Mesoplodon > Mesoplodon bidens. The sequence goes on from NW_027671495.1 coordinate 217,291, forward strand.
ATAGAAGTCAAGGAAATAAAGGACACAATGCCATTTGCAGCCCCGTAGATGAGTCTGGAGGTAATCACGTGACTTGTAGTAAGTCAGAAAGTGAAAGACACATATCGTGTCATATCACTTATAGGTGTTACCTAAAAATGGATACCAGGGCAGATATTTCCACGGAGAAGGGCAATCACAGATTCATTAAAAAACTTATGGTTCACCAATGGAAAGGTGTGAGGATTGGTTTCATTACGATATCGGGGTTAACAGACATATACAAACACAGGGGACATATATAATCACCAAAGACCTACGGAATACCAAGAGAAGACTACTCAACATTCTGTCATAACGTACATGGGAAAAGGATCCCAGGAAGAACAGACATCTGTATATGTGTAAAAGAACCACATCTTCCACACCTACAACAAGACAAACATTGTAATCAAACTTGCTGTAATACAAAATAAAAAAATAAATTAAAAACACGAACAAGAAGTAGTGAGACAAACTTGAGGGGCTTTCTCCTGGCACATTCCATTCTAAATTCCAATCTAGAACATGACTTCCATTGAGGCTCTGTTGCCCTAGTAACCAGATTCGGTAAGGGAGAACTGCTGCCACCTTGTGGCCGTTTCACACAACAGCAGCTTTAATCCCAGCGCTAATGGTCAGTTGATATTCAAAATCATTGCCGGCCTGTAAATGACACCTGCCCTGAAAACAAATCCTGGGGTCACATATCGACCAAAAAATTCAAAGGACGTCCATATTTCAAAACGACCGTTTCAAAAGGCATATTTTACGCACATTAGTGTTCTGCTTCTATTTCTTTCTTTCTTTTTTGGTTAAAAAAAACGGGAATGGAAAAAGGCATCCCTCAGAATGGGAGAAAATCGTTGCAAACGAATCAATGGACAAAGGTTTAATCTCCAATATATATAAACAGCTCATGCAGCTTAATATTAGAAAAACAAACAACCCAATACAAATTGGGCAGAAGATCTAAAGAGACGTTTCTTCAAAGAAGACACCGAGATGGCCAAGACGCACATGAAAAGCTGCTCAAGAGCACTAATTATTAGAGAAATGCAAATCAAAAGTACAATGAGGTATCACCTCACACCTGTTAGAATCGGCATCATCAGAAAATCTACAAACAACAAATTCTGGGGAGGGTGTGGACAAAAGGAGCCCTCTTCCACTCTTGGTGGGAATGTAAATTGATACAGTCACTATGGGGAACAGTAAGGAGTTTCCTTAAAAAAGCTAGAAATAGAATTACCCTCTGATCCAGCAATCCCACTTCTGGGCATATACCCAGAGAAAACCATAAATCAAAAAGGCACATTCACCACAATGTTCATTGCAGCACTATTTACAATAGCCAGGTAATGGAAGCAACCGAAATGCCCAGAGACAGACGAATGGATAAAGATGTGGTACATATATAAAATGGAATATTACTCAGCCATAAAAAGGAATGAAACTGGGTCATTTGTAGAGACATCGATGGATCTAGAGACTGTCATACAGAATGAAGTAAGTCAGAAAGAGGAAAACAAATATTGTATATTAATGCATATATGGGGAACCTAAAAATGGTACAGATGAACAGGTTTGCAGGGAAGAAATAGAGACACAGAGGTAGAGAACAAACGTATGGACACCAAGTGTGGGAAGCCATGGGGTGGTGGTGGTGGGATGATTTGGAGATTGGGATTGAACTGTATACATGTATATGCATAAAATACATAACAAATAATAACCTGCTGTATAAAAAATAAATAGAATTAAAGTTCAAAATTTTAAAAAATAAAATTAAAAATAAAACAGGAAAAAGTTCTTCCCTTCACACAGATGCATTTATATGAATGAATTATTTCCATGCTTATATCTATAAATACATAAAAGAGGAATAAAATCTAACTTGAACCATAAAAGAAAAAAAAACCTGAACCCACCAGTTATACAGAGGAACACCCAATCAGGGCACTTGCTCCAGCGGCAAACAATTCTGAAATTGGTCAGAGGTGGGGAATCATCTCCCATACAGCCAGCAACCCAACCCCACACAAGGAGCGTCCTCATTGCAAAGCTGGGGGACCGTGCCGAGGCATCTGTGAGTAAACGTGAGCTGAGCCCCAGGCCAGCTGCTGCTGAACTGTTCCCACCCTTCCCAGGTAAAACACCTGAATATGTACAAGGGCTTGAAAGCCTAGAGGAAGGGCCACGGAACCACACAAGCGACAGCCCACATGCCAACTTGGTGCCTGCAGGCCAGCCAGGATGGTCCTGGCCACGGGCGCTCTTCCAGAAGTTTTCCATTGCCCTGCCTGAGATACCCCTCCTGTCCCGGCCCCCACTGGTTTTTTCCTTCCTCACCTCTGTCCGGAGAGAAATTCCAGCGGAAGGTATGGGTGACACATCCTCTTCTTTATAGGTGGCAGCCTGGCAACTCCTGCAGAAAGGCCAACAGAGCCCCACTCACACCGGGCAACCCACAAAGCCATGGCCCCTCACTCCCTCCCACCAGCACAGCCCCGAGACTGCTGACGGGGCAGAGAATCTGGAGTCAGGCACAGCTTCAGGGGCTATTGCTGCCTGGAGCACTGTTTATATTGACCTCAACCAGGCACACCTGTGGAGGGACGGCCAGCAGCGTAAGGGTGCCCAGGTCAGCTAATCCACAAACCTCAGGGAATCACATTGTTGAAAATGGACCTCGCTAAGGCAGAATAGAAGTCAAGGAAAAAAAGGACACAATGCCATTTGCAGCCCCGTAGATGAGTCTGGAGGTAATCACGTGACTTGTAGTAAGTCAGAAAGTGAAATACACATATCGTGTCATATCACTTATAGGTGTTACCTAAAAATGGATACCAGGGCAGATATTTCCACGGAGAAGGGCAATCACAGATTCATTAAAAAACTTATGGTTCACCAATGGAAAGGTGTGAGGATTGGTTTCATTACGATATCGGGGTTAACAGACATATACAAACACAGGGGACATATATAATCACCAAAGACCTACGGAATACCAAGAGAAGACTACTCAACTTTCTGTCATAACGTACATGGGAAAAGGATCCCAGGAAGAACAGACATCTGTATATGTGTAAAAGAACCACATCTTCCACACCTACAACAAGCCAAACATTGTAATCAAATTTGCTGTAATACAAAATAAAATAATAAATTAAAAACACGAACAAGAAGTAGTGAGACAAACTTGAGGGGCTTTCTCCTGGCACATTCCATTCTAAATTCCAATCTAGAACACGACTTCCATTGAGGCTCTGTTGCCCTAGTAACCACATTCGGTAAGGGAGAACTGCTGCCACCTTGTGGCCGTTTCACACAACAGCAGCTTTAATCCCAGCGCTAATGGTCAGTTGATATTCAAAATCATTGCCGGCCTGAAAATGACACCTGCCCTGAAAACAAATCCTGGGGTCACATATCGACCAAAAAATTCAAAGGACGTCCATATTTCAAAACGACCATTTCAAAAGGCATATTTTACGCACATTAGTGTTCTGCTTCTATTTCTTTCTTTCTGTTTTTGTTAAAAAAAACGGGAATGGAAAAAGGCATCCCTCAGAATGGGAGAAAATCGTTGCAAACGAATCAATGGACAAAGGTTTAATCTCCAATATATATAAACAGCTCATGAAGCTTAATATTAGAAAAACAAACAACCCAATACAAAAATGGGCAGAAGATCTAAAGAGACGTTTCTTCAAAGAAGACACCGAGATGGCCAAGACGCACATGAAAAGCTGCTCAAGAGCACTAATTATTAGAGAAATGCAAATCAAAAGTACAATGAGGTATCACCTCACACCTGTTAGAATCGGCATCATCAGAAAATCTACAAACAACAAATTCTGGGGAGGGTGTGGACAAAAGGAGCCCTCTTCCACTATTGGTGGGAATGTAAATTGATACAGTCACTATGGGGAACAGTAAGGAGTTTCCTTAAAAAAGCTAGAAATAGAATTACCCTCTGATCCAGCAATCCCACTTCTGGGCATATACCCAGAGAAAACCATAAATCAAAAAGGCACATTCACCACAATGTTCATTGCAGCACTATTTACAATAGCCAGGTAATGGAAGCAACCGAAATGCCCACAGACAGACGAATGGATAAAGATGTGGTACATATATAAAATGGAATATTACTCAGCCATAAAAAGGAATGAAACTGGGTCATTTGTAGAGACATCGATGGATCTAGAGACTGTCATACAGAATGAAGTAAGTCAGAAAGAGGAAAACAAATATTGTATATTAATGCATATATGGGGAACCTAAAAATGGTACAGATGAACTGGTTTGCAGGGAAGGAATAGAGACACAGAGGTAGAGAACAAACGTATGGACACCAAGTGTGGGAAGCCATGGGGTGGTGGTGGTGGGATGATTTGGAGATTGGGATTGAACTGTATACATGTATATGCATAAAATACATAACAAATAATAACCTGCTGTATAAAAAATAAATAGAATTAAAGTTCAAAATTTTAAAAAATAAAATTTAAAAATAAAACAGAAAAAGTTCTTCGCTTCACACAGATGCATTTATATGAATGAATTATTTCCATGCTTATATCTATAAATACATAAAAGAGGAATAAAATCTAACTTGAACCATAAAAGAAAAAAAAAACCTGAACCCACCAGTTATACAGAGGAAAACCCAATCAGGGCACTTGCTCCAGCGGAAAACAATTCTGAAATTGGTCAGAGGTGGGGAATCATCTCCCATACAGCCAGCAACCCACCCCCCACACAAGGAGCGTCCTCATTGCAAAGCTGGGGAACCGTGCCGAGGCATCTGTGAGTAAACGTGAGCTGAGCCCCAGGCCAGCTGCTGCTGAACTGTTCCCACCCTTCCCAGGTAAAACACCTGAATATGTACAAGGGCTTGAAAGCCTAGAGGAAGGGCCACGGAACCACACAAGCGACAGCCCACAGGCCAACTTGGTGCCTGCAGGCCAGCCAGGATGGTCCTGGCCCCGGGCGCTCTTCCAGAAGTTTTCCATTGCCCTGCCTGAGATACCCCTCCTGTCCCGGCCCCCACTGGTTTTTTCCTTCCTCACCTCTGTCCGGAGAGAAATTCCAGCGGAAGGTATGGGTGACACATCCTCTTCTTTATAGGTGGCAGCCTGGCAACTCCTGCAGAAAGGCCAGCAGAGCCCCACTCACACCGGGCCACCCACAAAGCCATGGCCCCTCACTCCCTCCCACCAGCACAGCCCCGAGACTGCTGACGGGGCAGAGAATCTGGAGTCAGGCACAGCTTCAGGGGCTATTGCTGCCTGGAGCACTGTTTATATTGACCTCAACCAGGCACACCTGGGGAGGGCCGGCCGGCAGGGTAAGGCTGCCCAGGTCAGCTAATCCACAACCCTCAGGGAATCACATTGTTGAAAATGGACCTCGCTAAGGCAGAATAGAAGTCAAGGAAAAAAAGGACACAATGCCATTTGCAGCCCCGTAGATGAGTCTGGAGGTAATCACGTGACTTGTAGTAAGTCAGAAAGTGAAAGACACATATCGTGTCATATCACTTATAGGTGTTACCTAAAAATGGATACCAGGGCAGATATTTCCACGGAGACGGGCAATCACAGATTCATTAAAAAACTTATGGTTCACCAATGGAAAGTTGTGAGGATTGGTTTCATTACGATATCGGGGTTAACAGACATATACAAACACAGGGGACATATATAATCACCAAAGACCTACGGAATACCAAGAGAAGACTACTCAACATTCTGTCATAACGTACATGGGAAAAGGATCCCAGGAAGAACAGACATCTGTATATGTGTAAAAGAACCACATCTTCCACACCTACAACAAGCCAAACATTGTAATCAAACTTGCTGTAATACAAAATAAAAAAATAAATTAAAAACACGAACAAGAAGTAGTGAGACAAACTTGAGGGGCTTTCTCCTGGCACATTCCATTCTAAATTCCAATCTAGAACACGACTTCCATTGAGGCTCTGTTGCCCTAGTAACCAGATTCGGTAAGGGAGAACTGCTGCCACCTTGTGGCCGTTTCACACAACAGCAGCTTTAATCCCAGCGCTAATGGTCAGTTGATATTCAAAATCATTGCCGGCCTGTAAATGACACCTGCCCTGAAAACAAATCCTGGGGTCACATATCGACCAAAAAATTCAAAGGACGTCCATATTTCAAAACGACCGTTTCAAAAGGCATATTTTACGCACATTAGTGTTCTGCTTCTATTTCTTTCTTTCTTTTTTGGTTAAAAAAAACGGGAATAGAAAAAGGCATCCCTCAGAATGGGAGAAAATCGTTGCAAACGAATCGATGCAAAAGATTTAATCTCCAATATATATAAACAGCTCATGCAGATTAATATTAGAAAAACAAACAACCCAATACAAATTGGGCAGAAGATCTAAAGAGACGTTTCTTCAAAGAAGACACCGAGATGGCCAAGACGCACATGAAAAGCTGCTCAAGAGCACTAATTATTAGAGAAATGCAAATCAAAAGTACAATGAGGTATCACCTCACACCTGTTAGAATCGGCATCATCAGAAAATCTACAAACAACAAATTCTGGGGAGGGTGTGGACAAAAGGAGCCCTCTTCCACTATTGGTGGGAATGTAAATTGATACAGTCACTATGGGGAACAGTAAGGAGTTTCCTTAAAAAAGCTAGAAATAGAATTACCCTCTGATCCAGCAATCCCACTTCTGGGCATATACCCAGAGAAAACCATAAATCAAAAAGGCACATTCACCACAATGTTCATTGCAGCACTATTTACAATAGCCAGGTAATGGAAGCAACCGAAATGCCCACAGACAGACGAATGGATAAAGATGTGGTACATATATAAAATGGAATATTACTCAGCCATAAAAAGGAATGAAACTGGGTCATTTGTAGAGACATCGATGGATTTAGAGACTGTCATACAGAATGAAGTAAGTCAGAAAGACGAAAACAAATATTGTATATTAATGCATATATGTGGAACCTAAAAATGGTATAGAGGAACTGGTTTGCAGGGAAGAAGTAGAGACACAGAGGTAGAGAACAAACGTATGGACACCAAGTGTGGGAAGCCATGGGGTGGTGGTGGTGGGATGATTTGGAGATTGAGATTGAACTGTATACATGTATATGCATAAAATACATAACAAATAATAACCTGCTGTATAAAAAATAAATAGAATTAAAGTTCAAAATTTTAAAAAATAAAATTTAAAAATAAAACAGAAAAAAGTTCTTCCCTTCACACAGATGCATTTATATGAATGAATTATTTTCATGCTTATATCTATAAATACATAAAAGAGGAATAAAATCTAACTTGAACCATAAAAGAAAAAAAAAACCTGAACCCACCAGTTATACAGAGGAAAACCCAATCACAGCACTTGCTCCAGCGGAAAACAATTCTGAAATTGGTCAGAGGTGGGGAATCATCTCCCATACAGCCAGCAACCCACACCCCACACAAGGAGCGTCCTCAGTGCAAAGCTGGGGGACCGTGCCGAGGCATCTGTGAGTAAACGTGAGCTGAGCCCCAGGCCAGCTGCTGCTGAACTGTTCCCACCCTTCCCAGGTAAAACAACTGAATATGTACAAGGGCTTGAAAGCCTAGAGGAAGGGCCACGGAACCACACAAGCGACAGCCCACAGGCCAACTTGGTGCCTGCAGGCCAGCCAGGATGGTCCTGGCCCCGGGCGCTCTTCCAGAAGTTTTCCATTGCCCTGCCTGAGATACCCCTCCTGTCCCGGCCCCCACTGTTTTTTCCTTCCTCACCTCTGTCCGGAGAGAGATTCCAGCCGAAGGTATGGGTGACACATCCTCTTCTTTATAGGTGGCAGCCTGGCAACTCCTGCAGAAAGTTCAACAGAGCCCCACTCACACCGTGCCACCCACAAAACCATGGCCCCTCACTCCCTCCCACCAGCACAGCCCCGAGACTGCTGACGGGGCAGAGAATCTGGAGTCAGGCACAGCTTCATGGGCTATTGCTGCCTGGAGCACTGTTTATATTGACCTCAACCAGGCACACCTGGGGAGGGCCGGCCGGCAGGGTAAGGCTGCCCAGGTCAGCTAATCCACAACCCTCAGGGAATAACATTGTTTAAAATGGACCTCGCTAAGGCAGAATAGAAGTCAAGGAAAAAATGTACACAATGCAATTTGCAGCCCCGTAGATGAGTCTGGAGGTAATCACGTGACTTGTAGTAAGTCAGAAAGTGAAAGACACATATCGTGTCATATCACTTATAGGTTTTACCTAAAAATGGATACCAGGGCAGATATTTCCACGGAGAAGGGCAATCACAGATTCATTAAAAAACTAATGGTTCACCAATGGAAAGGTGTGAGGATTGGTTTCATTACGATATCGGGGTTAACAGACATATACAAACACAGGGGACATATATAATCACCAAAGACCTACGGAATACCAAGAGAAGACTACTCAACATTCTGTCATAACGTACATGGGAAAAGGATCCCAGGAAGAACAGACATCTGTATATGTGTAAAAGAACCACATCTTCCACACCTACAACAAGCCAAACATTGTAATCAAACTTGCTGTAATAAAAAATAAAATAATAAATTAAAAACACGAACAAGAAGTAGTGAGACAAACTTGAGGGGCTTTCTCCTGGCACATTCCATTCTAAATTCCAATCTAGAACACGACTTCCATTGAGGCTCTGTTGCCCTAGTAACCAGATTCGGTAAGGGAGAACTGCTGCCACCTTGTGGCCGTTTCACACAACAGCAGCTTTAATCCCAGCGCTAATGGTCAGTTGATATTCAAAATCATTGCCGGCCTGTAAATGACACCTGCCCTGAAAACAAATCCTGGGGTCACATATCGACCAAAAAATTCAAAGGACGTCCATATTTCAAAACGATCGTTTCAAAAGGCATATTTTACGAACATTAGTGTTCTGCTTCTATTTCTTTCTTTCTTTTTTGGTTAAAAAAACGGGAATGGAAAAAGGCATCCCTCAGAATGGGAGAAAATCGTTGCAAACGAATCAATGGACAAAGGTTTAATCTCCAATATATATAAACAGCTCATGCAGCTTAATATTAGAAAAACAAACAACGCAATACAAAAATGGGCAGAAGATCTAAAGAGACGTTTCTTCAAAGAAGACACCGAGATGGCCAAGACGCACATGAAAAGCTGCTCAAGAGCACTAATTATTAGAGAAATGCAAATCAAAAGTACAATGAGGTATCACCTCACACCTGTTAGAATCGGCATCATCAGAAAATCTCAAACAACAAATTCTGGGGAGGGTGTGGACAAAAGGAGCCCTCTTCCACTATTGGTGGGAATGTAAATTGATACAGTCACTATGGGGAACAGTAAGGAGTTTCCTTAAAAAAGCTAGAAATAGAATTACCCTCTGATCCAGCAATCCCAGTTCTGGGCATATACCCAGAGAAAACCATAAATCAAAAAGGCACATTCACCACAATGTTCATTGCAGCACTATTTACAATAGCCAGGTAATGGAAGCAACCGAAATGCCCACAGACAGACGAACGGATAAAGATGTGGGACATATATAAAATCGAATATTACTCAGCCATAAAAAGGAATGAAACTGGGTCATTTGTAGAGACATCGATGGATCTAGAGACTGTCATACAGAATGAAGTAAGTCAGAAAGAGGAAAACAAATATTGTATATTAATGCATATATGGGGAACCTAAAAATGGTACAGATGAACTGGTTTGCAGGGAAGAAATAGAGACACAGAGGTAGAGAACAAACGTATGGACACCAAGTGTGGGAAGCCATGGGGTGGTGGTGGTGGGATGATTTGGAGATTGGGATTGAACTGTATACATGTATATGCATAAAATACATAACAAATAATAACCTGCTGTATAAAAAATAAATAAAATTAAAGTTCAATATTTTAAAAAATAAAATTTAAAAATAAAACAGAAAAAAGTTCTTCCCTTCACACAGATGCATTTATATGAATGAATTATTTCCATGCTTATATCTATAAATACATAAAAGAGGAATAAAATCTAACTTGAACCATAAAAGAAAAAAAAAACCTGAACCCACCAGTTATACAGAGGAACACCCAATCAGGGCACTTGCTCCAGCGGAAAACAATTCTGAAATTGGTCAGAGGTGGGGAATCATCTCCCATACAGCCAGCAACCCACACCCCACACAAGGAGCGTCCTCATTGCAAAGCTGGGGGACCGTGCCGAGGCATCTGTGAGTAAACGTGAGCTGAGCCCCAGGCCAGCTGCTGCTGAACAGTTCCCACCCTTCCCAGGTAAAACACCTGAATATGTACAAGGGCTTGAAAGCCTAGAGGAAGGGCCACGGAACCACACAAGCCACAGCCCACAGGCCAACTTGGTGCCTGCAGGCCAGCCAGGATGGTCCTGGCCCCGGGCGCTCTTCCAGAAGTTTTCCATTGCCCTGCCTGAGATACCCCTCCTGTCCCGGCCCCCACTGGTTTTTTCCTTCCTCACCTCTGTCCGGAGAGGGATTCCAGCGGAAGGTATGGGTGACACAACCTCTTCTTTATATGTGGCAGCCTGGCAACTCCTGCAGAAAGGCCAACAGAGCCCCACTCACACCGGGCAACCCACAAAGCCATGGCCCCTCACTCCCTCCCACCAGCACAGCCCCGAGACTGCTGACGGGGCAGAGAATCTGGAGTCAGGCACAGCTTCATGGGCTATTGCTGCCTGGAGCACTGTTTATATTGACCTCAACCAGGCACACCTGGGGAGGGCCGGCCGGCAGGGTAAGGCTGCCCAGGTCAGCTAATCCACAACCCTCAGGGAATCACATTGTTGAAAATGGACCTCGCTAAGGCAGAATAGAAGTCAAGGAAAAAAAGGACACAATGCCATTTGCAGCCCCGTAGATGAGTCTGGAGGTAATCACGTGACTTGTAGTAAGTCAGAAAGTGAAAGACACATATCGTGTCATATCACTTATAGGTGTTACCTAAAAATGGATACCAGGGCAGATATTTCCACGGAGAAGGGCAATCACAGATTCATTAAAAAACTTATGGTTCACCAATGGAAAGGTGTGAGGATTGGTTTCATTACGATATCGGGGTTAACAGACATATACAAACACAGGGGACATATATAATCACCAAAGACCTACGGAATACCAAGAGAAGACTACTCAACATTCTGTCATAACGTACATGGGAAAAGGATCCCAGGAAGAACAGACATCTGTATATGTGTAAAAGAACCACATCTTCCACACCTACAACAAGCCAAACATTGTAATCAAACTTGCTGTAATACAAAATAAAAAAATAAATTAAAAACACGAACAAGAAGTAGTGAGACAAACTTGAGGGGCTTTCTCCTGGCACATTCCATTCTAAATTCCAATCTAGAACACGACTTCCATTGAGGCTCTGTTGCCCTAGTAACCAGATTCGGTAAGGGAGAACTGCTGCCACCTTGTGGCCGTTTCACACAACAGCAGCTTTAATCCCAGCGCTAATGGTCAGTTGATATTCAAAATCATTGCCGGCCTGTAAATGACACCTGCCCTGAAAACAAATCCTGGGGTCACATATCGACCAAAAAATTCAAAGGACGTCCATATTTCAAAACGACCGTTTCAAAAGGCATATTTTACGCACATTACTGTTCTGCTTCTATTTCTTTCTTTCTTTTTCGGTTAAAAAAAACGGGAATGGAAAAAGGCATCCCTCAGAATGGGAGAAAATCGTTGCAAACGAATCAATGGACAAAGGTTTAATCTCCAATATATATAAACAGCTCATGCAGCTTAATATTAGAAAAACAAACAACCCAATACAAATTGGGCAGAAGATCTAAAGAGACGTTTCTTCAAAGAAGACACCGAGATGGCCAAGACGCACATGAAAAGCTGCTCAAGAGCACTAATTATTAGAGAAATGCAAATCAAAAGTACAATGAGGTATCACCTCACACCTGTTAGAATCGGCATCATCAGAAAATCTACAAACAACAAATTCTGGGGAGGGTGTGGACAAAAGGAGCCCTCTTCCACTATTGGTGGGAATGTAAATTGATACAGTCACTATGGGGAACAGTAAGGAGTTTCCTTAAAAAAGCTAGAAATAGAATTACCCTCTGATCCAGCAATCCCACTTCTGGGCATATACCCAGAGAAAACCATAAATCAAAAAGGCACATTCACCACAATGTTCATTGCAGCACTATTTACAATAGCCAGGTAATGGAAGCAACCAAAATGCCCACAGACAGACGAATGGATAAAGATGTGGTACATATATAAAATGGAATATTACTCAGCCATTAAAAGGAATGAAACTGGGTCATTTGTAGAGACATCGATGGATTTAGAGACTGTCATACAGAATGAAGTAAGTCAGAAAGAGGAAAACAAATATTTTATATTAATGCATATATGTGGAACCTAAAAATGGTATAGATGAACTGGTTTGCAGGGAAGAAGTAGAGACACAGAGGTAGAGAACAAACGTATGGACACCAAGTGTGGGAAGCCATGGGGTGGTGGTGGTGGGATGATTTGGAGATTGGGATTGAACTGTATGCATGTATATGCATAAAATACATAACAAATAATAACCTGCTGTATAAAAAATAAATAAAATTAAAGTTCAAAATTTTAAAAAATAAAATTTAAAAATAAAACAGAAAAAAGTTCTTCCCTTCACACAGATGCATTTATATGAATGAATTATTTTCATGCTTATATCTATAAATACATAAAAGAGGAATAAAATCTAACTTGAACCATAAAAGAAAAAAAAAACCTGAACCCACCAGTTATACAGAGGAAAACCCAATCAGGGCACTTGCTCCAGCGGAAAACAATTCTGAAATTGGTCAGAGGTGGGGAATCATCTCCCATACAGCCAGCAACCCACACCCCACACAAGGAGCGTCCTCAGTGCAAAGCTGGGGGACCGTGCCGAGGCATCTTTGAGTAAACGTGAGCTGAGCCCCAGGCCAGCTGCTGCTGAACTGTTCCTACCCTTCCCAGGTAAAACACCTGAATATGTACAAGGGCTTGAAAGCCTAGAGGAAGGGCCACGGAACCACACAAGCAACAGCCCACAGGCCAACATGGTGCCTGCAGGCCAGCCAGGATGGTCCTGGCCCCGGGCGCTCTTCCAGAAGTTTTCCATTGCCCTGCCTGAGATACCCCTCCTGTCCCGGCCCCCACTGGTTTTTTCCTTCCTCACCTCTCTCCGGAGAGAGATTCCAGCCGAAGGTATGGGTGACACATCCTCTTCTTTATAGGTGGCAGCCTGGCAACTCCTGCAGAAAGTTCAACAGAGCCCCACTCACACCGTGCCACCCACAAAGCCATGGCCCCTCACTCCCTCCCACCTGCACAGCCCCGAGACTGCTGACGGGGCCGAGAATCTGGAGTCAGGCACAGCTTCATGGGCTATTGCTGCCTGGAGCGCTGTTTATATTGACCTCAAAGAGGCACACCTGGGGAGGGCCGACCGGCAGGGTAAGGCTGCCCAGGTCAGCTAATCCACAACCCTCAGGGAATCACATTGTTGAAAATGGACCTCGCTAAGGCAGAATAGAAGTCAAGGGAAAAAAGGACACAATGCCTTTTGCAGCCCCATAGATGAGTCTAGAGGTAATCACGTGACTTGTAGTAAGTCAGAAAGTGAAAGACACATATCGTGTCATATCACTTATAGGTGTTACCTAAAAATGGATACCAGGGCAGATATTTCCACGGAGAAGGGCAATCACAGATTCATTAAACAAACTTATGTTTCACAAATGGAAAGGTGTGAGGATTGGTCTCATTACGATATCGGGGTTAACAGACATATACAAACACAGGTGACATATATAATCACCAAAGACCTACGGAATACCAAGAGAAGACTACTCAACATTCTGTCATAACGTACATGGGAAAAGGATCCCAGGAAGTACAGACATCTGTATATGTGTAAAAGAACCACATCTTCCACAACTACAACAAGCCAAACATTGTAATCATACTTGCTGTAATAAAAAATAAAAAAATAAATTAAAAACACGAACAAGAAGTAGTGAGACAAACTTGAGGGGCTTTCTCCTGGCACATTCCATTCTAAATTCCAATCTAGAACACGACTTCCATTGAGGCTCTGTTGCCCTAGTAACCAGATTCGGTAAGGGAGAACTGCTGCCACCTTGTGGCCGTTTCACACAACAGCAGCTTTAATCCCAGCGCTAATGGTCAGTTGATATTCAAAATCATTGCCGGCCTGTAAAGGACACCTGCCCTGAAAACAAATCCTGGGGTCACATATCGACCGAAAAATTCAAAGGACGTCCATATTTCAAAACGACCGTTTCAAAAGGCATATTTTACGCACATTAGTGTTCTGCTTCTATTTCTTTCTTTCTTTTTTGGTTAAAAAAAACGGGAATGGAAAAAGGCATCCCTCAGAATGGGAGAAAATCGTTGCAAACGAATCAATGGACAAAGGTTTAATCTCCAATATATATAAAAAGCTCATGAAGCTTAATATTAGAAAAACAAACAACCCAATACAAAAATGGGCAGAAGATCTAAAGAGACGTTTCTTCAAAGAAGACACAGAGATGGCCAAGACGCACATGAAAAGCTGGTCAAGAGCACTAATTATTAGAGAAATGCAAATCAAAAGTACAATGAGGTATCACTTCACACCTGTTAGAATCGGCATCATCAGAAAATCTACAAACAACAAATTCTGGGGAGGGTGTGGACAAAAGGAGCCCTCTTCCACTATTGGAGGGAATGTAAATTGATACAGTCACTATGGGGAACAGTAAGGAGTTTCCTTAAAAAAGCTAGAAATAGAATTACCCTCTGATCCAGCAATCCCACTTCTGGGCATATACCCAGAGAAAACCATAAATCAAAAAGGCACATTCACCACAATGTTCATTGCAGCACTATTTAAAATAGCCAGGTAATGGAAGCAACCGAAATGCCCACAGACAGACGAATGGATAAAGATGTGGTACATATATAAAATGGAATATTACTCAGCCATAAAAAGGAATGAAACTGGGTCATTTGTAGAGACATCGATGTATCTAGAGACTGTCATACAGAATGAAGTAAGTCAGAAAGAGGAAAACAAATATTGTATATTAATGCATATATGTGGAAACGAAAAATGGTACAGATGAACTGGTTTGCAGGGAAGAAATAGAGACACAGAGGTAGAGAACAAACGTATGGACACCAAGTGTGGGAAGCCATGGGGTGGTGGTGGTGGGATGATTTGGAGATTGGGATTGAACTGTATACATGGATATGCATAAAATACATAACCAATAATAACCTGCTGTATAAAAAATAAATAAAATTAAAGTTCAAAATTTTAAAAAATAAAATTTAAAAATAAAACAGAAAAAAGTTCTTCCCTTCACACAGATGCATTTATATGAATGAATTATTTCCATGCTTATATCTATAAATACATAAAAGAGGAATAAAATCTAACTTGAACCATAAAAGAAAAAAAAACCTGAACCCACCAGTTATACAGAGGAAAACCCAATCAGGGCACTTGCTCCAGCGGAAAACAATTCTGAAATTGGTCAGAGGTTGGGAATCATCTCCCATACAGCCAGCAACCCACACCCCACACAAGGAGCATCCTCATTGCAAAGCTGGGGGACCGTGCCGAGGCATCTGTGAGTAAACGTGAGCTGAGCCCCAGGCCAGCTGCTGCTGAACTGTTCCCACCCTTCCCAGGTACAACACCTGAATATGTACAAGGGCTTGAAAGCCTAGAGGAAGGGCCACGGAACCACACAAGCGACAGCCCACAGGCCTACTTGGTGCCTGCAGGCCAGCCAGGATGGTCCTGGCCCCGGGCGTTCTTCCGGAAGTTTTCCATTCCCCTGCCTGAGATACCCCACCTGTCCCTGCCCCCACTGCTTTTTTCCTTCCTCACCTCTGTCCGGGGAGAAATTCCAGCGGAAGGTATGGGTGACACATCCTCTTCTTTATAGGTGGCAGCCTGGCAACTCCTGCAGAAAGGCCCGCAGAGCCCCACTCACACCGGGCCACCCACAAAGACATGGCCCCTCCCTCCCTCCCACCAGCACAGCCCCGAGACTGCTGACGGGGCCGAGAATCTGGAGTCAGGCAAAGCTTCAGGGGCTATTGCTGCCTGGAGCGCTGTTTATATTGACCTCAACCAGGCACACCTGGGGAGGGCCGGCCGGCCGTGTAAGGCTGCCCAGGTCAGCTAATCCACAACCCTCAGGGAATCACATTGTTGAAAATGGACCTCGCTAAGGCAGAATAGAAGTCAAGGAAAAAAAGGACACAATGCCATTTGCAGCCCCGTAGATGAGTCTGGAGGTAATCACGTGACTTGTAGTAAGTCAGAAAGTGAAAGACACATATCGTGTCATATCACTTATAGGTGTTACCTAAAAATGGATACCAGGGCAGATATTTCCACGGAGAAGGGCAATCACAGATTCATTAAACAAACTTATGGTTCACCAATGGAAAGGTGTGAGGATTGGTTTCATTACGATATCAGGGTTAACAGACATATACAAACACCGGTGACATATATAATCACCAGAGACCTACGGAATACCAAGAGAAGACTACTCAACATTCTGTCATAACTTACATGGGAAAAGGATCCCAGGAAGAACAGACATCTGTATATGTGCAAAAGAACCACATCTTCCACACCTACAACAAGCCAAACATTGTAATCAAACTTGCTGTAATAAAAAATAAAAAAATAAATTAAAAACACGAACAAGAAGTAGTGAGACAAACTTGAGGGGCTTTCTCCTGGCACATTCTATTCTAAATTCCAAACTAGAACAGGAATTCCATTGAGGCTCTGTTGCCCTAGTAACCAGATTCGGTAAGGGAGAACTGCTGCCACCTTGTGGCCGTTTCACACAACAGCTGCTTTAATCCCAGCACTAATGGTCAGTTGATATTCAAAATCATTGCCGGCCTGTAAATGACACCTGCCCTGAAAACAAATCCTGGGGTCACATATCGACCAAAAAATTCAAAGGACGTCCATAATTCAAAACGACCGTTTCAAAAGGCATATTTTATGCACATTAGTGTTCTGCTTCTATTTATTTCTTTCTTTTTTCGTTACAAAAACGGGAATGGAAAAAGGCATCCCTCAGAATGGGAGAAAATCGATGCAAACGAATCAATGGACAAAGGTTTAATCTCCAATATATATAAACAGCTCATGCAGCTTAATATTAGAAAAACAAACAACCCAATACAAAAATGGGCAGAAGATCTAAAGAGACGTTTCTTCAAAGAAGACACAGAGATGGCCAAGACGCACATGAAAAGCTGGTCAAGAGCACTAATTATTAGAGAAATGCAAATCAAAAGTACAATGAGGTATCACTTCACACCTGTTAGAATCGGCATCATCAGAAAATCTACAAACAACAAATTCTGGGGAGGGTGTGGACAAAAGGAGCCCTCTTCCACTATTGGAGGGAATGTAAATTGATACAGTCACTATGGGGAACAGTAAGGAGTTTCCTTAAAAAAGCTAGAAATAGAATTACCCTCTGATCCAGCAATCCCACTTCTGGGCATATACCCAGAGAAAACCATAAATCAAAAAGGCACATTCACCACAATGTTCATTGCAGCACTATTTACAATAGCCAGGTAATGGAAGCAACCGAAATGCCCACAGACAGACGAATGGATAAAGATGTGGTACATATATAAAATGGAATATTACTCAGCCATAAAAAGGAATAAAACTGGGTCATTTGTAGAGACATCGATGGATCTAGAGACTGTCATACAGAATGAAGTAAGTCAGAAAGAGGAAAACAAATATTGTATATTAATGCATATATGTGGAACCTAAAAATGGTACAGATGAACTGGTTTGCAGGGAAGAAATAGAGACACAGAGGTAGAGAACAAACGTATGGACACCAAGTGTGGGAAGCCATGGGGTGGTGGTGGTGCGATGATTTGGAGATTGGGATTAAACTGTATACATGTATATGCATAAAATACATAACAAATAAAAACCTGCTGTATAAAAAGTTAATAAAATTAAAGTTCAAAATTATTAAAAATAAAATTTAAAAATAAAACAGGAAAAAGTTCTTCCCTTCACACAGATGCATTTATATGAATGAATTATTTCCATGCTTATATCTATAAATACATAAAAGAGGAATAAAATCTAACTTGAACCATAAAAGAAAAAAAAAACATGAACCCACCAGTTATACAGACGAAAACCCAATCAGGGCACTTGCTCCAGCGGAAAACAATTCTGAAATTGGTCAGAGGTGGGGAATCATCACCCATACAGCCAGCAACCTACCCCCCACACAAGGAGCGTCCTCATTGCAAGGCTGGATGACCGTGCCGAGGCACCTTGAGTAAACGTGAGCTGAGCCCCAGGCCAGCTGCTGCTGAACTGTTCCCACCCTTCCCAGGTAAAACACCTGAATATGTACAAGGGCTTGAATGCCTAGAGGAAGGGCAACGGAACCACACAAGCGACAGCCCACAGGCCAACTTGGTGCCTGCAGGCCAGCCAGGATGGTCCTGGCCCCGGGCGCTCTTCCAGAAGATTTCCTTTGCCCTGCCTGAGATACCCTTCCTGTCCCGGCCCCCACTGGTTTTTTCCTTCATCACCTCTGTCCGGAGAGAAATTCCAGCGGAAGGTATGGGTGACACATCCTCTTCTTTATAGGTGGCAGCCTGGCAACTCCTGAAGAAAGGCCAGCAGAGCCCCACTCACACCGGGCCACCCACAAATCCGTGGACACTCACTCCCTCCCACCAGCACAGCCCTGAGACTGTTGACGGGGCTGAGAATCTGGAGTGAGGCACAGCTTCAGGGGCTATTGCTGCCTGGAGCATTCTTTATATTGACCTCAACCAGGCACACCTGGGGAGGGCTGCCCGGCAGAGTAAGGCTGCCAAGGTCACCTAATCCACAACCCTCAGGGAATCACACTGTTGAAAATGGACCTCGCTAAGGCAGAATAGAAGCCAAGGAAAAAAAGGACACAATGCCATTTGCAGCCCCTTAGATGAGTCTAGAGGTAATCACGTGACTTCTAGTAAGTCAGAAAGTGAAAGACACATATCGTATCATATCACTTATAGGTGTTACCTAAAAATAGATACCAGGGCAGATATTTCCACGGAGAAGGGCAATCATAGATTCATTAAACAAACTTATGGTTCACCAATGGAAAGGTGTGAGGATTGGTTTCATTACGATATCGGGGTTAACAGACATATACAAACACAGGGGACATATATAATCACCAAAGACCTACGGAATTCCAAGAGAAGACTACTCAACATTCTGTCATAACGTACATGGGAAAAGGTTCCCAGGAAGAACAGACATCTGCATATGTGTAAAAGAACGACATCTTCCATACCTACAACAAGCCAAACATTGTAATCAAACTTGCTGTAACACAAAATAAAAAAATAAATTAAAAACACGAACAAGAAGTAGTGAGACAAACTTGAGGGGCTTTCTCCTGGCACATTCCTTTCTAAATTCCAATCTAGAACAGGACTTCCATTGAGGCTCTGTTGCCCTAGTAACCAGATTCGGTAAGGGAGAACTGCTGCCACCTTGTGGCCGTTTCACACAACAGCAGCTTTAATCCCAGCGCTAATGGTCAGTTGATATTCAAAATCATTGCTGGCATGTAAATGACACCTGCACTGAAAACAAATCCTTGGGTCACATATCGACCAAAAAATTCAAAGGACGTCCATATTTCAAAACGACCGTTTCAAAAGGCATATTTTACGCACATTAGTGTTCTGCTTCTATTTCTTTCTTTCTTTTTTGGTTAAAAAAAACGGGAATGGAAAAAGGCATCCCTCAGAATGGGAGAAAATCGATGCAAACGAATCAATGGACAAAGGTTTAATCTCCAATATATATAAACAGCTCATGCAGCTTAATATTAGAAAAACAAACAACCCAATACAAATTGGGCAGAAGATCTAAAGAGACGTTTCTTCAAAGAAGACACCGAGATGGCCAAGACGCACATGAAAAGCTGCTCAAGAGCACTAATTATTAGAGAAATGCAAATCAAAAGTACAATGAGGTATCACCTCACACCTGTTAGAATCGGCATCATCAGAAAATCTACAAACAACAAATTCTGGGGAGGGTGTGGACAAAAGGAGCCCTCTTCCACTATTGGTGGGAATGTAAATTGATACAGTCACTATGGGGAACAGTAAGGAGTTTCCTTAAAAAAGCTAGAAATAGAATTACCCTCTGATCCAGCAATCCCACTTCTGGGCATATACCCAGAGAAAACCATAAATCAAAAAGGCACATTCACCACAATGTTCATTGCAGCACTATTTACAATAGCCAGGTAATGGAAGCAACCAAAATGCCCACAGACAGACGAATGGATAAAGATGTGGTACATATATAAAATGGAATATTACTCAGCCATTAAAAGGAATGAAACTGGGTCATTTGTAGAGACATCGATGGATTTAGAGACTGTCATACAGAATGAAGTAAGTCAGAAAGAGGAAAACAAATATTGTATATTAATGCATATATGTGGAACCTAAAAATGGTATAGATGAACTGGTTTGCAGGGAAGAAGTAGAGACACAGAGGTAGAGAACAAACGTATGGACACCAAGTGTGGGAAGCCATGGGGTGGTGGTGGTGGGATGATTTGGAGATTGGGATTGAACTGTATGCATGTATATGCATAAAATACATAACAAATAATAACCTGCTGTATAAAAAATAAATAAAATTAAAGTTCAAAATTTTAAAAAATAAAATTTAAAAATAAAACAGAAAAAAGTTCTTCCCTTCACACAGATGCATTTATATGAATGAATTATTTTCATGCTTATATCTATAAATACATAAAAGAGGAATAAAATCTAACTTGAACCATAAAAGAAAAAAAAAACCTGAACCCACCAGTTATACAGAGGAAAACCCAATCAGGGCACTTGCTCCAGCGGAAAACAATTCTGAAATTGGTCAGAGGTGGGGAATCATCTCCCATACAGCCAGCAACCCACACCCCACACAAGGAGCGTCCTCAGTGCAAAGCTGGGGGACCGTGCCGAGGCATCTTTGAGTAAACGTGAGCTGAGCCCCAGGCCAGCTGCTGCTGAACTGTTCCTACCCTTCCCAAGTAAAACACCTGAATATGTACAAGGGCTTGAAAGCCTAGAGGAAGGGCCACGGAACCACACAAGCAACAGCCCACAGGCCAACTTGGTGCCTGCAGGCCAGCCAGGATGGTCCTGGCCCCGGGCGCTCTTCCAGAAGTTTTCCATTGCCCTGCCTGAGATACCCCTCCTCTCCCGGCCCCCACTGGTTTTTTCCTTCCTCACCTCTCTCCGGAGAGAGATTCCAGCCGAAGGTATGGGTGACACATCCTCTTCTTTATAGGTGGCAGCCTGGCAACTCCTGCAGAAAGTTCAACAGAGCCCCACTCACACCGGGCCACCCACAAAGACATGGCCCCTCCCTCCCTCCCACCAGCACAGCCCCGAGACTGCTGACGGGGCCGAGAATCTGGAGTCAGGCAAAGCTTCAGGGGCTATTGCTGCCTGGAGCGCTGTTTATATTGACCTCAACCAGGCACACCTGGGGAGGGCCGGCCGGCCGGGTAAGGCTGCCCAGGTCAGCTAATCCACAACCCTCAGGGAATCACATTGTTGAAAATGGACCTCGCTAAGGCAGAATAGAAGTCAAGGAAAAAAAGGACACAATGCCATTTGCAGCCCCGTAGATGAGTCTGGAGGTAATCACGTGACTTGTAGTAAGTCAGAAAGTGAAAGACACATATCGTGTCATATCACTTATAGGTGTTACCTAAAAATGGATACCAGGGCAGATATTTCCACGGAGAAGGGCAATCACAGATTCATTAAACAAACTTATGGTTCACCAATGGAAAGGTGTGAGGATTGGTTTCATTACGATATCGGGGTTAACAGACATATACAAAGACCGGTGACATATATAATCACCAAAGACCTACGGAATACCAAGAGAAGACTACTCAACATTCTGTCATAACTTACATGGGAAAAGGATCCCAGGAAGAACAGACATCTGTATATGTGCAAAAGAACCACATCTTCCACACCTACAACAAGCCAAACATTGTAATCAAACTTGCTGTAATAAAAAATAAAAAAATAAATTAAAAACACGAACAAGAAGTAGTGAGACAAACTTGAGGGGCTTTCTCCTGGCACATTCTATTCTAAATTCCAAACTAGAACAGGAATTCCATTGAGGCTCTGTTGCCCTAGTAACCAGATTCGGTAAGGGAGAACTGCTGCCACCTTGTGGCCGTTTCACACAACAGCTGCTTTAATCCCAGCACTAATGGTCAGTTGATATTCAAAATCATTGCCGGCCTGTAAATGACACCTGCCCTGAAAACAAATCCTGGGGTCACATATCGACCAAAAAATTCAAAGGACGTCCATATTTCAAAACGACCGTTTCAAAAGGCATATTTTATGCACATTAGTGTTCTGCTTCTATTTCTTTCTTTCTTTTTTCGTTACAAAAACGGGAATGGAAAAAGGCATCCCTCAGAATGGGAGAAAATCAATGCAAACTAATCAATGGACAAAGGTTTAATCTCCAATATATATAAACAGCTCATGCAGCTTAATATTAGAAAAACAAACAACCCAATACAAAAATGGGCAGAAGATCTAAAGAGACGTTTCTTCAAAGAAGACACAGAGATGGCCAAGACGCACATGAAAAGCTGGTCAAGAGCACTAATTATTAGAGAAATGCAAATCAAAAGTACAATGAGGTATCACTTCACACCTGTTAGAATCGGCATCATCAGAAAATCTACAAACAACAAATTCTGGGGAGGGTGTGGACAAAAGGAGCCCTCTTCCACTATTGGAGGGAATGTAAATTGATACAGTCACTATGGGGAACAGTAAGGAGTTTCCTTAAAAAAGCTAGAAATAGAATTACCCTCTGATCCAGCAATCCCACTTGTGGGCATATACCCAGAGAAAACCATAAATCAAAAAGGCACATTCACCACAATGTTCATTGCAGCACTATTTACAATAGCCAGGTAATGGAAGCAACCGAAATGCCCACAGACAGACGAATGGATAAAGATGTGGTACATATATAAAATGGAATATTACTCAGCCATAAAAAGGAATAAAACTGGGTCATTTGTAGAGACATCGATGGATCTAGAGACTGTCATACAGAATGAAGTAAGTCAGAAAGAGGAAAACAAATATTGTATATTAATGCATATATGTGGAACCTAAAAATGGTACAGATGAACTGGTTTGCAGGGAAGAAATAGAGACACAGAGGTAGAGAACAAACGTATGGACACCAAGTGTGGGAAGCCATGGGGTGGTGGTGGTGCGATGATTTGGAGATTGGGATTAAACTGTATACATGTATATGCATAAAATACATAACAAATAAAAACCTGCTGTATAAAAAGTTAATAAAATTAAAGTTCAAAATTATTAAAAATAAAATTTAAAAATAAAACAGAAAATATTCTACCCTTCACACAGATGCATTTATATGAATGAATTATTTCCATGCTTATATCTATAAATACATAAAAGAGGAATAAAATCTAACTTGAAACATAAAAGAAAAAAGAAACCTGAACCCACCAGTTATACAGACGAAAACCCAATCAGGGCACTTGCTCCAGCGGAAAACAATTCTGAAATTGGTCAGAGGTGGGGAATCATCACCCATACAGCCAGCAACCCACCCCCCACACAAGGAGCGTCCTCATTGCAAGGCTGGATGACCGTGCCGAGGCATCTTGAGTAAACGTGAGCTGAGCCCCAGGCCAGCTGCTGCTGAACTGTTCCCACCCTTCCCAGGTAAAACACCTGAATATGTACAAGGGCTTGAATGCCTAGAGGAAGGGCCACGGAACCACACAAGCGACAGCCCACAGGCCAACTTGGTGCCTGCAGGCCAGCCAGGATGGTCCTGGCCCCGGGCGCTCTTCCAGAAGATTTCCTTTGCCCTGCCTGAGATACCCTTCCTGTCCCGGCCCCCACTGGTTTTTTCCTTCATCACCTCTGTCCGGAGAGAAATTCCAGCGGAAGGTATGGGTGACACATCCTCTTCTTTATAGGTGGCAGCCTGGCAACTCCTGCAGAAAGGCCAGCAGAGCCCCACTCACACCGGGCCACCCACAAATCCGTGGACACTCACTCCCTCCCACCAGCACAGCCCTGAGACTGTTGACGGGGCTGAGAATCTGGAGTCAGGCACAGCTTCAGGGGCTATTGCTGCCTGGAGCATTCTTTATATTGACCTCAACCAGGCACACCTGGGGAGGGCTGGCCGGCAGAGTAAGGCTGCCAAGGTCACCTAATCCACAACCCTCAGGGAATCACACTGTTGAAAATGGACCTCGCTAAGGCAGAATAGAAGCCAAGGAAAAAAAGGACACAATGCCATTTGCAGCCCCTTAGATGAGTCTAGAGGTAATCACGTGACTTGTAGTAAGTCAGAAAGTGAAAGACACATATCGTATCATATCACTTATAGGTGTTACCAAAAAATGGATACCAGGGCAGATATTTCCACGGAGAAGGGCAATCACAGATTCATTAAACAAACTTATGTTTCACAAATGGAAAGGTGTGAGGATTGGTCTCATTACGATATCGGGGTTAACAGACATATACAAACACAGGTGACATATATAATCACCAAAGACCTACGGAATACCAAGAGAAGACTACTCAACATTCTGTCATAACGTACATGGGAAAAGGATCCCAGGAAGTACAGACATCTGTATATGTGTAAAAGAACCACATCTTCCACACCTACAACTAGCCAAACATTGTAATCAAACTTGCTGTAATAAAAAATAAAAAAATAAATTAAAAACACGAACAAGAAGTAGTGAGACAAACTTGAGGGGCTTTCTCCTGGCACATTCCATTCTAAATTCCAATCTAGAACACGACTTCCATTGAGGCTCTGTTGCCCTAGTAACCAGATTCGGTAAGGGAGAACTGCTGCCACCTTGTGGCCGTTTCACACAACAGCAGCTTTAATCCCAGCGCTAATGGTCAGTTGATATTCAAAATCATTGCCGGCCTGTAAATGACACCTGCCCTGAAAACAAATCCTGGGGTCACATATCGACCGAAAAATTCAAAGGACGTCCATATTTCAAAACGACCGTTTCAAAAGGCATATTTTACGCACATTAGTGTTCTGCTTCTATTTCTTTCTTTCTTTTTTGGTTAAAAAAAACGGGAAAGGAAAAAGGCATCCCTCAGAATGGGAGAAAATCGTTGCAAACGAATCAATGGACAAAGGTTTAATCTCCAATATATATAAACAGCTCATGAAGCTTAATATTAGAAAAACAAACAACCCAATACAAAAATGGGCAGAAGATCTAAAGAGACGTTTCTTCAAAGAAGACACAGAGATGGCCAAGACGCACATGAAAAGCTGGTCAAGAGCACTAATTATTAGAGAAATGCAAATCAAAAGTACAATGAGGTATCACTTCACACCTGTTAGAATCGGCATCATCAGAAAATCTACAAACAACAAATTCTGGGGAGGGTGTGGACAAAAGGAGCCCTCTTCCACTATTGGAGGGAATGTAAATTGATACAGTCACTATGGGGAACAGTAAGGAGTTTCCTTAAAAAAGCTAGAAATAGAATTACCCTCTGATCCAGCAATCCCACTTCTGGGCATATACCCAGAGAAAACCATAAATCAAAAAGGCACATTCACCACAATGTTCATTGCAGCACTATTTAAAATAGCCAGGTAATGGAAGCAACCGAAATGCCCACAGACAGACGAATGGATAAAGATGTGGTACATATATAAAATGGAATATTACTCAGCCATAAAAAGGAATGAAACTGGGTCATTTGTAGAGACATCGATGTATCTAGAGACTGTCATACAGAATGAAGTAAGTCAGAAAGAGGAAAACAAATATTGTATATTAATGCATATATGTGGAAACGAAAAATGGTACAGATGAACTGGTTTGCAGGGAAGAAATAGAGACACAGAGGTAGAGAACAAACGTATGGACACCAAGTGTGGGAAGCCATGGGGTGGTGGTGGTGGGATGATTTGGAGATTGGGATTGAACTGTATACATGGATATGCATAAAATACATAACCAATAATAACCTGCTGTATAAAAAATAAATAAAATTAAAGTTCAAAATTTTAAAAAATAAAATTTAAAAATAAAACAGAAAAAAGTTCTTCCCTTCACACAGATGCATTTATATGAATGAATTATTTCCATGCTTATATCTATAAATACATAAAAGAGGAATAAAATCTAACTTGAACCATAAAAGAAAAAAAAACCTGAACCCACCAGTTATACAGAGGAAAACCCAATCAGGGCACTTGCTCCAGCGGAAAACAATTCTGAAATTGGTCAGAGGTGGGGAATCATCTCCCATACAGCCAGCAACCCACACCCCACACAAGGAGCATCCTCATTGCAAAGCTGGGGGACCGTGCCGAGGCATCTGTGAGTAAACGTGAGCTGAGCCCCAGGCCAGCTGCTGCTGAACTGTTCCCACCCTTCCCAGGTAAAACACCTGAATATGTACAAGGGCTTGAAAGCCTAGAGGAAGGGCCACGGAACCACACAAGCGACAGCCCACAGGCCTACTTGGTGCCTGCAGGCCAGCCAGGATGGTCCTGGCCCCGGGCGTTCTTCCGGAAGTTTTCCATTCCCCTGCCTGAGATACCCCACCTGTCCCTGCCCCCACTGCTTTTTTCCTTCCTCACCTCTGTCCTGGGGAGAAATTCCAGCGGAAGGTATGGGTGACACATTCTCTTCTTTATAGGTGGCAGCCTGGCAACTCCTGCAGAAAGGCCCGCAGAGCCCCACTCACACCGGGCCACCCACAAAGACATGGCCCCTCCCTCCCTCCCACCAGCACAGCCCCGAGACTGCTGACGGGGCCGAGAATCTGGAGTCAGGCAAAGCTTCAGGGGCTATTGCTGCCTGGAGCGCTGTTTATATTGACCTCAACCAGGCACACCTGGGGAGCGCCGGCCGGCCGTGTAAGGCTGCCCAGGTCAGCTAATCCACAACCCTCAGGGAATCACATTGTTGAAAATGGACCTCGCTAAGGCAGAATAGAAGTCAAGGAAAAAAAGGACACAATGCCATTTGCAGCCCCGTAGATGAGTCTGGAGGTAATCACGTGACTTGTAGTAAGTCAGAAAGTGAAAGACACATATCGTGTCATATCACTTATAGGTGTTACCTAAAAATGGATACCAGGGCAGATATTTCCACGGAGAAGGGCAATCACAGATTCATTAAACAAACTTATGGTTCACCAATGGAAATGTGTGAGGATTGGTTTCATTACGATATCAGGGTTAACAGACATATACAAACACCGGTGACATATATAATCACCAGAGACCTACGGAATACCAAGAGAAGACTACTCAACATTCTGTCATAACTTACATGGGAAAAGGATCCCAGGAAGAACAGACATCTGTATATGTGCAAAAGAACCACATCTTCCACACCTACAACAAGCCAAACATTGTAATCAAACTTGCTGTAATAAAAAATAAAAAAATAAATTAAAAACACGAACAAGAAGTAGTGAGACAAACTTGAGGGGCTTTCTCCTGGCACATTCTATTCTAAATTCCAAACTAGAACAGGAATTCCATTGAGGCTCTGTTGCCCTAGTAACCAGATTCGGTAAGGGAGAACTGCTGCCACCTTGTGGCCGTTTCACACAACAGCTGCTTTAATCCCAGCACTAATGGTCAGTTGATATTCAAAATCATTGCCGGCCTGTAAATGACACCTGCCCTGAAAACAAATCCTGGGGTCACATATCGACCAAAAAATTCAAAGGACGTCCATAATTCAAAACGACCGTTTCAAAAGGCATATTTTATGCACATTAGTGTTCTGCTTCTATTTATTTCTTTCTTTTTTCGTTACAAAAACGGGAATGGAAAAAGGCATCCCTCAGAATGGGAGAAAATCGATGCAAACGAATCAATGGACAAAGGTTTAATCTCCAATATATATAAACAGCTCATGCAGCTTAATATTAGAAAAACAAACAACCCAATACAAAAATGGGCAGAAGATCTAAAGAGACGTTTCTTCAAAGAAGACACAGAGATGGCCAAGACGCACATGAAAAGCTGGTCAAGAGCACTAATTATTAGAGAAATGCAAATCAAAAGTACAATGAGGTATCACTTCACACCTGTTAGAATCGGCATCATCAGAAAATCTACAAACAACAAATTCTGGGGAGGGTGTGGACAAAAGGAGCCCTCTTCCACTATTGGAGGGAATGTAAATTGATACAGTCACTATGGGGAACAGTAAGGAGT
The DNA here is from genome assembly GCF_964165515.1 of Mesoplodon bidens. Lineage (NCBI taxonomy): Eukaryota > Metazoa > Chordata > Mammalia > Artiodactyla > Ziphiidae > Mesoplodon > Mesoplodon bidens. The sequence goes on from NW_027671495.1 coordinate 245,790, forward strand.
TTCCTTAAAAAAGCTAGAAATAGAATTACCCTCTGATCCAGCAATCCCACTTCTGGGCATATACCCAGAGAAAACCATAAATCAAAAAGGCACATTCACCACAATGTTCATTGCAGCACTATTTACAATAGCCAGGTAATGGAAGCAACCGAAATGCCCACAGACAGACGAATGGATAAAGATGTGGTACATATATAAAATGGAATATTACTCAGCCATAAAAAGGAATAAAACTGGGTCATTTGTAGAGACATCGATGGATCTAGAGACTGTCATACAGAATGAAGTAAGTCAGAAAGAGGAAAACAAATATTGTATATTAATGCATATATGTGGAACCTAAAAATGGTACAGATGAACTGGTTTGCAGGGAAGAAATAGAGACACAGAGGTAGAGAACAAACGTATGGACACCAAGTGTGGGAAGCCATGGGGTGGTGGTGGTGCGATGATTTGGAGATTGGGATTAAACTGTATACATGTATATGCATAAAATACATAACAAATAAAAACCTGCTGTATAAAAAGTTAATAAAATTAAAGTTCAAAATTATTAAAAATAAAATTTAAAAATAAAACAGAAAAAAGTTCTTCCCTTCACACAGATGCATTTATATGAATGAATTATTTCCATGCTTATATCTATAAATACATAAAAGAGGAATAAAATCTAACTTGAACCATAAAAGAAAAAAAAAACATGAACCCACCAGTTATACAGACGAAAACCCAATCAGGGCACTTGCTCCAGCGGAAAACAATTCTGAAATTGGTCAGAGGTGGGGAATCATCACCCATACAGCCAGCAACCCACCCCCCACACAAGGAGCGTCCTCATTGCAAGGCTGGATGACCGTGCCGAGGCACCTTGAGTAAACGTGAGCTGAGCCCCAGGCCAGCTGCTGCTGAACTGTTCCCACCCTTCCCAGGTAAAACACCTGAATATGTACAAGGGCTTGAATGCCTAGAGGAAGGGCTACGGAACCACACAAGCGACAGCCCACAGGCCAACTTGGTGCCTGCAGGCCAGCCAGGATGGTCCTGGCCCCGGGCGCTCTTCCAGAAGATTTCCTTTGCCCTGCCTGAGATACCCTTCCTGTCCCGGCCCCCACTGGTTTTTTCCTTCATCACCTCTGTCCGGAGAGAAATTCCAGCGGAAGGTATGGGTGACACATCCTCTTCTTTATAGGTGGCAGCCTGGCAACTCCTGAAGAAAGGCCAGCAGAGCCCCACTCACACCGGGCCACCCACAAATCCGTGGACACTCACTCCCTCCCACCAGCACAGCCCTGAGACTGTTGACGGGGCTGAGAATCTGGAGTGAGGCACAGCTTCAGGGGCTATTGCTGCCTGGAGCATTCTTTATATTGACCTCAACCAGGCACACCTGGGGAGGGCTGCCCGGCAGAGTAAGGCTGCCAAGGTCACCTAATCCACAACCCTCAGGGAATCACACTGTTGAAAATGGACCTCGCTAAGGCAGAATAGAAGCCAAGGAAAAAAAGGACACAATGCCATTTGCAGCCCCTTAGATGAGTCTAGAGGTAATCACGTGACTTGTAGTAAGTCAGAAAGTGAAAGACACATATCGTATCATATCACTTATAGGTGTTACCTAAAAATAGATACCAGGGCAGATATTTCCACGGAGAAGGGCAATCATAGATTCATTAAACAAACTTATGGTTCACCAATGGAAAGGTGTGAGGATTGGTTTCATTACGATATCGGGGTTAACAGACATATACAAACACAGGGGACATATATAATCACCAAACACCTACGGAATTCCAAGAGAACACTACTCAACATTCTGTCATAACGTACATGGGAAAAGGTTCCCAGGAAGAACAGACATCTGCATATGTGTAAAAGAACCACATCTTCCATACCTACAACAAGCCAAACATTGTAATCAAACTTGCTGTAACACAAAATAAAAAAATAAATTAAAAACACGAACAAGAAGTAGTGAGACAAACTTGAGGGGCTTTCTCCTGGCACATTCCTTTCTAAATTCCAATCTAGAACAGGACTTCCATTGAGGCTCTGTTGCCCTAGTAACCAGATTCGGTAAGGGAGAACTGCTGCCACCTTGTGGCCGTTTCACACAACAGCAGCTTTAATCCCAGCGCTAATGGTCAGTTGATATTCAAAATCATTGCTGGCATGTAAATGACACCTGCACTGAAAACAAATCCTTGGGTCACATATCGACCAAAAAATTCAAAGGACGTCCATATTTCAAAACGACCGTTTCAAAAGGCATATTTTACGCACATTAGTGTTCTGCTTCTATTTCTTTCTTTCTTTTTTGGTTAAAAAAAACGGGAATGGAAAAAGGCATCCCTCAGAATGGGAGAAAATCGATGCAAACGAATCAATGGACAAAGGTTTAATCTCCAATATATATAAACAGCTCATGCAGCTTAATATTAGAAAAACAAACAACCCAATACAAATTGGGCAGAAGATCTAAAGAGACGTTTCTTCACAGAAGACACCGAGATGGCCAAGACGCACATGAAAAGCTGCTCAAGAGCACTAATTATTAGAGAAATGCAAATCAAAAGTACAATGAGGTATCACCTCACACCTGTTAGAATCGGCATCATCAGAAAATCTACAAACAACAAATTCTGGGGAGGGTGTGGACAAAAGGAGCCCTCTTCCACTATTGGTGGGAATGTAAATTGATACAGTCACTATGGGGAACAGTAAGGAGTTTCCTTAAAAAAGCTAGAAATAGAATTACCCTCTGATCCAGGAATCCCACTTCTGGGCATATACCCAGAGAAAACCATAAATCAAAAAGGCACATTCACCACAATGTTCATTGCAGCACTATTTACAATAGCCAGGTAATGGAAGCAACCGAAATGCCCACAGACAGACGAATGGATAAAGATGTGGTACATATATAAAATGGAATATTACTCAGCCATAAAAAGGAATGAAACTGGGTCATTTGTAGAGACATCGATGGATTTAGAGACTGTCATACAGAAGGAAGTAAGTCAGAAAGAGGAAAACAAATATTGTATATTAATGCATATATGTGGAACCTAAAAATGGTACAGATGAACTGGTTTGCAGGGAAGAAGTAGAGACACAGAGGTAGAGAACAAACGTATGGACACCAAGTGTGGGAAGCCATGGGGTGGTGGTGGTGGGATGATTTGGAGATTGGGATTGAACTGTATATATGTATATGCATAAAATACATAAGAAATAATAACCTGCTGTATAAAGAATAAATAATATTAAAGTTCAAAATTTTAAAAAATAAAATTTAAAAATAAAACAGAAAAAAGTTCTTCCCTTCACACAGATGCATTTATATGAATGAATTATTTCCATGCTTATATTTATAAATAAATAAAAGAGGAATAAAATCTATCTTGAAACATAAAAGAAAAAAAAAACCTGAACTCACCAGTTATACAGAGGAAAACCCAATCAGGGCACTTGCTCCAGCGGAAAACAATTCTGAAATTGGTCAGAGGTGGGGAATCATCTCCCATACAGCCAGCAACCCACACCCCACACAAGGAGCGTCCTCATTGCAAAGCTGGGGGACCGTGCTGAGGCATCTGTGAGTAAACGTGAGCTGAGCCCCAGGCCAGCTGCTGCTGAACTGTTCCCACCCTTCCCAGGTAAAACACCTGAATATGTACAAGGGCTTGAAAGCCTAGAGGAAGGGCCACGGAACCACACAAGCGACAGCCCACAGGCCAACTTGGTGCCTGCAGGCCAGCCAGGATGGTCCTGGCCCCGGGCGCTCTTCCAGAAGTTTTCCATTGCCCTGCCTGAGATACCTCTCCTGTCCCGGGCCCCACTGGTTTTTTCCTTCATCTGTCCGGAGAGAAATTCCAGCGGAAGGTATGGGTGACACATCCTCTTCTTTATAGGTGGCAGCCTGGCAACTCCTGCAGAAAGGCCAACAGAGCCGCACTCACACCGGGCAACCCACAAAGCCATGGCCCCTCACTCCCTCCCACCAGCACAGCCCCGAGACTGCTGACGGGGCAGAGAATCTGGAGTCAGGCACAGCTTCATGGGCTATTGCTGCCTGGAGCACTGTTTATATTGACCTCAACCAGGCACACCTGGGGAGGGCCGGCCGGCAGGGTAAGGCTGCCCAGGTCAGCTAATCCACAACCTTCAGGGAATCACATTGTTGAAAATGGACCTCGCTAAGGCAGAATAGAAGTCAAGGAAAAAAAGGACACAATGCCATTTGCAGCCCCGTAGATGAGTCTGGAGGTAATCACGTGACTTGTAGTAAGTCAGAAAGTGAAAGACACATATCGTGTCATATCACTTATAGGTGTTACCTAAAAATGGATACCAGGGCAGATATTTCCACGGAGAAGGGCAATCACAGATTCATTAAAAAACTTATGGTTCACCAATGGAAATGTGTGAGGATTGGTTTCATTACGATATCGGGGTTAACAGACATATACAAACACAGGGGACATATATAATCACCAAAGACCTACGGAATACCAAGAGAAGACTACTCAACATTCTGTCATAACGTACATGGGAAAAGGATCCCAGGAAGAACAGACATCTGTATATGTGTAAAAGAACCACATCTTCCACACCTACAACAAGCCAAACATTGTAATCAAACTTGCTGTAATAAAAAATAATTAAAATAAAAACACGAACAAGAAGTAGTGAGACAAACTTGAGGGGCTTTCGCCTGGCACATTCCATTCTAAATTCCAATCTAGAACACGACTTCCATTGAGGCTCTGTTGCCCTAGTAACCAGATTCGGTAAGGGAGAACTGCTGCCACCTTGTGGCCGTTTCACACAACAGCAGCTTTAATCCCAGCGCTAATGGTCAGTTGATATTCAAAATCATTGCCGGCCTGTAAATGACACCTGCCCTGAAAACAAATCCTGGGGTCACATATCGACCAAAAAATTCAAAGGACGTCCATAATTCAAAACGACCGTTTCAAAAGGCATATTTTATGCACATTAGTGTTCTGCTTCTATTTATTTCTTTCTTTTTTCGTTACAAAAACGGGAATGGAAAAAGGCATCCCTCAGAATGGGAGAAAATCGATGCAAACGAATCAATGGACAAAGGTTTAATCTCCAATATATATAAACAGCTCATGCAGCTTAATATTAGAAAAACAAACAACCCAATACAAAAATGGGCAGAAGATCTAAAGAGACGTTTCTTCAAAGAAGACACAGAGATGGCCAAGACGCACATGAAAAGCTGGTCAAGAGCACTAATTATTAGAGAAATGCAAATCAAAAGTACAATGAGGTATCACTTCACACCTGTTAGAATCGGCATCATCAGAAAATCTACAAACAACAAATTCTGGGGAGGGTGTGGACAAAAGGAGCCCTCTTCCACTATTGGAGGGAATGTAAATTGATACAGTCACTATGGGGAACAGTAAGGAGTTTCCTTAAAAAAGCTAGAAATAGAATTACCCTCTGATCCAGCAATCCCACTTCTGGGCATATACCCAGAGAAAACCATAAATCAAAAAGGCACATTCACCACAATGTTCATTGCAGCACTATTTACAATAGCCAGGTAATGGAAGCAACCGAAATGCCCACAGACAGACGAATGGATAAAGATGTGGTACATATATAAAATGGAATATTACTCAGCCATAAAAAGGAATAAAACTGGGTCATTTGTAGAGACATCGATGGATCTAGAGACTGTCATACAGAATGAAGTAAGTCAGAAAGAGGAAAACAAATATTGTATATTAATGCATATATGTGGAACCTAAAAATGGTACAGATGAACTGGTTTGCAGGGAAGAAATAGAGACACAGAGGTAGAGAACAAACGTATGGACACCAAGTGTGGGAAGCCATGGGGTGGTGGTGGTGCGATGATTTGGAGATTGGGATTAAACTGTATACATGTATATGCATAAAATACATAACAAATAAAAACCTGCTGTATAAAAAGTTAATAAAATTAAAGTTCAAAATTATTAAAAATAAAATTTAAAAATAAAACAGAAAAAAGTTCTTCCCTTCACACAGATGCATTTATATGAATGAATTATTTCCATGCTTATATCTATAAATACATAAAAGAGGAATAAAATCTAACTTGAACCATAAAAGAAAAAAAAAACATGAACCCACCAGTTATACAGACGAAAACCCAATCAGGGCACTTGCTCCAGCGGAAAACAATTCTGAAATTGGTCAGAGGTGGGGAATCATCACCCATACAGCCAGCAACCCACCCCCCACACAAGGAGCGTCCTCATTGCAAGGCTGGATGACCGTGCCGAGGCACCTTGAGTAAACGTGAGCTGAGCCCCAGGCCAGCTGCTGCTGAACTGTTCCCACCCTTCCCAGGTAAAACACCTGAATATGTACAAGGGCTTGAATGCCTAGAGGAAGGGCAACGGAACCACACAAGCGACAGCCCACAGGCCAACTTGGTGCCTGCAGGCCAGCCAGGATGGTCCTGGCCCCGGGCGCTCTTCCAGAAGATTTCCTTTGCCCTGCCTGAGATACCCTTCCTGTCCCGGCCCCCACTGGTTTTTTCCTTCATCACCTCTGTCCGGAGAGAAATTCCAGCGGAAGGTATGGGTGACACATCCTCTTCTTTATAGGTGGCAGCCTGGCAACTCCTGAAGAAAGGCCAGCAGAGCCCCACTCACACCGGGCCACCCACAAATCCGTGGACACTCACTCCCTCCCACCAGCACAGCCCTGAGACTGTTGACGGGGCTGAGAATCTGGAGTGAGGCACAGCTTCAGGGGCTATTGCTGCCTGGAGCATTCTTTATATTGACCTCAACCAGGCACACCTGGGGAGGGCTGCCCGGCAGAGTAAGGCTGCCAAGGTCACCTAATCCACAACCCTCAGGGAATCACACTGTTGAAAATGGACCTCGCTAAGGCAGAATAGAAGCCAAGGAAAAAAAGGACACAATGCCATTTGCAGCCCCTTAGATGAGTCTAGAGGTAATCACGTGACTTGTAGTAAGTCAGAAAGTGAAAGACACATATCGTATCATATCACTTATAGGTGTTACCTAAAAATAGATACCAGGGCAGATATTTCCACGGAGAAGGGCAATCATAGATTCATTAAACAAACTTATGGTTCACCAATGGAAAGGTGTGAGGATTGGTTTCATTACGATATCGGGGTTAACAGACATATACAAACACAGGGGACATATATAATCACCAAACACCTACGGAATTCCAAGAGAACACTACTCAACATTCTGTCATAACGTACATGGGAAAAGGTTCCCAGGAAGAACAGACATCTGCATATGTGTAAAAGAACCACATCTTCCATACCTACAACAAGCCAAACATTGTAATCAAACTTGCTGTAACACAAAATAAAAAAATAAATTAAAAACACGAACAAGAAGTAGTGAGACAAACTTGAGGGGCTTTCTCCTGGCACATTCCTTTCTAAATTCCAATCTAGAACAGGACTTCCATTGAGGCTCTGTTGCCCTAGTAACCAGATTCGGTAAGGGAGAACTGCTGCCACCTTGTGGCCGTTTCACACAACAGCAGCTTTAATCCCAGCGCTAATGGTCAGTTGATATTCAAAATCATTGCTGGCATGTAAATGACACCTGCACTGAAAACAAATCCTTGGGTCACATATCGACCAAAAAATTCAAAGGACGTCCATATTTCAAAACGACCGTTTCAAAAGGCATATTTTACGCACATTAGTGTTCTGCTTCTATTTCTTTCTTTCTTTTTTGGTTAAAAAAAACGGGAATGGAAAAAGGCATCCCTCAGAATGGGAGAAAATCGATGCAAACGAATCAATGGACAAAGGTTTAATCTCCAATATATATAAACAGCTCATGCAGCTTAATATTAGAAAAACAAACAACCCAATACAAATTGGGCAGAAGATCTAAAGAGACGTTTCTTCACAGAAGACACCGAGATGGCCAAGACGCACATGAAAAGCTGCTCAAGAGCACTAATTATTAGAGAAATGCAAATCAAAAGTACAATGAGGTATCACCTCACACCTGTTAGAATCGGCATCATCAGAAAATCTACAAACAACAAATTCTGGGGAGGGTGTGGACAAAAGGAGCCCTCTTCCACTATTGGTGGGAATGTAAATTGATACAGTCACTATGGGGAACAGTAAGGAGTTTCCTTAAAAAAGCTAGAAATAGAATTACCCTCTGATCCAGGAATCCCACTTCTGGGCATATACCCAGAGAAAACCATAAATCAAAAAGGCACATTCACCACAATGTTCATTGCAGCACTATTTACAATAGCCAGGTAATGGAAGCAACCGAAATGCCCACAGACAGACGAATGGATAAAGATGTGGTACATATATAAAATGGAATATTACTCAGCCATAAAAAGGAATGAAACTGGGTCATTTGTAGAGACATCGATGGATTTAGAGACTGTCATACAGAAGGAAGTAAGTCAGAAAGAGGAAAACAAATATTGTATATTAATGCATATATGTGGAACCTAAAAATGGTACAGATGAACTGGTTTGCAGGGAAGAAGTAGAGACACAGAGGTAGAGAACAAACGTATGGACACCAAGTGTGGGAAGCCATGGGGTGGTGGTGGTGGGATGATTTGGAGATTGGGATTGAACTGTATATATGTATATGCATAAAATACATAAGAAATAATAACCTGCTGTATAAAGAATAAATAATATTAAAGTTCAAAATTTTAAAAAATAAAATTTAAAAATAAAACAGAAAAAAGTTCTTCCCTTCACACAGATGCATTTATATGAATGAATTATTTCCATGCTTATATCTATAAATAAATAAAAGAGGAATAAAATCTATCTTGAAACATAAAAGAAAAAAAAAACCTGAACTCACCAGTTATACAGAGGAAAACCCAATCAGGGCACTTGCTCCAGCGGAAAACAATTCTGAAATTGGTCAGAGGTGGGGAATCATCTCCCATACAGCCAGCAACCCACCCCCCACACAAGGAGCGTCCTCATTGCAAAGCTGGGGGACCGTGCCGAGGCATCTGTGAGTAAACGTGAGCTGAGCCCCAGGCCAGCTGCTGCTGAACTGTTCCCACCCTTCCCAGGTAAAACACCTGAATATGTACAAGGGCTTGAAAGCCTAGAGGAAGGGCCACGGAACCACACAAGCGACAGCCCACAGGCCAACTTGGTGCCTGCAGGCCAGCCAGGATGGTCCTGGCCCCGGGCGCTCTTCCAGAAGTTTTCCATTGCCCTGCCTGAGATACCTCTCCTGTCCCGGGCCCCACTGGTTTTTTCCTTCATCTGTCCGGAGAGAAATTCCAGCGGAAGGTATGGGTGACACATCCTCTTCTTTATAGGTGGCAGCCTGGCAACTCCTGCAGAAAGGCCAACAGAGCCCCACTCACACCGGGCAACCCACAAAGCCATGGCCCCTCACTCCCTCACACCAGCACAGCCCCGAGACTGCTGACGGGGCAGAGAATCTGGAGTCAGGCACAGCTTCATGGGCTATTGCTGCCTGGAGCACTGTTTATATTGACCTCAACCAGGCACACCTGGGGAGGGCCGGCCGGCAGGGTAAGGCTGCCCAGGTCAGCTAATCCACAACCCTCAGGGAATCACATTGTTGAAAATGGACCTCGCTAAGGCAGAATAGAAGTCAAGGAAAAAAAGGACACAATGCCATTTGCAGCCCCGTAGATGAGTCTGGAGGTAATCACGTGACTTGTAGTAAGTCAGAAAGTGAAAGACACATATCGTGTCATATCACTTATAGGTGTTACCTAAAAATGGATACCAGGGCAGATATTTCCACGGAGAAGGGCAATCACAGATTCATTAAAAAACTTATGGTTCACCAATGGAAAGGTGTGAGGATTGGTTTCATTACGATATCGGGGTTAACAGACATATACAAACACAGGGGACATATATAATCACCAAAGACCTACGGAATACCAAGAGAAGACTACTCAACATTCTGTCATAACGTACATGGGAAAAGGATCCCAGGAAGAACAGACATCTGTATATGTGTAAAAGAACCACATCTTCCACACCTACAACAAGCCAAACATTGTAATCAAACTTGCTGTAATAAAAAATAATTAAAATAAAAACACGAACAAGAAGTAGTGAGACAAACTTGAGGGGCTTTCGCCTGGCACATTCCATTCTAAATTCCAATCTAGAACACGACTTCCATTGAGGCTCTGTTGCCCTAGTAACCAGATTCGGTAAGGGAGAACTGCTGCCACCTTGTGGCCGTTTCACACAACAGCAGCTTTAATCCCAGCGCTAATGGTCAGTTGATATTCAAAATCATTGCCGGCCTGTAAATGACACCTGCCCTGAAAACAAATCCTGGGGTCACATATCGACCAAAAAATTCAAAGGACGTCCATATTTCAAAACGACCGTTTCAAAAGGCATATTTTACGCACATTAGTGTTCTGCTTCTATTTCTTTCTTTCTTTTTTGGTTAAAAAAAACGGGAATGGAAAAAGGCATCACTCAGAATGGAGAAAATCGTTGCAAACGAATCAATGGACAAAGGTTTAATCTCCAATATATATAAACAGCTCATGCAGCTTAATATTAGAAAAACAAACAACCCAATACAAAAATGGGCAGAAGATCTAAAGAGACGTTTCTTCAAAGAAGACACCGAGATGGCCAAGACGCACATGAAAAGCTGCTCAAGAGCACTAATTATTAGAGAATTGCAAATCAAAAGTACAATGAGGTATCACCTCACACCTGTTAGAATCGGCATCATCAGAAAATCTACAAACAACAAATTCTGGGGAGGGTGTGGAAAAAAGGAGCCCTCTTCCAATATTGGTGGGAATGTAAATTGATACAGTCACTATGGGGAACAGTAAGGAGTTTCCTGAAAAAAGCTAGAAATAGAATTACCCTCTGATCCAGCAATCCCACTTCTGGGCATATACCCAGAGAAAACCATAAATCAAAAAGGCACATTCACCACAATGTTCATTGCAGCACTATTTACAATAGCCAGGTAATGGAAGAAACCGAAATGCCCACTGACAGACGAATGGATAAAGATGTGGTACATATATAAAATGGAATATTACTCAGCCATAAAAAGGAATGAAACTGGGTCATTTGTAGAGACATCAATGGATCTAGAGACTGTCATACAGAATGAAGTAAGTCAGAAAGAGGAAAACAAATATTGTATATTAATGCATATATGTGGAACCTAAAAATGGTACAGATGAACTGGTTTGCAGGGAAGAAATAGAGACACAGAGGTAGAAAACAAACGTATGGGCACCAAGTGTGGGAAGCCATGGGGTGGTGGTGGTGGGATGATTTGGAGATTGGGATTGAATTGTATACATGTATATGCATAAAATACATAACCAATAATAACCTGCTGTATAAAAAATAAATAAAATTAAAGTTCAAAATTTTAAAAAATTAAATTTAAAAATAAAACAGAAAAAAGTTCTTCCCTTCACACAGATGCATTTATATGAATGAATCATTTCCATGCTTATATCTATAAATACATAAAAGAGGAATAAAATCTAACTTGAACCATAAAAGAAAAAAAAACCTGAACCCACCAGTTATACAGAGGAAAACCCAATCAGTGCACTTGCTCCAGCGGAAAACAATTCTGAAATTGGTCAGAGGTGGGGAATCATCTCCCATACAGCCAGCAACCCACCCCCCACACAAGAAGCGTCCTCATTGCAAAGCTGGGGGACCGTGCCGAGGCATCTGTGAGTAAACGTGAGCTGAGCCTCAGGCCAGCTGCTGCTGAACTGTTCCCACCCTTCCCAGGTAAAACACCTGAATATGTACAAGGGCTTGAAAACCTAGAGGAAGGGCCACGGAACCACACAAGCGACAGCCCACAGTCCAACTTGGTGCCTGCAGGCCAGACAGGATGGTCCTGGCCCCGGGCGCTCTTCCGGAAGTTTTCCATTGCCCTGCCTGAGATACCCCTCCTGTCCCGGCCCCCACTGGTTTTTTCCTTCCTCACCTCTGTCCGGAGAGAAATTCCAGCCGAAGGTATGGGTGACACATCCTCTTCTTTATAGGTGGCAGCCTGGCAACTCCTGCAGAAAGGCCAGCAGAGCCCCACTCACACCGGGCCACCCACAAAGCCATGGCCCCTCACTCCCTCCCACCAGCACAGCCCCGAGACTGCTGACGGGCCCGAGAATCTGGAGTCAGGCACAGCTTCAGGGGCTATTGCTGCCTGGAGCACTGTTTATATTGACCTCAACCAGGCACACCTGGGGAGGGCCGGCCGGCAGGGTAAGGCTGCCCAGGTCATCTAATCCACAACCCTCAGGGAATCACATTGTTGAAAATGGACCTCGCTAAGGCAGAATAGAAGTCAAGGAAATAAAGGACACAATGCCATTTGCAGCCCCGTAGATGAGTCTGGAGGTAATCACGTGACTTGTAGTAAGTCAGAAAGTGAAAGACACATATCGTGTCATATCACTTATAGGTGTTACCTAAAAATGGATACCAGGGCAGATATTTCCACGGAGAAGGGCAATCACAGATTCATTAAAAAACTTATGGTTCACCAATGGAAAGGTGTGAGGATTGGTTTCATTATGATATCGGGGTTAACAGACATATACAAACACAGGGGACATATATAATCACCAAAGACCTACGGAATACCAAGAGAAGACTACTCAACATTCTGTCATAACGTACATGGGAAAAGGATCCCAGGAAGAACAGACATCTGTATATGTGTAAAAGAACCACATCTTCCACACCTACAACAAGCCAAACATTGTAATCAAACTTGCTGTAATACAAAATAAAAAAATAAATTAAAAACACGAACAAGAAGTAGTGAGACAAACTTGAGGGGCTTTCTCCTGGCACATTCCATTCTAAATTCCAATCTAGAACACGACTTCCATTGAGGCTCTGTTGCCCTAGTAACCAGATTCGGTAAGGGAGAACTGCTGCCACCTTGTGGCCGTTTCACACAACAGCAGCTTTAATCCCAGCGCTAATGGTCAGTTGATATTCAAAATCATTGCCGGCCTGTAAATGACACCTGCCCTGAAAACAAATCCTGGGGTCACATATCGACCAAAAAATTCAAAGGACGTCCATATTTCAAAACGATCGTTTCAAAAGGCATATTTTACGCACATTAGTGTTCTGCTTCTATTTCTTACTTTCTTTTTTGGTTAAAAAAAACGGGAATGGAAAAAGGCATCCCTCAGAATGGGAGAAAATCGTTGCAAACGAATCAATGGACAAAGGTTTAATCTCCAATATATATAAACAGCTCATGCAGCTTAATATTAGAAAAACAAACAACGCAATACAAAAATGGGCAGAAGATCTAAAGAGACGTTTCTTCAAAGAAGACACCGAGATGGCCAAGACGCACATGAAAAGCTGCTCAAGAGCACTAATTATTAGAGAAATGCAAATCAAAAGTACAATGAGGTATCACCTCACACCTGTTAGAATCGGCATCATCAGAAAATCTACAAACAACAAATTCTGGGGAGGGTGTGGACAAAAGGAGCCCTCTTCCACTATTGGTGGGAATGTAAATTGATACAGTCACTATGGGGAACAGTAAGGAGTTTCCTTAAAAAAGCTAGAAATAGAATTACCCTCTGGATCCAGCAATCCCACTTCTGGGCATATACCCAGAGAAAACCATAAATCAAAAAGGCACATTCACCACAATGTTCATTGCAGCACTATTTACAATAGCCAGGTAATGGAAGCAACCGAAATGCCCAGAGACAGACGAATGGATAAAGATGTGGTACATATATAAAATGGAATATTACTCAGCCATAAAAAGGAATGAAACTGGGTCATTTGTAGAGACATCGATGGATCTAGAGACTGTCATACAGAATGAAGTAAGTCAGAAAGAGGAAAACAAATATTGTATATTAATGCATATATGGGGAACCTAAAAATGGTACAGATGAACTGGTTTGCAGGGAAGAAATAGAGACACAGAGGTAGAGAACAAACGTATGGACACCAATTGTGGGAAGCCATGGGGTGGTGGTGGTGGGATGATTTGGAGATTGGGATTGAACTGTATACATGTATATGCATAAAATACATAACCAATAATAACCTGCTGTATAAAAAATAAATAGAATTAAAGTTCAAAATTTTAAAAAATAAAATTTAAAAATAAAACAGAAAAAAGTTCTTCCCTTCACACAGATGCATTTATATGAATGAATTATTTCCATGCTTATATCTATAAATACATAAAAGAGGAATAAAATCTAACTTGAACTATAAAAGAAAAAAAAAACCGGAACCCACCAGTTATACAGAGGAAAACCCAATCAGGGCACTTGCTCCAGCGGAAAACAATTCTGAAATTGGTCAGAGGTGGGGAATCATCTCCCATACAGCCAGCAACCCACCCCCCACACAAGGAGCGTCCTCATTGCAAAGCTGGGGGACCGTGCCGAGGCATCTGTGAGTAAACGTGAGCTGAGCCCCAGGCCAGCTGCTGCTGAACTGTTCCCACCCTTCCCAGGTAAAACACCTGAATATGTACAAGGGCTTGAAAGCCTAGAGGAAGGGCCACGGAACCACACAAGCGACAGCCCACAGGCCAACTTGGTGCCTGCAGGCCAGCCAGGATGGTCCTGGCCCCGGGCGCTCTTCCAGAAGTTTTCCATTGCCCTGCCTGAGATACCCCTCCTGTCCCGGCCCCCACTGGTTTTTTCCTTCCTCACCTCTGTCCGGAGAGAGATTCCAGCGGAAGGTATGGGTGACACATCCTCTTCTTTATAGGTGGCAGCCTGGCAACTCCTGCAGAAAGGCCAACAGAGCCCCACTCACACCGGGCAACCCACAAAGCCATGGCCCCTCACTCCCTCACACCAGCACAGCCCCGAGACTGCTGACGGGGCAGAGAATCTGGAGTCAGGCACAGCTTCATGGGCTATTGCTGCCTGGAGCACTGTTTATATTGACCTCAACCAGGCACACCTGGGGAGGGCCGGCCGGCAGGGTAAGGCTGCCCAGGTCAGCTAATCCACAACCCTCAGGGAATCACATTGTTGAAAATGGACCTCGCTAAGGCAGAATAGAAGTCAAGGAAAAAAAGGACACAATGCCATTTGCAGCCCCGTAGATGAGTCTGGAGGTAATCACGTGACTTGTAGTAAGTCAGAAAGTGAAAGACACATATCGTGTCATATCACTTATAGGTGTTACCTAAAAATGGATACCAGGGCAGATATTTCCACGGAGAAGGGCAATCACAGATTCATTAAAAAACTTATGGTTCACCAATGGAAAGGTGTGAGGATTGGTTTCATTACGATATCGGGGTTAACAGACATATACAAACACAGGGGACATATATAATCACCAAAGACCTACGGAATACCAAGAGAAGACTACTCAACATTCTGTCATAACGTACATGGGAAAAGGATCCCAGGAAGAACAGACATCTGTATATGTGTAAAAGAACCACATCTTCCACACCTACAACAAGCCAAACATTGTAATCAAACTTGCTGTAATACAAAATAAAAAAATAAATTAAAAACACGAACAAGAAGTAGTGAGACAAACTTGAGGGGCTTTCTCCTGGCACATTCCATTCTAAATTCCAATCTAGAACAGGACTTCCATTGAGGCTCTGTTGCCCTAGTAACCAGATTCGGTAAGGGAGAACTGCTGCCACCTTGTGGCCGTTTCACACAACAGCAGCTTTAATCCCAGCGCTAATGGTCAGTTGATATTCAAAATCATTGCCGGCCTGTAAATGACACCTGCCCTGAAAACAAATCCTGGGGTCACATATCGACCAAAAAATTCAAAGGACGTCCATATTTCAAAACGACCGTTTCAAAAGGCATATTTTACGCACATTAGTGTTCTGCTTCTATTTCTTTCTTTCTTTTTTGGTTAAAAAAAACGGGAATGGAAAAAGGCATCCCTCAGAATGGGAGAAAATCGTTGCAAACGAATCAATGGACAAAGGTTTAATCTCCAATATATATAAACAGCTCATGCAGCTTAATATTAGAAAAACAAACAACCCAATACAAAAATGGGCAGAAGATCTAAAGAGACGTTTCTTCAAAGAAGACACCGAGATGGCCAAGACGCACATGAAAAGCTGCTCAAGAGCACTAATTATTAGAGAAATGCAAATCAAAAGTACAATGAGGTATCACCTCACACCTGTTAGAATCGGCATCATCAGAAAATCTACAAACAACAAATTCTGGGGAGGGTGTGGACAAAAGGAGCCCTCTTCCACTATTGGTGGGAATGTAAATTGATACAGTCACTATGGGGAACAGTAAGGAGTTTCCTTAAAAAAGCTAGAAATAGAATTACCCTCTGATCCAGCAATCCCACTTCTGGGCATATACCCAGAGAAAACCATAAATCAAAAAGGCACATTCACCACAATGTTCATTGCAGCACTATTTACAATAGCCAGGTAATGGAAGCAACCGAAATGCCCAGAGACAGACGAATGGATAAAGATGTGGTACATATATAAAATGGAATATTACTCAGCCATAAAAAGGAATGAAACTGGGTCATTTGTAGAGACATCGATGGATCTAGAGACTGTCATACAGAATGAAGTAAGTCAGAAAGAGGAAAACAAATATTGTATATTAATGCATATATGGGGAACCTAAAAATGGTACAGATGAACTGGTTTGCAGGGAAGAAATAGAGACACAGAGGTAGAGAACAAACGTATGGACACCAAGTGTGGGAAGCCATGGGGTGGTGGTGGTGGGATGATTTGGAGATTGGGATTGAACTGTATACATGTATATGCATAAAATACATAACCAATAATAACCTGCTGTATAAAAAATAAATAGAATTAAAGTTCAAAATTTTAAAAAATAAAATTTAAAAATAAAACAGAAAAAAGTTCTTCCCTTCACACAGATGCATTTATATGAATGAATTATTTCCATGCTTATATCTATAAATACATAAAAGAGGAATAAAATCTAACTTGAACCATAAAAGAAAAAAAAAACCTGAACCCACCAGTTATACAGAGGAAAACCCAATCAGGGCACTTGCTCCAGCGGAAAACAATTCTGAAATTGGTCAGAGGTGGGGAATCATCTCCCATACAGCCAGCAACCCACCCCCCACACAAGGAGCGTCCTCATTGCAAATCTGGGGGACCGTGCCGAGGCATCTGTGAGTAAACGTGAGCTGAGCCCCAGGCCAGCTGCTGCTGAACTGTTCCCACCCTTCCCAGGTAAAACACCTGAATATGTACAAGGGCTTGAAAGCCTAGAGGAAGGGCCACGGAACCACACAAGTGACAGCCCACAGGCCAACTTGGTGCCTGCAGGCCAGCCAGGATGGTCCTGGCCCCGGGCGCTCTTCCAGAAGTTTTCCATTGCCCTGCCTGAGATACCCCTCCTGTCCCGGCCCCCACTGGTTTTTTCCTTCCTCACCTCTGTCCGGAGAGAGATTCCAGCGGAAGGTATGGGTGACACATCCTCTTCTTTATAGGTGGCAGCCTGGCAACTCCTGCAGAAAGGCCAACAGAGCCCCACTCACACCGGGCAACCCACAAAGCCATGGCCCCTCACTCCCTCACACCAGCACAGCCCCGAGACTGCTGACGGGGCAGAGAATCTGGAGTCAGGCACAGCTTCATGGGCTATTGCTGCCTGGAGCACTGTTTATATTGACCTCAACCAGGCACACCTGGGGAGGGCCGGCCGGCAGGGTAAGGCTGCCCAGGTCAGCTAATCCACAACCCTCAGGGAATCACATTGTTGAAAATGGACCTCGCTAAGGCAGAATAGAAGTCAAGGAAAAAAAGGACACAATGCCATTTGCAGCCCCGTAGATGAGTCTGGAGGTAATCACGTGACTTGTAGTAAGTCAGAAAGTGAAAGACACATATCGTGTCATATCACTTATAGGTGTTACCTAAAAATGGATACCAGGGCAGATATTTCCACGGAGAAGGGCAATCACAGATTCATTAAAAAACTTATGGTTCACCAATGGAAAGTTGTGAGGATTGGTTTCATTACGATATCGGGGTTAACAGACATATACAAACACAGGGGACATATATAATCACCAAAGACCTACGGAATACCAAGAGAAGACTACTCAACATTCTGTCATAACGTACATGGGAAAAGGATCCCAGGAAGAACAGACATCTGTATATGTGTAAAAGAACCACATCTTCCACACCTACAACAAGCCAAACATTGTAATCAAACTTGCTGTAATACAAAATAAAAAAATAAATTAAAAACACGAACAAGAAGTAGTGAGACAAACTTGAGGGGCTTTCTCCTGGCACATTCCATTCTAAATTCCAATCTAGAACACGACTTCCATTGAGGCTCTGTTGCCCTAGTAACCAGATTCGGTAAGGGAGAACTGCTGCCACCTTGTGGCCGTTTCACACAACAGCAGCTTTAATCCCAGCGCTAATGGTCAGTTGATATTCAAAATCATTGCCGGCCTGTAAATGACACCTGCCCTGAAAACAAATCCTGGGGTCACATATCGACCAAAAAATTCAAAGGACGTCCATATTTCAAAACGACCGTTTCAAAAGGCATATTTTACGCACATTAGTGTTGTGCTTCTATTTCTTTCTTTCTCTTTTGGTTAAAAAAAACGGGAATGGAAAAAGGCATCCCTCAGAATGGGAGAAAATCGTTGCAAACGAATCAATGGACAAAGGTTTAATCTCCAATATATATAAACAGCTCATGCAGCTTAATATTAGAAAAACAAACAACGCAATACAAAAATGGGCAGAAGATCTAAAGAGACGTTTCTTCAAAGAAGACACCGAGATGGCCAAGACGCACATGAAAAGCTGCTCAAGAGCACTAATTATTAGAGAAATGCAAATCAAAAGTACAATGAGGTATCACCTCACACCTGTTAGAATCGGCATCATCAGAAAATCTACAAACAACAAATTCTGGGGAGGGTGTGGACAAAAGGAGCCCTCTTCCACTATTGGTGGGAATGTAAATTGATACAGTCACTATGGGGAACAGTAAGGAGTTTCCTTAAAAAAGCTAGAAATAGAATTACCCTCTGATCCAGCAATCCCACTTCTGGGCATATACCCAGAGAAAACCATAAATCAAAAAGGCACATTCACCACAATGTTCATTGCAGCACTATTTACAATAGCCAGTTAATGGAAGCAACCGAAATGCCCAGAGACAGACGAATGGATAAAGATGTGGTACATATATAAAATGGAATATTACTCAGCCATAAAAAGGAATGAAACTGGGTCATTTGTAGAGACATCGATGGATCTAGAGACTGTCATACAGAATGAAGTAAGTCAGAAAGAGGAAAACAAATATTGTATATTAATGCATATATGGGGAACCTAAAAATGGTACAGATGAACTGGTTTGCAGGGAAGAAATAGAGACACAGAGGTAGAGAACAAACGTATGGACACCAAGTGTGGGAAGCCATGGGGTGGTGGTGGTGGGATGATTTGGAGATTGGGATTGAACTGTATACATGTATATGCATAAAATACATAACCAATAATAACCTGCTGTATAAAAAATAAATAGAATTAAAGTTCAAAATTTTAAAAAATAAAATTTAAAAATAAAACAGAAAGAAGTTCTTACCTTCACACAGATGCATTTATATGAATGAATTATTTCCATGCTTATATCTATAAATACATAAAAGAGGAATAAAATCTAACTTGAACTATAAAAGAAAAAAAAAACCTGAACCCACCAGTTATACAGAGGAAAACCCAATCAGGGCACTTGCTCCAGCGTAAAACAATTCTGAAATTGGTCAGAGGTGGGGAATCATCTCCCATACAGCCAGCAACCCACCCCCCACACAAGGAGCGTCCTCATTGCAAAGCTGGGGGACCGTGCCGAGGCATCTGTGAGTAAACGTGAGCTGAGCCCCAGGCCAGCTGCTGCTGAACTGTTCCCACCCTTCCCAGGTAAAACACCTGAATATGTACAAGGGCTTGAAAGCCTAGAGGAAGGGCCACGGAACCACACAAGCGACAGCCCACAGGCCAACTTGGTGCCTGCAGGCCAGCCAGGATGGTCCTGGCCCCGGGCGCTCTTCCAGAAGTTTTCCATTGCCCTGCCTGAGATACCCCTCCTGTCCCGGCCCCCACTGGTTTTTTCCTTCCTCACCTCTGTCCGGAGAGAGATTCCAGCGGAAAGTATGGGTGACACATCCTCTTCTTTATAGGTGGCAGCCTGGCAACTCCTGCAGAAAGGCCAACAGAGCCCCACTCACACCGGGCAACCCACAAAGCCATGGCCCCTCACTCCCTCACACCAGCACAGCCCCGAGACTGCTGACGGGGCAGAGAATCTGGAGTCAGGCACAGCTTCATGGGCTATTGCTGCCTGGAGCACTGTTTATATTGACCTCAACCAGGCACACCTGGGGAGGGCCGGCCGGCAGGGTAAGGCTGCCCAGGTCAGCTAATCCACAACCCTCAGGGAATCACATTGTTGAAAATGGACCTCGCTAAGGCAGAATAGAAGTCAAGGAAAAAAAGGACACAATGCCATTTGCAGCCCCGTAGATGAGTCTGGAGGTAATCACGTGACTTGTAGTAAGTCAGAAAGTGAAAGACACATATCGTGTCATATCACTTATAGGTGTTACCTAAAAATGGATACCAGGGCAGATATTTCCACGGAGAAGGGCAATCACAGATTCATTAAAAAACTTATGGTTCACCAATGGAAAGGTGTGAGGATTGGTTTCATTACGATATCGGGGTTAACAGACATATACAAACACAGGGGACATATATAATCACCAAAGACCTACGGAATACCAAGAGAAGACTACTCAACATTCTGTCATAACGTACATGGGAAAAGGATCCCAGGAAGAACAGACATCTGTATATGTGTAAAAGAACCACATCTTCCACACCTACAACAAGCCAAACATTGTAATCAAACTTGCTGTAATACAAAATAAAAAAATAAATTAAAAACACGAACAAGAAGTAGTGAGACAAACTTGAGGGGCTTTCTCCTGGCACATTCCATTCTAAATTCCAATCTAGAACAGGACTTCCATTGAGGCTCTGTTGCCCTAGTAACCAGATTCGGTAAGGGAGAACTGCTGCCACCTTGTGGCCGTTTCACACAACAGCAGCTTTAATCCCAGCGCTAATGGTCAGTTGATATTCAAAATCATTGCCGGCCTGTAAATGACACCTGCCCTGAAAACAAATCCTGGGGTCACATATCGACCAAAAAATTCAAAGGACGTCCATATTTCAAAACGACCGTTTCAAAAGGCATATTTTACGCACATTAGTGTTCTGCTTCTATTTCTTTCTTTCTTTTTTGGTTAAAAAAAACGGGAATGGAAAAAGGCATCCCTCAGAATGGGAGAAAATCGTTGCAAACGAATCAATGGACAAAGGTTTAATCTCCAATATATATAAACAGCTCATGCAGCTTAATATTAGAAAAACAAACAACCCAATACAAAAATGGGCAGAAGATCTAAAGAGACGTTTCTTCAAAGAAGACACCGAGATGGCCAAGACGCACATGAAAAGCTGCTCAAGAGCACTAATTATTAGAGAAATGCAAATCAAAAGTACAATGAGGTATCACCTCACACCTGTTAGAATCGGCATCATCAGAAAATCTACAAACAACAAATTCTGGGGAGGGTGTGGACAAAAGGAGCCCTCTTCCACTATTGGTGGGAATGTAAATTGATACAGTCACTATGGGGAACAGTAAGGAGTTTCCTTAAAAAAGCTAGAAATAGAATTACCCTCTGATCCAGCAATCCCACTTCTGGGCATATACCCAGAGAAAACCATAAATCAAAAAGGCACATTCACCACAATGTTCATTGCAGCACTATTTACAATAGCCAGGTAATGGAAGCAACCGAAATGCCCAGAGACAGACGAATGGATAAAGATGTGGTACATATATAAAATGGAATATTACTCAGCCATAAAAAGGAATGAAACTGGGTCATTTGTAGAGACATCGATGGATCTAGAGACTGTCATACAGAATGAAGTAAGTCAGAAAGAGGAAAACAAATATTGTATATTAATGCTTATATGGGGAACCTAAAAATGGTACAGATGAACTGGTTTGCAGGGAAGAAATAGAGACACAGAGGTAGAGAACAAACGTATGGACACCAAGTGTGGGAAGCCATGGGGTGGTGGTGGTGGGATGATTTGGAGATTGGGATTGAACTGTATACATGTATATGCATAAAATACATAACCAATAATAACCTGCTGTATAAAAAATAAATAGAATTAAAGTTCAAAATTTTAAAAAATAAAATTTAAAAATAAAACAGAAAAAAGTTCTTCCCTTCACACAGATGCATTTATATGAATGAATTATTTCCATGCTTATATCTATAAATACATAAAAGAGGAATAAAATCTAACTTGAACCATAAAAGAAAAAAAAAACCTGAACCCACCAGTTATACAGAGGAAAACCCAATCAGGGCACTTGCTCCAGCGGAAAACAATTCTGAAATTGGTCAGAGGTGGGGAATCATCTCCCATACAGCCAGCAACCCACCCCCCACACAAGGAGCGTCCTCATTGCAAATCTGGGGGACCGTGCCGAGGCATCTGTGAGTAAACGTGAGCTGAGCCCCAGGCCAGCTGCTGCTGAACTGTTCCCACCCTTCCCAGGTAAAACACCTGAATATGTACAAGGGCTTGAAAGCCTAGAGGAAGGGCCACGGAACCACACAAGTGACAGCCCACAGGCCAACTTGGTGCCTGCAGGCCAGCCAGGATGGTCCTGGCCCCGGGCGCTCTTCCAGAAGTTTTCCATTGCCCTGCCTGAGATACCCCTCCTGTCCCGGCCCCCACTGGTTTTTTCCTTCCTCACCTCTGTCCGGAGAGAGATTCCAGCGGAAGGTATGGGTGACACATCCTCTTCTTTATAGGTGGCAGCCTGGCAACTCCTGCAGAAAGGCCAACAGAGCCCCACTCACACCGGGCAACCCACAAAGCCATGGCCCCTCACTCCCTCACACCAGCACAGCCCCGAGACTGCTGACGGGGCAGAGAATCTGGAGTCAGGCACAGCTTCATGGGCTATTGCTGCCTGGAGCACTGTTTATATTGACCTCAACCAGGCACACCTGGGGAGGGCCGGCCGGCAGGGTAAGGCTGCCCAGGTCAGCTAATCCACAACCCTCAGGGAATCACATTGTTGAAAATGGACCTCGCTAAGGCAGAATAGAAGTCAAGGAAAAAAAGGACACAATGCCATTTGCAGCCCCGTAGATGAGTCTGGAGGTAATCACGTGACTTGTAGTAAGTCAGAAAGTGAAAGACACATATCGTGTCATATCACTTATAGGTGTTACCTAAAAATGGATACCAGGGCAGATATTTCCACGGAGAAGGGCAATCACAGATTCATTAAAAAACTTATGGTTCACCAATGGAAAGGTGTGAGGATTGGTTTCATTACGATATCGGGGTTAACAGACATATACAAACACAGGGGACATATATAATCACCAAAGACCTACGGAATACCAAGAGAAGACTACTCAACATTCTGTCATAACGTACATGGGAAAAGGATCCCAGGAAGAACAGACATCTGTATATGTGTAAAAGAACCACATCTTCCACACCTACAACAAGCCAAACATTGTAATCAAACTTGCTGTAATACAAAATAAAAAAATAAATTAAAAACACGAACAAGAAGTAGTGAGACAAACTTGAGGGGCTTTCTCCTGGCACATTCCATTCTAAATTCCAATCTAGAACACGACTTCCATTGAGGCTCTGTTGCCCTAGTAACCAGATTCGGTAAGGGAGAACTGCTGCCACCTTGTGGCCGTTTCACACAACAGCAGCTTTAATCCCAGCGCTAATGGTCAGTTGATATTCAAAATCATTGCCGGCCTGTAAATGACACCTGCCCTGAAAACAAATCCTGGGGTCACATATCGACCAAAAAATTCAAAGGACGTCCATATTTCAAAACGACCGTTTCAAAAGGCATATTTTACGCACATTAGTGTTCTGCTTCTATTTCTTTCTTTCTCTTTTGGTTAAAAAAAACGGGAATGGAAAAAGGCATCCCTCAGAATGGGAGAAAATCGTTGCAAACGAATCAATGGACAAAGGTTTAATCTCCAATATATATAAACAGCTCATGCAGCTTAATATTAGAAAAACAAACAACGCAATACAAAAATGGGCAGAAGATCTAAAGAGACGTTTCTTCAAAGAAGACACCGAGATGGCCAAGACGCACATGAAAAGCTGCTCAAGAGCACTAATTATTAGAGAAATGCAAATCAAAAGTACAATGAGGTATCACCTCACACCTGTTAGAATCGGCATCATCAGAAAATCTACAAACAACAAATTCTGGGGAGGGTGTGGACAAAAGGAGCCCTCTTCCACTATTGGTGGGAATGTAAATTGATACAGTCACTATGGGGAACAGTAAGGAGTTTCCTTAAAAAAGCTAGAAATAGAATTACCCTCTGATCCAGCAATCCCACTTCTGGGCATATACCCAGAGAAAACCATAAATCAAAAAGGCACATTCACCACAATGTTCATTGCAGCACTATTTACAATAGCCAGGTAATGGAAGCAACCGAAATGCCCAGAGACAGACGAATGGATAAAGATGTGGTACATATATAAAATGGAATATTACTCAGCCATAAAAAGGAATGAAACTGGGTCA
Source organism: Mesoplodon bidens (assembly GCF_964165515.1). NCBI lineage: Eukaryota > Metazoa > Chordata > Mammalia > Artiodactyla > Ziphiidae > Mesoplodon > Mesoplodon bidens. Next base: position 270,552 of record NW_027671495.1, read on the forward strand.
TTTGTAGAGACATCGATGGATCTAGAGACTGTCATACAGAATGAAGTAAGTCAGAAAGAGGAAAACAAATATTGTATATTAATGCATATATGGGGAACCTAAAAATGGTACAGATGAACTGGTTTGCAGGGAAGAAATAGAGACACAGAGGTAGAGAACAAACGTATGGACACCAAGTGTGGGAAGCCATGGGGTGGTGGTGGTGGGATGATTTGGAGATTGGGATTGAACTGTATACATGTATATGCATAAAATACATAACCAATAATAACCTGCTGTATAAAAAATAAATAGAATTAAAGTTCAAAATTTTAAAAAATAAAATTTAAAAATAAAACAGAAAGAAGTTCTTCCCTTCACACAGATGCATTTATATGAATGAATTATTTCCATGCTTATATCTATAAATACATAAAAGAGGAATAAAATCTAACTTGAACTATAAAAGAAAAAAAAAACCTGAACCCACCAGTTATACAGAGGAAAACCCAATCAGGGCACTTGCTCCAGCGTAAAACAATTCTGAAATTGGTCAGAGGTGGGGAATCATCTCCCATACAGCCAGCAACCCACCCCCCACACAAGGAGCGTCCTCATTGCAAAGCTGGGGGACCGTGCCGAGGCATCTGTGAGTAAACGTGAGCTGAGCCCCAGGCCAGCTGCTGCTGAACTGTTCCCACCCTTCCCAGGTAAAACACCTGAATATGTACAAGGGCTTGAAAGCCTAGAGGAAGGGCCACGGAACCACACAAGCGACAGCCCACAGGCCAACTTGGTGCCTGCAGGCCAGCCAGGATGGTCCTGGCCCCGGGCGCTCTTCCAGAAGTTTTCCATTGCCCTGCCTGAGATACCCCTCCTGTCCCGGCCCCCACTGGTTTTTTCCTTCCTCACCTCTGTCCGGAGAGAGATTCCAGCGGAAGGTATGGGTGACACATCCTCTTCTTTATAGGTGGCAGCCTGGCAACTCCTGCAGAAAGGCCAACAGAGCCCCACTCACACCGGGCAACCCACAAAGCCATGGCCCCTCACTCCCTCACACCAGCACAGCCCCGAGACTGCTGACGGGGCAGAGAATCTGGAGTCAGGCACAGCTTCATGGGCTATTGCTGCCTGGAGCACTGTTTATATTGACCTCAACCAGGCACACCTGGGGAGGGCCGGCCGGCAGGGTAAGGCTGCCCAGGTCAGCTAATCCACAACCCTCAGGGAATCACATTGTTGAAAATGGACCTCGCTAAGGCAGAATAGAAGTCAAGGAAAAAAAGGACACAATGCCATTTGCAGCCCCGTAGATGAGTCTGGAGGTAATCACGTGACTTGTAGTAAGTCAGAAAGTGAAAGACACATATCGTGTCATATCACTTATAGGTGTTACCTAAAAATGGATACCAGGGCAGATATTTCCACGGAGAAGGGCAATCACAGATTCATTAAAAAACTTATGGTTCACCAATGGAAAGGTGTGAGGATTGGTTTCATTACGATATCGGGGTTAACAGACATATACAAACACAGGGGACATATATAATCACCAAAGACCTACGGAATACCAAGAGAAGACTACTCAACATTCTGTCATAACGTACATGGGAAAAGGATCCCAGGAAGAACAGACATCTGTATATGTGTAAAAGAACCACATCTTCCACACCTACAACAAGCCAAACATTGTAATCAAACTTGCTGTAATACAAAATAAAAAAATAAATTAAAAACACGAACAAGAAGTAGTGAGACAAACTTGAGGGGCTTTCTCCTGGCACATTCCATTCTAAATTCCAATCTAGAACAGGACTTCCATTGAGGCTCTGTTGCCCTAGTAACCAGATTCGGTAAGGGAGAACTGCTGCCACCTTGTGGCCGTTTCACACAACAGCAGCTTTAATCCCAGCGCTAATGGTCAGTTGATATTCAAAATCATTGCCGGCCTGTAAATGACACCTGCCCTGAAAACAAATCCTGGGGTCACATATCGACCAAAAAATTCAAAGGACGTCCATATTTCAAAACGACCGTTTCAAAAGGCATATTTTACGCACATTAGTGTTCTGCTTCTATTTCTTTCTTTCTTTTTTGGTTAAAAAAAACGGGAATGGATAAAGGCATCCCTCAGAATGGGAGAAAATCGTTGCAAACGAATCAATGGACAAAGGTTTAATCTCCAATATATAAAAACAGCTCATGCAGCTTAATATTAGAAAAACAAACAACCCAATACAAAAATGGGCAGAAGATCTAAAGAGACGTTTCTTCAAAGAAGACACCGAGATGGCCAAGACGCACATGAAAAGCTGCTCAAGAGCACTAATTATTAGAGAAATGCAAATCAAAAGTACAATGAGGTATCACCTCACACCTGTTAGAATCGGCATCATCAGAAAATCTACAAACAACAAATTCTGGGGAGGGTGTGGACAAAAGGAGCCCTCTTCCACTATTGGTGGGAATGTAAATTGATACAGTCACTATGGGGAACAGTAAGGAGTTTCCTTAAAAAAGCTAGAAATAGAATTACCCTCTGATCCAGCAATCCCACTTCTGGGCATATACCCAGAGAAAACCATAAATCAAAAAGGCACATTCACCACAATGTTCATTGCAGCACTATTTACAATAGCCAGGTAATGGAAGCAACCGAAATGCCCAGAGACAGACGAATGGATAAAGATGTGGTACATATATAAAATGGAATATTACTCAGCCATAAAAAGGAATGAAACTGGGTCATTTGTAGAGACATCGATGGATCTAGAGACTGTCATACAGAATGAAGTAAGTCAGAAAGAGGAAAACAAATATTGTATATTAATGCATATATGGGGAACCTAAAAATGGTACAGATGAACTGGTTTGCAGGGAAGAAATAGAGACACAGAGGTAGAGAACAAACGTATGGACACCAAGTGTGGGAAGCCATGGGGTGGTGGTGGTGGGATGATTTGGAGATTGGGATTGAACTGTATACATGTATATGCATAAAATACATAACCAATAATAACCTGCTGTATAAAAAATAAATAGAATTAAAGTTCAAAATTTTAAAAAATAAAATTTAAAAATAAAACAGAAAAAAGTTCTTCCCTTCACACAGATGCATTTATATGAATGAATTATTTCCATGCTTATATCTATAAATACATAAAAGAGGAATAAAATCTAACTTGAACCATAAAAGAAAAAAAAAACCTGAACCCACCAGTTATACAGAGGAAAACCCAATCAGGGCACTTGCTCCAGCGGAAAACAATTCTGAAATTGGTCAGAGGTGGGGAATCATCTCCCATACAGCCAGCAACCCACCCCCCACACAAGGAGCGTCCTCATTGCAAATCTGGGGGACCGTGCCGAGGCATCTGTGAGTAAACGTGAGCTGAGCCCCAGGCCAGCTGCTGCTGAACTGTTCCCACCCTTCCCAGGTAAAACACCTGAATATGTACAAGGGCTGGAAAGCCTAGAGGAAGGGCCACGGAACCACACAAGCGACAGCCCACAGGCCAACTTGGTGCCTGCAGGCCAGCCAGGATGGTCCTGGCCCCGGGCGCTCTTCCAGAAGTTTTCCATTGCCCTGCCTGAGATACCCCTCCTGTCCCGGCCCCCACTGGTTTTTTTCCTTCCTCACCTCTGTCCGGAGAGAGATTCCAGCGGAAGGTATGGGTGACACATCCTCTTCTTTATAGGTGGCAGCCTGGCAACTCCTGCAGAAAGGCCAACAGAGCCCCACTCACACCGGGCAACCCACAATGCCATGGCCCCTCACTCCCTCCCACCAGCACAGCCCCGAGACTGCTGACGGGGCAGAGAATCTGGAGTCAGGCACAGCTTCATGGGCTATTGCTGCCTGGAGCACTGTTTATATTGACCTCAACCAGGCACACCTGGGGAGGGCCGGCCGGCAGGGTAAGGCTGCCCAGGTCAGCTAATCCACAACCCTCAGGGAATCACATTGTTGAAAATGGACCTCGCTAAGGCAGAATAGAAGTCAAGGAAAAAAAGGACACAATGCCATTTGCAGCCCCGTAGATGAGTCTGGAGGTAATCACGTGACTTGTAGTAAGTCAGAAAGTGAAAGACACATATCGTGTCATATCACTTATAGGTGTTACCTAAAAATGGATACCAGGGCAGATATTTCCACGGAGAAGGGCAATCACAGATTCATTAAAAAACTTATGGTTCACCAATGGAAAGGTGTGAGGATTGGTTTCATTACGATATCGGGGTTAACAGACATATACAAACACAGGGGACATATATAATCACCAAAGACCTACGGAATACCAAGAGAAGACTACTCAACATTCTGTCATAACGTACATGGGAAAAGGATCCCAGGAAGAACAGACATCTGTATATGTGTAAAAGAACCACATCTTCCACACCTACAACAAGCCAAACATTGTAATCAAACTTGCTGTAATACAAAATAAAAAAATAAATTAAAAACACGAACAAGAAGTAGTGAGACAAACTTGAGGGGCTTTCTCCTGGCACATTCCATTCTAAATTCCAATCTAGAACACGACTTCCATTGAGGCTCTGTTGCCCTAGTAACCAGATTCGGTAAGGGAGAACTGCTGCCACCTTGTGGCCGTTTCACACAACAGCAGCTTTAATCCCAGCGCTAATGGTCAGTTGATATTCAAAATCATTGCCGGCCTGTAAATGACACCTGCCCTGAAAACAAATCCTGGGGTCACATATCGACCAAAAAATTCAAAGGACGTCCATATTTCAAAACGACCGTTTCAAAAGGCATATTTTACGCACATTAGTGTTCTGCTTCTATTTCTTTCTTTCTCTTTTGGTTAAAAAAAACGGGAATGGAAAAAGGCATCCCTCAGAATGGGAGAAAATCGTTGCAAACGAATCAATGGACAAAGGTTTAATCTCCAATATATATAAACAGCTCATGCAGCTTAATATTAGAAAAACAAACAACGCAATACAAAAATGGGCAGAAGATCTAAAGAGACGTTTCTTCAAAGAAGACACCGAGATGGCCAAGACGCACATGAAAAGCTGCTCAAGAGCACTAATTATTAGAGAAATGCAAATCAAAAGTACAATGAGGTATCACCTCACACCTGTTAGAATCGGCATCATCAGAAAATCTACAAACAACAAATTCTGGGGAGGGTGTGGACAAAAGGAGCCCTCTTCCACTATTGGTGGGAATGTAAATTGATACAGTCACTATGGGGAACAGTAAGGAGTTTCCTTAAAAAAGCTAGAAATAGAATTACCCTCTGATCCAGCAATCCCACTTCTGGGCATATACCCAGAGAAAACCATAAATCAAAAAGGCACATTCACCACAATGTTCATTGCAGCACTATTTACAATAGCCAGGTAATGGAAGCAACCGAAATGCCCAGAGACAGACGAATGGATAAAGATGTGGTACATATATAAAATGGAATATTACTCAGCCATAAAAAGGAATGAAACTGGGTCATTTGTAGAGACATCGATGGATCTAGAGACTGTCATACAGAATGAAGTAAGTCAGAAAGAGGAAAACAAATATTGTATATTAATGCATATATGGGGAACCTAAAAATGGTACAGATGAACTGGTTTGCAGGGAAGAAATAGAGACACAGAGGTAGAGAACAAACGTATGGACACCAAGTGTGGGAAGCCATGGGGTGGTGGTGGTGGGATGATTTGGAGATTGGGATTGAACTGTATACATGTATATGCATAAAATACATAACCAATAATAACCTGCTGTATAAAAAATAAATAGAATTAAAGTTCAAAATTTTAAAAAATAAAATTTAAAAATAAAACAGAAAAAAGTTCTTCCCTTCACACAGATGCATTTATATGAATGAATTATTTCCATGCTTATATCTATAAATACATAAAAGAGGAATAAAATCTAACTTGAACCATAAAAGAAAAAAAAAACCTGAACCCACCAGTTATACAGAGGAAAACCCAATCAGGGCACTTGCTCCAGCGGAAAACAATTCTGAAATTGGTCAGAGGTGGGGAATCATCTCCCATACAGCCAGCAACCCACCCCCCACACAAGGAGCGTCCTCATTGCAAATCTGGGGGACCGTGCCGAGGCATCTGTGAGTAAACGTGAGCTGAGCCCCAGGCCAGCTGCTGCTGAACTGTTCCCACCCTTCCCAGGTAAAACACCTGAATATGTACAAGGGCTTGAAAGCCTAGAGGAAGGGCCACGGAACCACACAAGTGACAGCCCACAGGCCAACTTGGTGCCTGCAGGCCAGCCAGGATGGTCCTGGCCCCGGGCGCTCTTCCAGAAGTTTTCCATTGCCCTGCCTGAGATACCCCTCCTGTCCCGGCCCCCACTGGTTTTTTCCTTCCTCACCTCTGTCCGGAGAGAGATTCCAGCGGAAGGTATGGGTGACACATCCTCTTCTTTATAGGTGGCAGCCTGGCAACTCCTGCAGAAAGGCCAACAGAGCCCCACTCACACCGGGCAACCCACAAAGCCATGGCCCCTCACTCCCTCACACCAGCACAGCCCCGAGACTGCTGACGGGGCAGAGAATCTGGAGTCAGGCACAGCTTCATGGGCTATTGCTGCCTGGAGCACTGTTTATATTGACCTCAACCAGGCACACCTGGGGAGGGCCGGCCGGCAGGGTAAGGCTGCCCAGGTCAGCTAATCCACAACCCTCAGGGAATCACATTGTTGAAAATGGACCTCGCTAAGGCAGAATAGAAGTCAAGGAAAAAAAGGACACAATGCCATTTGCAGCCCCGTAGATGAGTCTGGAGGTAATCACGTGACTTGTAGTAAGTCAGAAAGTGAAAGACACATATCGTGTCATATCACTTATAGGTGTTACCTAAAAATGGATACCAGGGCAGATATTTCCACGGAGAAGGGCAATCACAGATTCATTAAAAAACTTATGGTTCACCAATGGAAAGGTGTGAGGATTGGTTTCATTACGATATCGGGGTTAACAGACATATACAAACACAGGGGACATATATAATCACCAAAGACCTACGGAATACCAAGAGAAGACTACTCAACATTCTGTCATAACGTACATGGGAAAAGGATCCCAGGAAGAACAGACATCTGTATATGTGTAAAAGAACCACATCTTCCACACCTACAACAAGCCAAACATTGTAATCAAACTTGCTGTAATACAAAATAAAAAAATAAATTAAAAACACGAACAAGAAGTAGTGAGACAAACTTGAGGGGCTTTCTCCTGGCACATTCCATTCTAAATTCCAATCTAGAACAGGACTTCCATTGAGGCTCTGTTGCCCTAGTAACCAGATTCGGTAAGGGAGAACTGCTGCCACCTTGTGGCCGTTTCACACAACAGCAGCTTTAATCCCAGCGCTAATGGTCAGTTGATATTCAAAATCATTGCCGGCCTGTAAATGACACCTGCCCTGAAAACAAATCCTGGGGTCACATATCGACCAAAAAATTCAAAGGACGTCCATATTTCAAAACGACCGTTTCAAAAGGCATATTTTACGCACATTAGTGTTCTGCTTCTATTTCTTTCTTTCTTTTTTGGTTAAAAAAAACGGGAATGGAAAAAGGCATCCCTCAGAATGGGAGAAAATCGTTGCAAACGAATCAATGGACAAAGGTTTAATCTCCAATATATATAAACAGCTCATGCAGCTTAATATTAGAAAAACAAACAACCCAATACAAAAATGGGCAGAAGATCTAAAGAGACGTTTCTTCAAAGAAGACACCGAGATGGCCAAGACGCACATGAAAAGCTGCTCAAGAGCACTAATTATTAGAGAAATGCAAATCAAAAGTACAATGAGGTATCACCTCACACCTGTTAGAATCGGCATCATCAGAAAATCTACAAACAACAAATTCTGGGGAGGGTGTGGACAAAAGGAGCCCTCTTCCACTATTGGTGGGAATGTAAATTGATACAGTCACTATGGGGAACAGTAAGGAGTTTCCTTAAAAAAGCTAGAAATAGAATTACCCTCTGATCCAGCAATCCCACTTCTGGGCATATACCCAGAGAAAACCATAAATCAAAAAGGCACATTCACCACAATGTTCATTGCAGCACTATTTACAATAGCCAGGTAATGGAAGCAACCGAAATGCCCAGAGACAGACGAATGGATAAAGATGTGGTACATATATAAAATGGAATATTACTCAGCCATAAAAAGGAATGAAACTGGGTCATTTGTAGAGACATCGATGGATCTAGAGACTGTCATACAGAATGAAGTAAGTCAGAAAGAGGAAAACAAATATTGTATATTAATGCATATATGGGGAACCTAAAAATGGTACAGATGAACTGGTTTGCAGGGAAGAAATAGAGACACAGAGGTAGAGAACAAACGTATGGACACCAAGTGTGGGAAGCCATGGGGTGGTGGTGGTGGGATGATTTGGAGATTGGGATTGAACTGTATACATGTATATGCATAAAATACATAACCAATAATAACCTGCTGTATAAAAAATAAATAGAATTAAAGTTCAAAATTTTAAAAAATAAAATTTAAAAATAAAACAGAAAAAAGTTCTTCCCTTCACACAGATGCATTTATATGAATGAATTATTTCCATGCTTATATCTATAAATACATAAAAGAGGAATAAAATCTAACTTGAACCATAAAAGAAAAAAAAAACCTGAACCCACCAGTTATACAGAGGAAAACCCAATCAGGGCACTTGCTCCAGCGGAAAACAATTCTGAAATTGGTCAGAGGTGGGGAATCATCTCCCATACAGCCAGCAACCCACCCCCCACACAAGGAGCGTCCTCATTGCAAATCTGGGGGACCGTGCCGAGGCATCTGTGAGTAAACGTGAGCTGAGCCCCAGGCCAGCTGCTGCTGAACTGTTCCCACCCTTCCCAGGTAAAACACCTGAATATGTACAAGGGCTTGAAAGCCTAGAGGAAGGGCCACGGAACCACACAAGCGACAGCCCACAGGCCAACTTGGTGCCTGCAGGCCAGCCAGGATGGTCCTGGCCCCGGGCGCTCTTCCAGAAGTTTTCCATTGCCCTGCCTGAGATACCCCTCCTGTCCCGGCCCCCACTGGTTTTTTTCCTTCCTCACCTCTGTCCGGAGAGAGATTCCAGCGGAAGGTATGGGTGACACATCCTCTTCTTTATAGGTGGCAGCCTGGCAACTCCTGCAGAAAGGCCAACAGAGCCCCACTCACACCGGGCAACCCACAATGCCATGGCCCCTCACTCCCTCCCACCAGCACAGCCCCGAGACTGCTGACGGGGCAGAGAATCTGGAGTCAGGCACAGCTTCATGGGCTATTGCTGCCTGGAGCACTGTTTATATTGACCTCAACCAGGCACACCTGGGGAGGGCCGGCCGGCAGGGTAAGGCTGCCCAGGTCAGCTAATCCACAACCCTCAGGGAATCACATTGTTGAAAATGGACCTCGCTAAGGCAGAATAGAAGTCAAGGAAAAAAAGGACACAATGCCATTTGCAGCCCCGTAGATGAGTCTGGAGGTAATCACGTGACTTGTAGTAAGTCAGAAAGTGAAAGACACATATCGTGTCATATCACTTATAGGTGTTACCTAAAAATGGATACCAGGGCAGATATTTCCACGGAGAAGGGCAATCACAGATTCATTAAAAAACTTATGGTTCACCAATGGAAAGGTGTGAGGATTGGTTTCATTACGATATCGGGGTTAACAGACATATACAAACACAGGGGACATATATAATCACCAAAGACCTACGGAATACCAAGAGAAGACTACTCAACATTCTGTCATAACGTACATGGGAAAAGGATCCCAGGAAGAACAGACATCTGTATATGTGTAAAAGAACCACATCTTCCACACCTACAACAAGCCAAACATTGTAATCAAACTTGCTGTAATACAAAATAAAAAAATAAATTAAAAACACGAACAAGAAGTAGTGAGACAAACTTGAGGGGCTTTCTCCTGGCACATTCCATTCTAAATTCCAATCTAGAACACGACTTCCATTGAGGCTCTGTTGCCCTAGTAACCAGATTCGGTAAGGGAGAACTGCTGCCACCTTGTGGCCGTTTCACACAACAGCAGCTTTAATCCCAGCGCTAATGGTCAGTTGATATTCAAAATCATTGCCGGCCTGTAAATGACACCTGCCCTGAAAACAAATCCTGGGGTCACATATCGACCAAAAAATTCAAAGGACGTCCATATTTCAAAACGACCGTTTCAAAAGGCATATTTTACGCACATTAGTGTTCTGCTTCTATTTCTTTCTTTCTCTTTTGGTTAAAAAAAACGGGAATGGAAAAAGGCATCCCTCAGAATGGGAGAAAATCGTTGCAAACGAATCAATGGACAAAGGTTTAATCTCCAATATATATAAACAGCTCATGCAGCTTAATATTAGAAAAACAAACAACGCAATACAAAAATGGGCAGAAGATCTAAAGAGACGTTTCTTCAAAGAAGACACCGAGATGGCCAAGACGCACATGAAAAGCTGCTCAAGAGCACTAATTATTAGAGAAATGCAAATCAAAAGTACAATGAGGTATCACCTCACACCTGTTAGAATCGGCATCATCAGAAAATCTACAAACAACAAATTCTGGGGAGGGTGTGGACAAAAGGAGCCCTCTTCCACTATTGGTGGGAATGTAAATTGATACAGTCACTATGGGGAACAGTAAGGAGTTTCCTTAAAAAAGCTAGAAATAGAATTACCCTCTGGATCCAGCAATCCCACTTCTGGGCATATACCCAGAGAAAACCATAAATCAAAAAGGCACATTCACCACAATGTTCATTGCAGCACTATTTACAATAGCCAGGTAATGGAAGCAACCGAAATGCCCAGAGACAGACGAATGGATAAAGATGTGGTACATATATAAAATGGAATATTACTCAGCCATAAAAAGGAATGAAACTGGGTCATTTGTAGAGACATCGATGGATCTAGAGACTGTCATACAGAATGAAGTAAGTCAGAAAGAGGAAAACAAATATTGTATATTAATGCATATATGGGGAACCTAAAAATGGTACAGATGAACTGGTTTGCAGGGAAGAAATAGAGACACAGAGGTAGAGAACAAACGTATGGACACCAATTGTGGGAAGCCATGGGGTGGTGGTGGTGGGATGATTTGGAGATTGGGATTGAACTGTATACATGTATATGCATAAAATACATAACCAATAATAACCTGCTGTATAAAAAATAAATAGAATTAAAGTTCAAAATTTTAAAAAATAAAATTTAAAAATAAAACAGAAAAAAGTTCTTCCCTTCACACAGATGCATTTATATGAATGAATTATTTCCATGCTTATATCTATAAATACATAAAAGAGGAATAAAATCTAACTTGAACTATAAAAGAAAAAAAAAACCTGAACCCACCAGTTATACAGAGGAAAACCCAATCAGGGCACTTGCTCCAGCGGAAAACAATTCTGAAATTGGTCAGAGGTGGGGAATCATCTCCCATACAGCCAGCAACCCACCCCCCACACAAGGAGCGTCCTCATTGCAAAGCTGGGGGACCGTGCCGAGGCATCTGTGAGTAAACGTGAGCTGAGCCCCAGGCCAGCTGCTGCTGAACTGTTCCCACCCTTCCCAGGTAAAACACCTGAATATGTACAAGGGCTTGAAAGCCTAGAGGAAGGGCCACGGAACCACACAAGCGACAGCCCACAGGCCAACTTGGTGCCTGCAGGCCAGCCAGGATGGTCCTGGCCCCGGGCGCTCTTCCAGAAGTTTTCCATTGCCCTGCCTGAGATACCCCTCCTGTCCCGGCCCCCACTGGTTTTTTCCTTCCTCACCTCTGTCCGGAGAGAGATTCCAGCGGAAGGTATGGGTGACACATCCTCTTCTTTATAGGTGGCAGCCTGGCAACTCCTGCAGAAAGGCCAACAGAGCCCCACTCACACCGGGCAACCCACAAAGCCATGGCCCCTCACTCCCTCACACCAGCACAGCCCCGAGACTGCTGACGGGGCAGAGAATCTGGAGTCAGGCACAGCTTCATGGGCTATTGCTGCCTGGAGCACTGTTTATATTGACCTCAACCAGGCACACCTGGGGAGGGCCGGCCGGCAGGGTAAGGCTGCCCAGGTCAGCTAATCCACAACCCTCAGGGAATCACATTGTTGAAAATGGACCTCGCTAAGGCAGAATAGAAGTCAAGGAAAAAAAGGACACAATGCCATTTGCAGCCCCGTAGATGAGTCTGGAGGTAATCACGTGACTTGTAGTAAGTCAGAAAGTGAAAGACACATATCGTGTCATATCACTTATAGGTGTTACCTAAAAATGGATACCAGGGCAGATATTTCCACGGAGAAGGGCAATCACAGATTCATTAAAAAACTTATGGTTCACCAATGGAAAGGTGTGAGGATTGGTTTCATTACGATATCGGGGTTAACAGACATATACAAACACAGGGGACATATATAATCACCAAAGACCTACGGAATACCAAGAGAAGACTACTCAACATTCTGTCATAACGTACATGGGAAAAGGATCCCAGGAAGAACAGACATCTGTATATGTGTAAAAGAACCACATCTTCCACACCTACAACAAGCCAAACATTGTAATCAAACTTGCTGTAATACAAAATAAAAAAAATAAATTAAAAACACGAACAAGAAGTAGTGAGACAAACTTGAGGGGCTTTCTCCTGGCACATTCCATTCTGAATTCCAATCTAGAACAGGACTTCCATTGAGGCTCTGTTGCCCTAGTAACCAGATTCGGTAAGGGAGAACTGCTGCCACCTTGTGGCCGTTTCACACAACAGCAGCTTTAATCCCAGCGCTAATGGTCAGTTGATATTCAAAATCATTGCCGGCCTGTAAATGACACCTGCCCTGAAAACAAATCCTGGGGTCACATATCGACCAAAAAATTCAAAGGACGTCCATATTTCAAAACGACCGTTTCAAAAGGCATATTTTACGCACATTAGTGTTCTGCTTCTATTTCTTTCTTTCTTTTTTGGTTAAAAAAAACGGGAATGGAAAAAGGCATCCCTCAGAATGGGAGAAAATCGTTGCAAACGAATCAATGGACAAAGGTTTAATCTCCAATATATATAAACAGCTCATGCAGCTTAATATTAGAAAAACAAACAACCCAATACAAAAATGGGCAGAAGATCTAAAGAGACGTTTCTTCAAAGAAGACACCGAGATGGCCAAGACGCACATGAAAAGCTGCTCAAGAGCACTAATTATTAGAGAAATGCAAATCAAAAGTACAATGAGGTATCACCTCACACCTGTTAGAATCGGCATCATCAGAAAATCTACAAACAACAAATTCTGGGGAGGGTGTGGACAAAAGGAGCCCTCTTCCACTATTGGTGGGAATGTAAATTGATACAGTCACTATGGGGAACAGTAAGGAGTTTCCTTAAAAAAGCTAGAAATAGAATTACCCTCTGATCCAGCAATCCCACTTCTGGGCATATACCCAGAGAAAACCATAAATCAAAAAGGCACATTCACCACAATGTTCATTGCAGCACTATTTACAATAGCCAGGTAATGGAAGCAACCGAAATGCCCAGAGACAGACGAATGGATAAAGATGTGGTACATATATAAAATGGAATATTACTCAGCCATAAAAAGGAATGAAACTGGGTCATTTGTAGAGACATCGATGGATCTAGAGACTGTCATACAGAATGAAGTAAGTCAGAAAGAGGAAAACAAATATTGTATATTAATGCATATATGGGGAACCTAAAAATGGTACAGATGAACTGGTTTGCAGGGAAGAAATAGAGACACAGAGGTAGAGAACAAACGTATGGACACCAAGTGTGGGAAGCCATGGGGTGGTGGTGGTGGGATGATTTGGAGATTGGGATTGAACTGTATACATGTATATGCATAAAATACATAACCAATAATAACCTGCTGTATAAAAAATAAATAGAATTAAAGTTCAAAATTTTAAAAAATAAAATTTAAAAATAAAACAGAAAAAAGTTCTTCCCTTCACACAGATGCATTTATATGAATGAATTATTTCCATGCTTATATCTATAAATACATAAAAGAGGAATAAAATCTAACTTGAACCATAAAAGAAAAAAAAAACCTGAACCCACCAGTTATACAGAGGAAAACACAATCAGGGCACTTGCTCCAGCGGAAAACAATTCTGAAATTGGTCAGAGGTGGGGAATCATCTCCCATACAGCCAGCAACCCACCCCCCACACAAGGAGCGTCCTCATTGCAAATCTGGGGGACCGTGCCGAGGCATCTGTGAGTAAACGTGAGCTGAGCCCCAGGCCAGCTGCTGCTGAACTGTTCCCACCCTTCCCAGGTAAAACACCTGAATATGTACAAGGGCTTGAAAGCCTAGAGGAAGGGCCACGGAACCACACAAGTGACAGCCCACAGGCCAACTTGGTGCCTGCAGGCCAGCCAGGATGGTCCTGGCCCCGGGCGCTCTTCCAGAAGTTTTCCATTGCCCTGCCTGAGATACCCCTCCTGTCCCGGCCCCCACTGGTTTTTTCCTTCCTCACCTCTGTCCGGAGAGAGATTCCAGCGGAAGGTATGGGTGACACATCCTCTTCTTTATAGGTGGCAGCCTGGCAACTCCTGCAGAAAGGCCAACAGAGCCCCACTCACACCGGGCAACCCACAAAGCCATGGCCCCTCACTCCCTCACACCAGCACAGCCCCGAGACTGCTGACGGGGCAGAGAATCTGGAGTCAGGCACAGCTTCATGGGCTATTGCTGCCTGGAGCACTGTTTATATTGACCTCAACCAGGCACACCTGGGGAGGGCCGGCCGGCAGGGTAAGGCTGCCCAGGTCAGCTAATCCACAACCCTCAGGGAATCACATTGTTGAAAATGGACCTCGCTAAGGCAGAATAGAAGTCAAGGAAAAAAAGGACACAATGCCATTTGCAGCCCCGTAGATGAGTCTGGAGGTAATCACGTGACTTGTAGTAAGTCAGAAAGTGAAAGACACATATCGTGTCATATCACTTATAGGTGTTACCTAAAAATGGATACCAGGGCAGATATTTCCACGGAGAAGGGCAATCACAGATTCATTAAAAAACTTATGGTTCACCAATGGAAAGTTGTGAGGATTGGTTTCATTACGATATCGGGGTTAACAGACATATACAAACACAGGGGACATATATAATCACCAAAGACCTACGGAATACCAAGAGAAGACTACTCAACATTCTGTCATAACGTACATGGGAAAAGGATCCCAGGAAGAACAGACATCTGTATATGTGTAAAAGAACCACATCTTCCACACCTACAACAAGCCAAACATTGTAATCAAACTTGCTGTAATACAAAATAAAAAAATAAATTAAAAACACGAACAAGAAGTAGTGAGACAAACTTGAGGGGCTTTCTCCTGGCACATTCCATTCTAAATTCCAATCTAGAACACGACTTCCATTGAGGCTCTGTTGCCCTAGTAACCAGATTCGGTAAGGGAGAACTGCTGCCACCTTGTGGCCGTTTCACACAACAGCAGCTTTAATCCCAGCGCTAATGGTCAGTTGATATTCAAAATCATTGCCGGCCTGTAAATGACACCTGCCCTGAAAACAAATCCTGGGGTCACATATCGACCAAAAAATTCAAAGGACGTCCATATTTCAAAACGACCGTTTCAAAAGGCATATTTTACGCACATTAGTGTTGTGCTTCTATTTCTTTCTTTCTCTTTTGGTTAAAAAAAACGGGAATGGAAAAAGGCATCCCTCAGAATGGGAGAAAATCGTTGCAAACGAATCAATGGACAAAGGTTTAATCTCCAATATATATAAACAGCTCATGCAGCTTAATATTAGAAAAACAAACAACGCAATACAAAAATGGGCAGAAGATCTAAAGAGACGTTTCTTCAAAGAAGACACCGAGATGGCCAAGACGCACATGAAAAGCTGCTCAAGAGCACTAATTATTAGAGAAATGCAAATCAAAAGTACAATGAGGTATCACCTCACACCTGTTAGAATCGGCATCATCAGAAAATCTACAAACAACAAATTCTGGGGAGGGTGTGGACAAAAGGAGCCCTCTTCCACTATTGGTGGGAATGTAAATTGATACAGTCACTATGGGGAACAGTAAGGAGTTTCCTTAAAAAAGCTAGAAATAGAATTACCCTCTGATCCAGCAATCCCACTTCTGGGCATATACCCAGAGAAAACCATAAATCAAAAAGGCACATTCACCACAATGTTCATTGCAGCACTATTTACAATAGCCAGTTAATGGAAGCAACCGAAATGCCCAGAGACAGACGAATGGATAAAGATGTGGTACATATATAAAATGGAATATTACTCAGCCATAAAAAGGAATGAAACTGGGTCATTTGTAGAGACATCCATGGATCTAGAGACTGTCATACAGAATGAAGTAAGTCAGAAAGAGGAAAACAAATATTGTATATTAATGCATATATGGGGAACCTAAAAATGGTACAGATGAACTGGTTTGCAGGGAAGAAATAGAGACACAGAGGTAGAGAACAAACGTATGGACACCAAGTGTGGGAAGCCATGGGGTGGTGGTGGTGGGATGATTTGGAGATTGGGATTGAACTGTATACATGTATATGCATAAAATACATAACCAATAATAACCTGCTGTATAAAAAATAAATAGAATTAAAGTTCAAAATTTTAAAAAATAAAATTTAAAAATAAAACAGAAAGAAGTTCTTCCCTTCACACAGATGCATTTATATGAATGAATTATTTCCATGCTTATATCTATAAATACATAAAAGAGGAATAAAATCTAACTTGAACTATAAAAGAAAAAAAAAACCTGAACCCACCAGTTATACAGAGGAAAACCCAATCAGGGCACTTGCTCCAGCGTAAAACAATTCTGAAATTGGTCAGAGGTGGGGAATCATCTCCCATACAGCCAGCAACCCACCCCCCACACAAGGAGCGTCCTCATTGCAAAGCTGGGGGACCGTGCCGAGGCATCTGTGAGTAAACGTGAGCTGAGCCCCAGGCCAGCTGCTGCTGAACTGTTCCCACCCTTCCCAGGTAAAACACCTGAATATGTACAAGGGCTTGAAAGCCTAGAGGAAGGGCCACGGAACCACACAAGCGACAGCCCACAGGCCAACTTGGTGCCTGCAGGCCAGCCAGGATGGTCCTGGCCCCGGGCGCTCTTCCAGAAGTTTTCCATTGCCCTGCCTGAGATACCCCTCCTGTCCCGGCCCCCACTGGTTTTTTCCTTCCTCACCTCTGTCCGGAGAGAGATTCCAGCGGAAAGTATGGGTGACACATCCTCTTCTTTATAGGTGGCAGCCTGGCAACTCCTGCAGAAAGGCCAACAGAGCCCCACTCACACCGGGCAACCCACAAAGCCATGGCCCCTCACTCCCTCACACCAGCACAGCCCCGAGACTGCTGACGGGGCAGAGAATCTGGAGTCAGGCACAGCTTCATGGGCTATTGCTGCCTGGAGCACTGTTTATATTGACCTCAACCAGGCACACCTGGGGAGGGCCGGCCGGCAGGGTAAGGCTGCCCAGGTCAGCTAATCCACAACCCTCAGGGAATCACATTGTTGAAAATGGACCTCGCTAAGGCAGAATAGAAGTCAAGGAAAAAAAGGACACAATGCCATTTGCAGCCCCGTAGATGAGTCTGGAGGTAATCACGTGACTTGTAGTAAGTCAGAAAGTGAAAGACACATATCGTGTCATATCACTTATAGGTGTTACCTAAAAATGGATACCAGGGCAGATATTTCCACGGAGAAGGGCAATCACAGATTCATTAAAAAACTTATGGTTCACCAATGGAAAGGTGTGAGGATTGGTTTCATTACGATATCGGGGTTAACAGACATATACAAACACAGGGGACATATATAATCACCAAAGACCTACGGAATACCAAGAGAAGACTACTCAACATTCTGTCATAACGTACATGGGAAAAGGATCCCAGGAAGAACAGACATCTGTATATGTGTAAAAGAACCACATCTTCCACACCTACAACAAGCCAAACATTGTAATCAAACTTGCTGTAATACAAAATAAAAAAATAAATTAAAAACACGAACAAGAAGTAGTGAGACAAACTTGAGGGGCTTTCTCCTGGCACATTCCATTCTAAATTCCAATCTAGAACAGGACTTCCATTGAGGCTCTGTTGCCCTAGTAACCAGATTCGGTAAGGGAGAACTGCTGCCACCTTGTGGCCGTTTCACACAACAGCAGCTTTAATCCCAGCGCTAATGGTCAGTTGATATTCAAAATCATTGCCGGCCTGTAAATGACACCTGCCCTGAAAACAAATCCTGGGGTCACATATCGACCAAAAAATTCAAAGGACGTCCATATTTCAAAACGACCGTTTCAAAAGGCATATTTTACGCACATTAGTGTTCTGCTTCTATTTCTTTCTTTCTTTTTTGGTTAAAAAAAACGGGAATGGAAAAAGGCATCCCTCAGAATGGGAGAAAATCGTTGCAAACGAATCAATGGACAAAGGTTTAATCTCCAATATATATAAACAGCTCATGCAGCTTAATATTAGAAAAACAAACAACCCAATACAAAAATGGGCAGAAGATCTAAAGAGACGTTTCTTCAAAGAAGACACCGAGATGGCCAAGACGCACATGAAAAGCTGCTCAAGAGCACTAATTATTAGAGAAATGCAAATCAAAAGTACAATGAGGTATCACCTCACACCTGTTAGAATCGGCATCATCAGAAAATCTACAAACAACAAATTCTGGGGAGGGTGTGGACAAAAGGAGCCCTCTTCCACTATTGGTGGGAATGTAAATTGATACAGTCACTATGGGGAACAGTAAGGAGTTTCCTTAAAAAAGCTAGAAATAGAATTACCCTCTGATCCAGCAATCCCACTTCTGGGCATATACCCAGAGAAAACCATAAATCAAAAAGGCACATTCACCACAATGTTCATTGCAGCACTATTTACAATAGCCAGGTAATGGAAGCAACCGAAATGCCCAGAGACAGACGAATGGATAAAGATGTGGTACATATATAAAATGGAATATTACTCAGCCATAAAAAGGAATGAAACTGGGTCATTTGTAGAGACATCGATGGATCTAGAGACTGTCATACAGAATGAAGTAAGTCAGAAAGAGGAAAACAAATATTGTATATTAATGCTTATATGGGGAACCTAAAAATGGTACAGATGAACTGGTTTGCAGGGAAGAAATAGAGACACAGAGGTAGAGAACAAACGTATGGACACCAAGTGTGGGAAGCCATGGGGTGGTGGTGGTGGGATGATTTGGAGATTGGGATTGAACTGTATACATGTATATGCATAAAATACATAACCAATAATAACCTGCTGTATAAAAAATAAATAGAATTAAAGTTCAAAATTTTAAAAAATAAAATTTAAAAATAAAACAGAAAAAAGTTCTTCCCTTCACACAGATGCATTTATATGAATGAATTATTTCCATGCTTATATCTATAAATACATAAAAGAGGAATAAAATCTAACTTGAACCATAAAAGAAAAAAAAAACCTGAACCCACCAGTTATACAGAGGAAAACCCAATCAGGGCACTTGCTCCAGCGGAAAACAATTCTGAAATTGGTCAGCGGTGGGGAATCATCTCCCATACAGCCAGCAACCCACCCCCCACACAAGGAGCGTCCTCATTGCAAATCTGGGGGACCGTGCCGAGGCATCTGTGAGTAAACGTGAGCTGAGCCCCAGGCCAGCTGCTGCTGAACTGTTCCCACCCTTCCCAGGTAAAACACCTGAATATGTACAAGGGCTTGAAAGCCTAGAGGAAGGGCCACGGAACCACACAAGTGACAGCCCACAGGCCAACTTGGTGCCTGCAGGCCAGCCAGGATGGTCCTGGCCCCGGGCGCTCTTCCAGAAGTTTTCCATTGCCCTGCCTGAGATACCCCTCCTGTCCCGGCCCCCACTGGTTTTTTCCTTCCTCACCTCTGTCCGGAGAGAGATTCCAGCGGAAGGTATGGGTGACACATCCTCTTCTTTATAGGTGGCAGCCTGGCAACTCCTGCAGAAAGGCCAACAGAGCCCCACTCACACCGGGCAACCCACAAAGCCATGGCCCCTCACTCCCTCACACCAGCACAGCCCCGAGACTGCTGACGGGGCAGAGAATCTGGAGTCAGGCACAGCTTCATGGGCTATTGCTGCCTGGAGCACTGTTTATATTGACCTCAACCAGGCACACCTGGGGAGGGCCGGCCGGCAGGGTAAGGCTGCCCAGGTCAGCTAATCCACAACCCTCAGGGAATCACATTGTTGAAAATGGACCTCGCTAAGGCAGAATAGAAGTCAAGGAAAAAAAGGACACAATGCCATTTGCAGCCCCGTAGATGAGTCTGGAGGTAATCACGTGACTTGTAGTAAGTCAGAAAGTGAAAGACACATATCGTGTCATATCACTTATAGGTGTTACCTAAAAATGGATACCAGGGCAGATATTTCCACGGAGAAGGGCAATCACAGATTCATTAAAAAACTTATGGTTCACCAATGGAAAGGTGTGAGGATTGGTTTCATTACGATATCGGGGTTAACAGACATATACAAACACAGGGAACATATATAATCACCAAAGACCTACGGAATACCAAGAGAAGACTACTCAACATTCTGTCATAACGTACATGGGAAAAGGATCCCAGGAAGAACAGACATCTGTATATGTGTAAAAGAACCACATCTTCCACACCTACAACAAGCCAAACATTGTAATCAAACTTGCTGTAATACAAAATAAAAAAATAAATTAAAAACACGAACAAGAAGTAGTGAGACAAACTTGAGGGGCTTTCTCCTGGCACATTCCATTCTAAATTCCAATCTAGAACACGACTTCCATTGAGGCTCTGTTGCCCTAGTAACCAGATTCGGTAAGGGAGAACTGCTGCCACCTTGTGGCCGTTTCACACAACAGCAGCTTTAATCCCAGCGCTAATGGTCAGTTGATATTCAAAATCATTGCCGGCCTGTAAATGACACCTGCCCTGAAAACAAATCCTGGGGTCACATATCGACCAAAAAATTCAAAGGACGTCCATATTTCAAAACGACCGTTTCAAAAGGCATATTTTACGCACATTAGTGTTGTGCTTCTATTTCTTTCTTTCTCTTTTGGTTAAAAAAAACGGGAATGGAAAAAGGCATCCCTCAGAATGGGAGAAAATCGTTGCAAACGAATCAATGGACAAAGGTTTAATCTCCAATATATATAAACAGCTCATGCAGCTTAATATTAGAAAAACAAACAACGCAATACAAAAATGGGCAGAAGATCTAAAGAGACGTTTCTTCAAAGAAGACACCGAGATGGCCAAGACGCACATGAAAAGCTGCTCAAGAGCACTAATTATTAGAGAAATGCAAATCAAAAGTACAATGAGGTATCACCTCACACCTGTTAGAATCGGCATCATCAGAAAATCTACAAACAACAAATTCTGGGGAGGGTGTGGACAAAAGGAGCCCTCTTCCACTATTGGTGGGAATGTAAATTGATACAGTCACTATGGGGAACAGTAAGGAGTTTCCTTAAAAAAGCTAGAAATAGAATTACCCTCTGATCCAGCAATCCCACTTCTGGGCATATACCCAGAGAAAACCATAAATCAAAAAGGCACATTCACCACAATGTTCATTGCAGCACTATTTACAATAGCCAGTTAATGGAAGCAACCGAAATGCCCAGAGACAGACGAATGGATAAAGATGTGGTACATATATAAAATGGAATATTACTCAGCCATAAAAAGGAATGAAACTGGGTCATTTGTAGAGACATCGATGGATCTAGAGACTGTCATACAGAATGAAGTAAGTCAGAAAGAGGAAAACAAATATTGTATATTAATGCATATATGGGGAACCTAAAAATGGTACAGATGAACTGGTTTGCAGGGAAGAAATAGAGACACAGAGGTAGAGAACAAACGTATGGACACCAAGTGTGGGAAGCCATGGGGTGGTGGTGGTGGGATGATTTGGAGATTGGGATTGAACTGTATACATGTATATGCATAAAATACATAACCAATAATAACCTGCTGTATAAAAAATAAATAGAATTAAAGTTCAAAATTTTAAAAAATAAAATTTAAAAATAAAACAGAAAGAAGTTCTTACCTTCACACAGATGCATTTATATGAATGAATTATTTCCATGCTTATATCTATAAATACATAAAAGAGGAATAAAATCTAACTTGAACTATAAAAGAAAAAAAAAACCTGAACCCACCAGTTATACAGAGGAAAACCCAATCAGGGCACTTGCTCCAGCGTAAAACAATTCTGAAATTGGTCAGAGGTGGGGAATCATCTCCCATACAGCCAGCAACCCACCCCCCACACAAGGAGCGTCCTCATTGCAAAGCTGGGGGACCGTGCCGAGGCATCTGTGAGTAAACGTGAGCTGAGCCCCAGGCCAGCTGCTGCTGAACTGTTCCCACCCTTCCCAGGTAAAACACCTGAATATGTACAAGGGCTTGAAAGCCTAGAGGAAGGGCCACGGAACCACACAAGCGACAGCCCACAGGCCAACTTGGTGCCTGCAGGCCAGCCAGGATGGTCCTGGCCCCGGGCGCTCTTCCAGAAGTTTTCCATTGCCCTGCCTGAGATACCCCTCCTGTCCCGGCCCCCACTGGTTTTTTCCTTCCTCACCTCTGTCCGGAGAGAGATTCCAGCGGAAAGTATGGGTGACACATCCTCTTCTTTATAGGTGGCAGCCTGGCAACTCCTGCAGAAAGGCCAACAGAGCCCCACTCACACCGGGCAACCCACAAAGCCATGGCCCCTCACTCCCTCACACCAGCACAGCCCCGAGACTGCTGACGGGGCAGAGAATCTGGAGTCAGGCACAGCTTCATGGGCTATTGCTGCCTGGAGCACTGTTTATATTGACCTCAACCAGGCACACCTGGGGAGGGCCGGCCGGCAGGGTAAGGCTGCCCAGGTCAGCTAATCCACAACCCTCAGGGAATCACATTGTTGAAAATGGACCTCGCTAAGGCAGAATAGAAGTCAAGGAAAAAAAGGACACAATGCCATTTGCAGCCCCGTAGATGAGTCTGGAGGTAATCACGTGACTTGTAGTAAGTCAGAAAGTGAAAGACACATATCGTGTCATATCACTTATAGGTGTTACCTAAAAATGGATACCAGGGCAGATATTTCCACGGAGAAGGGCAATCACAGATTCATTAAAAAACTTATGGTTCACCAATGGAAAGGTGTGAGGATTGGTTTCATTACGATATCGGGGTTAACAGACATATACAAACACAGGGGACATATATAATCACCAAAGACCTACGGAATACCAAGAGAAGACTACTCAACATTCTGTCATAACGTACATGGGAAAAGGATCCCAGGAAGAACAGACATCTGTATATGTGTAAAAGAACCACATCTTCCACACCTACAACAAGCCAAACATTGTAATCAAACTTGCTGTAATACAAAATAAAAAAATAAATTAAAAACACGAACAAGAAGTAGTGAGACAAACTTGAGGGGCTTTCTCCTGGCACATTCCATTCTAAATTCCAATCTAGAACAGGACTTCCATTGAGGCTCTGTTGCCCTAGTAACCAGATTCGGTAAGGGAGAACTGCTGCCACCTTGTGGCCGTTTCACACAACAGCAGCTTTAATCCCAGCGCTAATGGTCAGTTGATATTCAAAATCATTGCCGGCCTGTAAATGACACCTGCCCTGAAAACAAATCCTGGGGTCACATATCGACCAAAAAATTCAAAGGACGTCCATATTTCAAAACGACCGTTTCAAAAGGCATATTTTACGCACATTAGTGTTCTGCTTCTATTTCTTTCTTTCTTTTTTGGTTAAAAAAAACGGGAATGGAAAAAGGCATCCCTCAGAATGGGAGAAAATCGTTGCAAACGAATCAATGGACAAAGGTTTAATCTCCAATATATATAAACAGCTCATGCAGCTTAATATTAGAAAAACAAACAACCCAATACAAAAATGGGCAGAAGATCTAAAGAGACGTTTCTTCAAAGAAGACACCGAGATGGCCAAGACGCACATGAAAAGCTGCTCAAGAGCACTAATTATTAGAGAAATGCAAATCAAAAGTACAATGAGGTATCACCTCACACCTGTTAGAATCGGCATCATCAGAAAATCTACAAACAACAAATTCTGGGGAGGGTGTGGACAAAAGGAGCCCTCTTCCACTATTGGTGGGAATGTAAATTGATACAGTCACTATGGGGAACAGTAAGGAGTTTCCTTAAAAAAGCTAGAAATAGAATTACCCTCTGATCCAGCAATCCCACTTCTGGGCATATACCCAGAGAAAACCATAAATCAAAAAGGCACATTCACCACAATGTTCATTGCAGCACTATTTACAATAGCCAGGTAATGGAAGCAACCGAAATGCCCAGAGACAGACGAATGGATAAAGATGTGGTACATATATAAAATGGAATATTACTCAGCCATAAAAAGGAATGAAACTGGGTCATTTGTAGAGACATCGATGGATCTAGAGACTGTCATACAGAATGAAGTAAGTCAGAAAGAGGAAAACAAATATTGTATATTAATGCTTATATGGGGAACCTAAAAATGGTACAGATGAACTGGTTTGCAGGGAAGAAATAGAGACACAGAGGTAGAGAACAAACGTATGGACACCAAGTGTGGGAAGCCATGGGGTGGTGGTGGTGGGATGATTTGGAGATTGGGATTGAACTGTATACATGTATATGCATAAAATACATAACCAATAATAACCTGCTGTATAAAAAATAAATAGAATTAAAGTTCAAAATTTTAAAAAATAAAATTTAAAAATAAAACAGAAAAAAGTTCTTCCCTTCACACAGATGCATTTATATGAATGAATTATTTCCATGCTTATATCTATAAATACATAAAAGAGGAATAAAATCTAACTTGAACCATAAAAGAAAAAAAAAACCTGAACCCACCAGTTATACAGAGGAAAACCCAATCAGGGCACTTGCTCCAGCGGAAAACAATTCTGAAATTGGTCAGAGGTGGGGAATCATCTCCCATACAGCCAGCAACCCACCCCCCACACAAGGAGCGTCCTCATTGCAAATCTGGGGGACCGTGCCGAGGCATCTGTGAGTAAACGTGAGCTGAGCCCCAGGCCAGCTGCTGCTGAACTGTTCCCACCCTTCCCAGGTAAAACACCTGAATATGTACAAGGGCTTGAAAGCCTAGAGGAAGGGCCACGGAACCACACAAGTGACAGCCCACAGGCCAACTTGGTGCCTGCAGGCCAGCCAGGATGGTCCTGGCCCCGGGCGCTCTTCCAGAAGTTTTCCATTGCCCTGCCTGAGATACCCCTCCTGTCCCGGCCCCCACTGGTTTTTTCCTTCCTCACCTCTGTCCGGAGAGAGATTCCAGCGGAAGGTATGGGTGACACATCCTCTTCTTTATAGGTGGCAGCCTGGCAACTCCTGCAGAAAGGCCAACAGAGCCCCACTCACACCGGGCAACCCACAAAGCCATGGCCCCTCACTCCCTCACACCAGCACAGCCCCGAGACTGCTGACGGGGCAGAGAATCTGGAGTCAGGCACAGCTTCATGGGCTATTGCTGCCTGGAGCACTGTTTATATTGACCTCAACCAGGCACACCTGGGGAGGGCCGGCCGGCAGGGTAAGGCTGCCCAGGTCAGCTAATCCACAACCCTCAGGGAATCACATTGTTGAAAATGGACCTCGCTAAGGCAGAATAGAAGTCAAGGAAAAAAAGGACACAATGCCATTTGCAGCCCCGTAGATGAGTCTGGAGGTAATCACGTGACTTGTAGTAAGTCAGAAAGTGAAAGACACATATCGTGTCATATCACTTATAGGTGTTACCTAAAAATGGATACCAGGGCAGATATTTCCACGGAGAAGGGCAATCACAGATTCATTAAAAAACTTATGGTTCACCAATGGAAAGGTGTGAGGATTGGTTTCATTACGATATCGGGGTTAACAGACATATACAAACACAGGGGACATATATAATCACCAAAGACCTACGGAATACCAAGAGAAGACTACTCAACATTCTGTCATAACGTACATGGGAAAAGGATCCCAGGAAGAACAGACATCTGTATATGTGTAAAAGAACCACATCTTCCACACCTACAACAAGCCAAACATTGTAATCAAACTTGCTGTAATACAAAATAAAAAAATAAATTAAAAACACGAACAAGAAGTAGTGAGACAAACTTGAGGGGCTTTCTCCTGGCACATTCCATTCTAAATTCCAATCTAGAACACGACTTCCATTGAGGCTCTGTTGCCCTAGTAACCAGATTCGGTAAGGGAGAACTGCTGCCACCTTGTGGCCGTTTCACACAACAGCAGCTTTAATCCCAGCGCTAATGGTCAGTTGATATTCAAAATCATTGCCGGCCTGTAAATGACACCTGCCCTGAAAACAAATCCTGGGGTCACATATCGACCAAAAAATTCAAAGGACGTCCATATTTCAAAACGACCGTTTCAAAAGGCATATTTTACGCACATTAGTGTTCTGCTTCTATTTCTTTCTTTCTCTTTTGGTTAAAAAAAACGGGAATGGAAAAAGGCATCCCTCAGAATGGGAGAAAATCGTTGCAAACGAATCAATGGACAAAGGTTTAATCTCCAATATATATAAACAGCTCATGCAGCTTAATATTAGAAAAACAAACAACGCAATACAAAAATGGGCAGAAGATCTAAAGAGACGTTTCTTCAAAGAAGACACCGAGATGGCCAAGACGCACATGAAAAGCTGCTCAAGAGCACTAATTATTAGAGAAATGCAAATCAAAAGTACAATGAGGTATCACCTCACACCTGTTAGAATCGGCATCATCAGAAAATCTACAAACAACAAATTCTGGGGAGGGTGTGGACAAAAGGAGCCCTCTTCCACTATTGGTGGGAATGTAAATTGATACAGTCACTATGGGGAACAGTAAGGAGTTTCCTTAAAAAAGCTAGAAATAGAATTACCCTCTGATCCAGCAATCCCACTTCTGGGCATATACCCAGAGAAAACCATAAATCAAAAAGGCACATTCACCACAATGTTCATTGCAGCACTATTTACAATAGCCAGTTAATGGAAGCAACCGAAATGCCCAGAGACAGACGAATGGATAAAGATGTGGTACATATATAAAATGGAATATTACTCAGCCATAAAAAGGAATGAAACTGGGTCATTTGTAGAGACATCGATGGATCTAGAGACTGTCATACAGAATGAAGTAAGTCAGAAAGAGGAAAACAAATATTGTATATTAATGCATATATGGGGAACCTAAAAATGGTACAGATGAACTGGTTTGCAGGGAAGAAATAGAGACACAGAGGTAGAGAACAAACGTATGGACACCAAGTGTGGGAAGCCATGGGGTGGTGGTGGTGGGATGATTTGGAGATTGGGATTGAACTGTATACATGTATATGCATAAAACACATAACCAATAATAACCTGCTGTATAAAAAATAAATAGAATTAAAGTTCAAAATTTTAAAAAATAAAATTTAAAAATAAAACAGAAAGAAGTTCTTCCCTTCACACAGATGCATTTATATGAATGAATTATTTCCATGCTTATATCTATAAATACATAAAAGAGGAATAAAATCTAACTTGAACTATAAAAGAAAAAAAAAACCTGAACCCACCAGTTATACAGAGGAAAACCCAATCAGGGCACTTGCTCCAGCGTAAAACAATTCTGAAATTGGTCAGAGGTGGGGAATCATCTCCCATACAGCCAGCAACCCACCCCCCACACAAGGAGCGTCCTCATTGCAAAGCTGGGGGACCGTGCCGAGGCATCTGTGAGTAAACGTGAGCTGAGCCCCAGGCCAGCTGCTGCTGAACTGTTCCCACCCTTCCCAGGTAAAACACCTGAATATGTACAAGGGCTTGAAAGCCTAGAGGAAGGGCCACGGAACCACACAAGCGACAGCCCACAGGCCAACTTGGTGCCTGCAGGCCAGCCAGGATGGTCCTGGCCCCGGGCGCTCTTCCAGAAGTTTTCCATTGCCCTGCCTGAGATACCCCTCCTGTCCCGGCCCCCACTGGTTTTTTCCTTCCTCACCTCTGTCCGGAGAGAGATTCCAGCGGAAGGTATGGGTGACACATCCTCTTCTTTATAGGTGGCAGCCTGGCAACTCCTGCAGAAAGGCCAACAGAGCCCCACTCACACCGGGCAACCCACAAAGCCATGGCCCCTCACTCCCTCACACCAGCACAGCCCCGAGACTGCTGACGGGGCAGAGAATCTGGAGTCAGGCACAGCTTCATGGGCTATTGCTGCCTGGAGCACTGTTTATATTGACCTCAACCAGGCACACCTGGGGAGGGCCGGCCGGCAGGGTAAGGCTGCCCAGGTCAGCTAATCCACAACCCTCAGGGAATCACATTGTTGAAAATGGACCTCGCTAAGGCAGAATAGAAGTCAAGGAAAAAAAGGACACAATGCCATTTGCAGCCCCGTAGATGAGTCTGGAGGTAATCACGTGACTTGTAGTAAGTCAGAAAGTGAAAGACACATATCGTGTCATATCACTTATAGGTGTTACCTAAAAATGGATACCAGGGCAGATATTTCCACGGAGAAGGGCAATCACAGATTCATTAAAAAACTTATGGTTCACCAATGGAAAGGTGTGAGGATTGGTTTCATTACGATATCGGGGTTAACAGACATATACAAACACAGGGGACATATATAATCACCAAAGACCTACGGAATACCAAGAGAAGACTACTCAACATTCTGTCATAACGTACATGGGAAAAGGATCCCAGGAAGAACAGACATCTGTATATGTGTAAAAGAACCACATCTTCCACACCTACAACAAGCCAAACATTGTAATCAAACTTGCTGTAATACAAAATAAAAAAATAAATTAAAAACACGAACAAGAAGTAGTGAGACAAACTTGAGGGGCTTTCTCCTGGCACATTCCATTCTAAATTCCAATCTAGAACAGGACTTCCATTGAGGCTCTGTTGCCCTAGTAACCAGATTCGGTAAGGGAGAACTGCTGCCACCTTGTGGCCGTTTCACACAACAGCAGCTTTAATCCCAGCGCTAATGGTCAGTTGATATTCAAAATCATTGCCGGCCTGTAAATGACACCTGCCCTGAAAACAAATCCTGGGGTCACATATCGACCAAAAAATTCAAAGGACGTCCATATTTCAAAACGACCGTTTCAAAAGGCATATTTTACGCACATTAGTGTTCTGCTTCTATTTCTTTCTTTCTTTTTTGGTTAAAAAAAACGGGAATGGAAAAAGGCATCCCTCAGAATGGGAGAAAATCGTTGCAAACGAATCAATGGACAAAGGTTTAATCTCCAATATATAAAAACAGCTCATGCAGCTTAATATTAGAAAAACAAACAACGCAATACAAAAATGGGCAGAAGATCTAAAGAGACGTTTCTTCAAAGAAGACACCGAGATGGCCAAGACGCACATGAAAAGCTGCTCAAGAGCACTAATTATTAGAGAAATGCAAATCAAAAGTACAATGAGGTATCACCTCACACCTGTTAGAATCGGCATCATCAGAAAATCTACAAACAACAAATTCTGGGGAGGGTGTGGACAAAAGGAGCCCTCTTCCACTATTGGTGGGAATGTAAATTGATACAGTCACTATGGGGAACAGTAAGGAGTTTCCTTAAAAAAGCTAGAAATAGAATTACCCTCTGATCCAGCAATCCCACTTCTGGGCATATACCCAGAGAAAACCATAAATCAAAAAGGCACATTCACCACAATGTTCATTGCAGCACTATTTACAATAGCCAGGTAATGGAAGCAACCGAAATGCCCAGAGACAGACGAATGGATAAAGATGTGGTACATATATAAAATGGAATATTACTCAGCCATAAAAAGGAATGAAACTGGGTCATTTGTAGAGACATCGATGGATCTAGAGACTGTCATACAGAATGAAGTAAGTCAGAAAGAGGAAAACAAATATTGTATATTAATGCATATATGGGGAACCTAAAAATGGTACAGATGAACTGGTTTGCAGGGAAGAAATAGAGACACAGAGGTAGAGAACAAACGTATGGACACCAAGTGTGGGAAGCCATGGGGTGGTGGTGGTGGGATGATTTGGAGATTGGGATTGAACTGTATACATGTATATGCATAAAATACATAACCAATAATAACCTGCTGTATAAAAAATAAATAGAATTAAAGTTCAAAATTTTAAAAAATAAAATTTAAAAATAAAACAGAAAAAAGTTCTTCCCTTCACACAGATGCATTTATATGAATGAATTATTTCCATGCTTATATCTATAAATACATAAAAGAGGAATAAAATCTAACTTGAACCATAAAAGAAAAAAAAAACCTGAACCCACCAGTTATACAGAGGAAAACCCAATCAGGGCACTTGCTCCAGCGGAAAACAATTCTGAAATTGGTCAGAGGTGGGGAATCATCTCCCATACAGCCAGCAACCCACCCCCCACACAAGGAGCGTCCTCATTGCAAATCTGGGGGACCGTGCCGAGGCATCTGTGAGTAAACGTGAGCTGAGCCCCAGGCCAGCTGCTGCTGAACTGTTCCCACCCTTCCCAGGTAAAACACCTGAATATGTACAAGGGCTGGAAAGCCTAGAGGAAGGGCCACGGAACCACACAAGCGACAGCCCACAGGCCAACTTGGTGCCTGCAGGCCAGCCAGGATGGTCCTGGCCCCGGGCGCTCTTCCAGAAGTTTTCCATTGCCCTGCCTGAGATACCCCTCCTGTCCCGGCCCCCACTGGTTTTTTTCCTTCCTCACCTCTGTCCGGAGAGAGATTCCAGCGGAAGGTATGGGTGACACATCCTCTTCTTTATAGGTGGCAGCCTGGCAACTCCTGCAGAAAGGCCAACAGAGCCCCACTCACACCGGGCAACCCACAATGCCATGGCCCCTCACTCCCTCCCACCAGCACAGCCCCGAGACTGCTGACGGGGCAGAGAATCTGGAGTCAGGCACAGCTTCATGGGCTATTGCTGCCTGGAGCACTGTTTATATTGACCTCAACCAGGCACACCTGGGGAGGGCCGGCCGGCAGGGTAAGGCTGCCCAGGTCAGCTAATCCACAACCCTCAGGGAATCACATTGTTGAAAATGGACCTCGCTAAGGCAGAATAGAAGTCAAGGAAAAAAAGGACACAATGCCATTTGCAGCCCCGTAGATGAGTCTGGAGGTAATCACGTGACTTGTAGTAAGTCAGAAAGTGAAAGACACATATCGTGTCATATCACTTATAGGTGTTACCTAAAAATGGATACCAGGGCAGATATTTCCACGGAGAAGGGCAATCACAGATTCATTAAAAAACTTATGGTTCACCAATGGAAAGGTGTGAGGATTGGTTTCATTACGATATCGGGGTTAACAGACATATACAAACACAGGGGACATATATAATCACCAAAGACCTACGGAATACCAAGAGAAGACTACTCAACATTCTGTCATAACGTACATGGGAAAAGGATCCCAGGAAGAACAGACATCTGTATATGTGTAAAAGAACCACATCTTCCACACCTACAACAAGCCAAACATTGTAATCAAACTTGCTGTAATACAAAATAAAAAAATAAATTAAAAACACGAACAAGAAGTAGTGAGACAAACTTGAGGGGCTTTCTCCTGGCACATTCCATTCTAAATTCCAATCTAGAACACGACTTCCATTGAGGCTCTGTTGCCCTAGTAACCAGATTCGGTAAGGGAGAACTGCTGCCACCTTGTGGCCGTTTCACACAACAGCAGCTTTAATCCCAGCGCTAATGGTCAGTTGATATTCAAAATCATTGCCGGCCTGTAAATGACACCTGCCCTGAAAACAAATCCTGGGGTCACATATCGACCAAAAAATTCAAAGGACGTCCATATTTCAAAACGACCGTTTCAAAAGGCATATTTTACGCACATTAGTGTTCTGCTTCTATTTCTTTCTTTCTCTTTTGGTTAAAAAAAACGGGAATGGAAAAAGGCATCCCTCAGAATGGGAGAAAATCGTTGCAAACGAATCAATGGACAAAGGTTTAATCTCCAATATATATAAACAGCTCATGCAGCTTAATATTAGAAAAACAAACAACGCAATACAAAAATGGGCAGAAGATCTAAAGAGACGTTTCTTCAAAGAAGACACCGAGATGGCCAAGACGCACATGAAAAGCTGCTCAAGAGCACTAATTATTAGAGAAATGCAAATCAAAAGTACAATGAGGTATCACCTCACACCTGTTAGAATCGGCATCATCAGAAAATCTACAAACAACAAATTCTGGGGAGGGTGTGGACAAAAGGAGCCCTCTTCCACTATTGGTGGGAATGTAAATTGATACAGTCACTATGGGGAACAGTAAGGAGTTTCCTTAAAAAAGCTAGAAATAGAATTACCCTCTGATCCAGCAATCCCACTTCTGGGCATATACCCAGAGAAAACCATAAATCAAAAAGGCACATTCACCACAATGTTCATTGCAGCACTATTTACAATAGCCAGGTAATGGAAGCAACCGAAATGCCCAGAGACAGACGAATGGATAAAGATGTGGTACATATATAAAATGGAATATTACTCAGCCATAAAAAGGAATGAAACTGGGTCATTTGTAGAGACATCGATGGATCTAGAGACTGTCATACAGAATGAAGTAAGTCAGAAAGAGGAAAACAAATATTGTATATTAATGCATATATGGGGAACCTAAAAATGGTACAGATGAACTGGTTTGCAGGGAAGAAATAGAGACACAGAGGTAGAGAACAAACGTATGGACACCAAGTGTGGGAAGCCATGGGGTGGTGGTGGTGGGATGATTTGGAGATTGGGATTGAACTGTATACATGTATATGCATAAAATACATAACCAATAATAACCTGCTGTATAAAAAATAAATAGAATTAAAGTTCAAAATTTTAAAAAATAAAATTTAAAAATAAAACAGAAAAAAGTTCTTCCCTTCACACAGATGCATTTATATGAATGAATTATTTCCATGCTTATATCTATAAATACATAAAAGAGGAATAAAATCTAACTTGAACCATAAAAGAAAAAAAAAACCTGAACCCACCAGTTATACAGAGGAAAACCCAATCAGGGCACTTGCTCCAGCGGAAAACAATTCTGAAATTGGTCAGAGGTGGGGAATCATCTCCCATACAGCCAGCAACCCACCCCCCACACAAGGAGCGTCCTCATTGCAAATCTGGGGGACCGTGCCGAGGCATCTGTGAGTAAACGTGAGCTGAGCCCCAGGCCAGCTGCTGCTGAACTGTTCCCACCCTTCCCAGGTAAAACACCTGAATATGTACAAGGGCTTGAAAGCCTAGAGGAAGGGCCACGGAACCACACAAGTGACAGCCCACAGGCCAACTTGGTGCCTGCAGGCCAGCCAGGATGGTCCTGGCCCCGGGCGCTCTTCCAGAAGTTTTCCATTGCCCTGCCTGAGATACCCCTCCTGTCCCGGCCCCCACTGGTTTTTTCCTTCCTCACCTCTGTCCGGAGAGAGATTCCAGCGGAAGGTATGGGTGACACATCCTCTTCTTTATAGGTGGCAGCCTGGCAACTCCTGCAGAAAGGCCAACAGAGCCCCACTCACACCGGGCAACCCACAAAGCCATGGCCCCTCACTCCCTCACACCAGCACAGCCCCGAGACTGCTGACGGGGCAGAGAATCTGGAGTCAGGCACAGCTTCATGGGCTATTGCTGCCTGGAGCACTGTTTATATTGACCTCAACCAGGCACACCTGGGGAGGGCCGGCCGGCAGGGTAAGGCTGCCCAGGTCAGCTAATCCACAACCCTCAGGGAATCACATTGTTGAAAATGGACCTCGCTAAGGCAGAATAGAAGTCAAGGAAAAAAAGGACACAATGCCATTTGCAGCCCCGTAGATGAGTCTGGAGGTAATCACGTGACTTGTAGTAAGTCAGAAAGTGAAAGACACATATCGTGTCATATCACTTATAGGTGTTACCTAAAAATGGATACCAGGGCAGATATTTCCACGGAGAAGGGCAATCACAGATTCATTAAAAAACTTATGGTTCACCAATGGAAAGGTGTGAGGATTGGTTTCATTACGATATCGGGGTTAACAGACATATACAAACACAGGGGACATATATAATCACCAAAGACCTACGGAATACCAAGAGAAGACTACTCAACATTCTGTCATAACGTACATGGGAAAAGGATCCCAGGAAGAACAGACATCTGTATATGTGTAAAAGAACCACATCTTCCACACCTACAACAAGCCAAACATTGTAATCAAACTTGCTGTAATACAAAATAAAAAAATAAATTAAAAACACGAACAAGAAGTAGTGAGACAAACTTGAGGGGCTTTCTCCTGGCACATTCCATTCTAAATTCCAATCTAGAACAGGACTTCCATTGAGGCTCTGTTGCCCTAGTAACCAGATTCGGTAAGGGAGAACTGCTGCCACCTTGTGGCCGTTTCACACAACAGCAGCTTTAATCCCAGCGCTAATGGTCAGTTGATATTCAAAATCATTGCCGGCCTGTAAATGACACCTGCCCTGAAAACAAATCCTGGGGTCACATATCGACCAAAAAATTCAAAGGACGTCCATATTTCAAAACGACCGTTTCAAAAGGCATATTTTACGCACATTAGTGTTCTGCTTCTATTTCTTTCTTTCTTTTTTGGTTAAAAAAAACGGGAATGGAAAAAGGCATCCCTCAGAATGGGAGAAAATCGTTGCAAACGAATCAATGGACAAAGGTTTAATCTCCAATATATATAAACAGCTCATGCAGCTTAATATTAGAAAAACAAACAACCCAATACAAAAATGGGCAGAAGATCTAAAGAGACGTTTCTTCAAAGAAGACACCGAGATGGCCAAGACGCACATGAAAAGCTGCTCAAGAGCACTAATTATTAGAGAAATGCAAATCAAAAGTACAATGAGGTATCACCTCACACCTGTTAGAATCGGCATCATCAGAAAATCGACAAACAACAAATTCTGGGGAGGGTGTGGACAAAAGGAGCCCTCTTCCACTATTGGTGGGAATGTAAATTGATACAGTCACTATGGGGAACAGTAAGGAGTTTCCTTAAAAAAGCTAGAAATAGAATTACCCTCTGATCCAGCAATCCCACTTCTGGGCATATACCCAGAGAAAACCATAAATCAAAAAGGCACATTCACCACAATGTTCATTGCAGCACTATTTACAATAGCCAGGTAATGGAAGCAACCGAAATGCCCAGAGACAGACGAATGGATAAAGATGTGGTACATATATAAAATGGAATATTACTCAGCCATAAAAAGGAATGAAACTGGGTCATTTGTAGAGACATCGATGGATCTAGAGACTGTCATACAGAATGAAGTAAGTCAGAAAGAGGAAAACAAATATTGTATATTAATGCATATATGGGGAACCTAAAAATGGTACAGATGAACTGGTTTGCAGGGAAGAAATAGAGACACAGAGGTAGAGAACAAACGTATGGACACCAAGTGTGGGAAGCCATGGGGTGGTGGTGGTGGGATGATTTGGAGATTGGGATTGAACTGTATACATGTATATGCATAAAATACATAACCAATAATAACCTGCTGTATAAAAAATAAATAGAATTAAAGTTCAAAATTTTAAAAAATAAAATTTAAAAATAAAACAGAAAAAAGTTCTTCCCTTCACACAGATGCATTTATATGAATGAATTATTTCCATGCTTATATCTATAAATACATAAAAGAGGAATAAAATCTAACTTGAACCATAAAAGAAAAAAAAAACCTGAACCCACCAGTTATACAGAGGAAAACCCAATCAGGGCACTTGCTCCAGCGGAAAACAATTCTGAAATTGGTCAGAGGTGGGGAATCATCTCCCATACAGCCAGCAACCCACCCCCCACACAAGGAGCGTCCTCATTGCAAATCTGGGGGACCGTGCCGAGGCATCTGTGAGTAAACGTGAGCTGAGCCCCAGGCCAGCTGCTGCTGAACTGTTCCCACCCTTCCCAGGTAAAACACCTGAATATGTACAAGGGCTGGAAAGCCTAGAGGAAGGGCCACGGAACCACACAAGCGACAGCCCACAGGCCAACTTGGTGCCTGCAGGCCAGCCAGGATGGTCCTGGCCCCGGGCGCTCTTCCAGAAGTTTTCCATTGCCCTGCCTGAGATACCCCTCCTGTCCCGGCCCCCACTGGTTTTTTTCCTTCCTCACCTCTGTCCGGAGAGAGATTCCAGCGGAAGGTATGGGTGACACATCCTCTTCTTTATAGGTGGCAGCCTGGCAACTCCTGCAGAAAGGCCAACAGAGCCCCACTCACACCGGGCAACCCACAATGCCATGGCCCCTCACTCCCTCCCACCAGCACAGCCCCGAGACTGCTGACGGGGCAGAGAATCTGGAGTCAGGCACAGCTTCATGGGCTATTGCTGCCTGGAGCACTGTTTATATTGACCTCAACCAGGCACACCTGGGGAGGGCCGGCCGGCAGGGTAAGGCTGCCCAGGTCAGCTAATCCACAACCCTCAGGGAATCACATTGTTGAAAATGGACCTCGCTAAGGCAGAATAGAAGTCAAGGAAAAAAAGGACACAATGCCATTTGCAGCCCCGTAGATGAGTCTGGAGGTAATCACGTGACTTGTAGTAAGTCAGAAAGTGAAAGACACATATCGTGTCATATCACTTATAGGTGTTACCTAAAAATGGATACCAGGGCAGATATTTCCACGGAGAAGGGCAATCACAGATTCATTAAAAAACTTATGGTTCACCAATGGAAAGGTGTGAGGATTGGTTTCATTACGATATCGGGGTTAACAGACATATACAAACACAGGGGACATATATAATCACCAAAGACCTACGGAATACCAAGAGAAGACTACTCAACATTCTGTCATAACGTACATGGGAAAAGGATCCCAGGAAGAACAGACATCTGTATATGTGTAAAAGAACCACATCTTCCACACCTACAACAAGCCAAACATTGTAATCAAACTTGCTGTAATACAAAATAAAAAAATAAATTAAAAACACGAACAAGAAGTAGTGAGACAAACTTGAGGGGCTTTCTCCTGGCACATTCCATTCTAAATTCCAATCTAGAACACGACTTCCATTGAGGCTCTGTTGCCCTAGTAACCAGATTCGGTAAGGGAGAACTGCTGCCACCTTGTGGCCGTTTCACACAACAGCAGCTTTAATCCCAGCGCTAATGGTCAGTTGATATTCAAAATCATTGCCGGCCTGTAAATGACACCTGCCCTGAAAACAAATCCTGGGGTCACATATCGACCAAAAAATTCAAAGGACGTCCATATTTCAAAACGACCGTTTCAAAAGGCATATTTTACGCACATTAGTGTTCTGCTTCTATTTCTTTCTTTCTCTTTTGGTTAAAAAAAACGGGAATGGAAAAAGGCATCCCTCAGAATGGGAGAAAATCGTTGCAAACGAATCAATGGACAAAGGTTTAATCTCCAATATATATAAACAGCTCATGCAGCTTAATATTAGAAAAACAAACAACGCAATACAAAAATGGGCAGAAGATCTAAAGAGACGTTTCTTCAAAGAAGACACCGAGATGGCCAAGACGCACATGAAAAGCTGCTCAAGAGCACTAATTATTAGAGAAATGCAAATCAAAAGTACAATGAGGTATCACCTCACACCTGTTAGAATCGGCATCATCAGAAAATCTACAAACAACAAATTCTGGGGAGGGTGTGGACAAAAGGAGCCCTCTTCCACTATTGGTGGGAATGTAAATTGATACAGTCACTATGGGGAACAGTAAGGAGTTTCCTTAAAAAAGCTAGAAATAGAATTACCCTCTGATCCAGCAATCCCACTTCTGGGCATATACCCAGAGAAAACCATAAATCAAAAAGGCACATTCACCACAATGTTCATTGCAGCACTATTTACAATAGCCAGGTAATGGAAGCAACCGAAATGCCCAGAGACAGACGAATGGATAAAGATGTGGTACATATATAAAATGGAATATTACTCAGCCATAAAAAGGAATGAAACTGGGTCATTTGTAGAGACATCGATGGATCTAGAGACTGTCATACAGAATGAAGTAAGTCAGAAAGAGGAAAACAAATATTGTATATTAATGCATATATGGGGAACCTAAAAATGGTACAGATGAACTGGTTTGCAGGGAAGAAATAGAGACACAGAGGTAGAGAACAAACGTATGGACACCAAGTGTGGGAAGCCATGGGGTGGTGGTGGTGGGATGATTTGGAGATTGGGATTGAACTGTATACATGTATATGCATAAAATACATAACCAATAATAACCTGCTGTATAAAAAATAAATAGAATTAAAGTTCAAAATTTTAAAAAATAAAATTTAAAAATAAAACAGAAAAAAGTTCTTCCCTTCACACAGATGCATTTATATGAATGAATTATTTCCATGCTTATATCTATAAATACATAAAAGAGGAATAAAATCTAACTTGAACCATAAAAGAAAAAAAAAACCTGAACCCACCAGTTATACAGAGGAAAACCCAATCAGGGCACTTGCTCCAGCGGAAAACAATTCTGAAATTGGTCAGAGGTGGGGAATCATCTCCCATACAGCCAGCAACCCACCCCCCACACAAGGAGCGTCCTCATTGCAAATCTGGGGGACCGTGCCGAGGCATCTGTGAGTAAACGTGAGCTGAGCCCCAGGCCAGCTGCTGCTGAACTGTTCCCACCCTTCCCAGGTAAAACACCTGAATATGTACAAGGGCTTGAAAGCCTAGAG
This sequence comes from Mesoplodon bidens, assembly GCF_964165515.1. NCBI lineage: Eukaryota > Metazoa > Chordata > Mammalia > Artiodactyla > Ziphiidae > Mesoplodon > Mesoplodon bidens. Next base: position 309,466 of record NW_027671495.1, read on the forward strand.
GAAGGGCCACGGAACCACACAAGTGACAGCCCACAGGCCAACTTGGTGCCTGCAGGCCAGCCAGGATGGTCCTGGCCCCGGGCGCTCTTCCAGAAGTTTTCCATTGCCCTGCCTGAGATACCCCTCCTGTCCCGGCCCCCACTGGTTTTTTCCTTCCTCACCTCTGTCCGGAGAGAGATTCCAGCGGAAGGTATGGGTGACACATCCTCTTCTTTATAGGTGGCAGCCTGGCAACTCCTGCAGAAAGGCCAACAGAGCCCCACTCACACCGGGCAACCCACAAAGCCATGGCCCCTCACTCCCTCACACCAGCACAGCCCCGAGACTGCTGACGGGGCAGAGAATCTGGAGTCAGGCACAGCTTCATGGGCTATTGCTGCCTGGAGCACTGTTTATATTGACCTCAACCAGGCACACCTGGGGAGGGCCGGCCGGCAGGGTAAGGCTGCCCAGGTCAGCTAATCCACAACCCTCAGGGAATCACATTGTTGAAAATGGACCTCGCTAAGGCAGAATAGAAGTCAAGGAAAAAAAGGACACAATGCCATTTGCAGCCCCGTAGATGAGTCTGGAGGTAATCACGTGACTTGTAGTAAGTCAGAAAGTGAAAGACACATATCGTGTCATATCACTTATAGGTGTTACCTAAAAATGGATACCAGGGCAGATATTTCCACGGAGAAGGGCAATCACAGATTCATTAAAAAACTTATGGTTCACCAATGGAAAGGTGTGAGGATTGGTTTCATTACGATATCGGGGTTAACAGACATATACAAACACAGGGGACATATATAATCACCAAAGACCTACGGAATACCAAGAGAAGACTACTCAACATTCTGTCATAACGTACATGGGAAAAGGATCCCAGGAAGAACAGACATCTGTATATGTGTAAAAGAACCACATCTTCCACACCTACAACAAGCCAAACATTGTAATCAAACTTGCTGTAATACAAAATAAAAAAATAAATTAAAAACACGAACAAGAAGTAGTGAGACAAACTTGAGGGGCTTTCTCCTGGCACATTCCATTCTAAATTCCAATCTAGAACAGGACTTCCATTGAGGCTCTGTTGCCCTAGTAACCAGATTCGGTAAGGGAGAACTGCTGCCACCTTGTGGCCGTTTCACACAACAGCAGCTTTAATCCCAGCGCTAATGGTCAGTTGATATTCAAAATCATTGCCGGCCTGTAAATGACACCTGCCCTGAAAACAAATCCTGGGGTCACATATCGACCAAAAAATTCAAAGGACGTCCATATTTCAAAACGACCGTTTCAAAAGGCATATTTTACGCACATTAGTGTTCTGCTTCTATTTCTTTCTTTCTTTTTTGGTTAAAAAAAACGGGAATGGAAAAAGGCATCCCTCAGAATGGGAGAAAATCGTTGCAAACGAATCAATGGACAAAGGTTTAATCTCCAATATATATAAACAGCTCATGCAGCTTAATATTAGAAAAACAAACAACCCAATACAAAAATGGGCAGAAGATCTAAAGAGACGTTTCTTCAAAGAAGACACCGAGATGGCCAAGACGCACATGAAAAGCTGCTCAAGAGCACTAATTATTAGAGAAATGCAAATCAAAAGTACAATGAGGTATCACCTCACACCTGTTAGAATCGGCATCATCAGAAAATCTACAAACAACAAATTCTGGGGAGGGTGTGGACAAAAGGAGCCCTCTTCCACTATTGGTGGGAATGTAAATTGATACAGTCACTATGGGGAACAGTAAGGAGTTTCCTTAAAAAAGCTAGAAATAGAATTACCCTCTGATCCAGCAATCCCACTTCTGGGCATATACCCAGAGAAAACCATAAATCAAAAAGGCACATTCACCACAATGTTCATTGCAGCACTATTTACAATAGCCAGGTAATGGAAGCAACCGAAATGCCCAGAGACAGACGAATGGATAAAGATGTGGTACATATATAAAATGGAATATTACTCAGCCATAAAAAGGAATGAAACTGGGTCATTTGTAGAGACATCGATGGATCTAGAGACTGTCATACAGAATGAAGTAAGTCAGAAAGAGGAAAACAAATATTGTATATTAATGCATATATGGGGAACCTAAAAATGGTACAGATGAACTGGTTTGCAGGGAAGAAATAGAGACACAGAGGTAGAGAACAAACGTATGGACACCAAGTGTGGGAAGCCATGGGGTGGTGGTGGTGGGATGATTTGGAGATTGGGATTGAACTGTATACATGTATATGCATAAAATACATAACCAATAATAACCTGCTGTATAAAAAATAAATAGAATTAAAGTTCAAAATTTTAAAAAATAAAATTTAAAAATAAAACAGAAAAAAGTTCTTCCCTTCACACAGATGCATTTATATGAATGAATTATTTCCATGCTTATATCTATAAATACATAAAAGAGGAATAAAATCTAACTTGAACCATAAAAGAAAAAAAAAACCTGAACCCACCAGTTATACAGAGGAAAACCCAATCAGGGCACTTGCTCCAGCGGAAAACAATTCTGAAATTGGTCAGAGGTGGGGAATCATCTCCCATACAGCCAGCAACCCACCCCCCACACAAGGAGCGTCCTCATTGCAAATCTGGGGGACCGTGCCGAGGCATCTGTGAGTAAACGTGAGCTGAGCCCCAGGCCAGCTGCTGCTGAACTGTTCCCACCCTTCCCAGGTAAAACACCTGAATATGTACAAGGGCTGGAAAGCCTAGAGGAAGGGCCACGGAACCACACAAGCGACAGCCCACAGGCCAACTTGGTGCCTGCAGGCCAGCCAGGATGGTCCTGGCCCCGGGCGCTCTTCCAGAAGTTTTCCATTGCCCTGCCTGAGATACCCCTCCTGTCCCGGCCCCCACTGGTTTTTTTCCTTCCTCACCTCTGTCCGGAGAGAGATTCCAGCGGAAGGTATGGGTGACACATCCTCTTCTTTATAGGTGGCAGCCTGGCAACTCCTGCAGAAAGGCCAACAGAGCCCCACTCACACCGGGCAACCCACAATGCCATGGCCCCTCACTCCCTCCCACCAGCACAGCCCCGAGACTGCTGACGGGGCAGAGAATCTGGAGTCAGGCACAGCTTCATGGGCTATTGCTGCCTGGAGCACTGTTTATATTGACCTCAACCAGGCACACCTGGGGAGGGCCGGCCGGCAGGGTAAGGCTGCCCAGGTCAGCTAATCCACAACCCTCAGGGAATCACATTGTTGAAAATGGACCTCGCTAAGGCAGAATAGAAGTCAAGGAAAAAAAGGACACAATGCCATTTGCAGCCCCGTAGATGAGTCTGGAGGTAATCACGTGACTTGTAGTAAGTCAGAAAGTGAAAGACACATATCGTGTCATATCACTTATAGGTGTTACCTAAAAATGGATACCAGGGCAGATATTTCCACGGAGAAGGGCAATCACAGATTCATTAAAAAACTTATGGTTCACCAATGGAAAGGTGTGAGGATTGGTTTCATTACGATATCGGGGTTAACAGACATATACAAACACAGGGGACATATATAATCACCAAAGACCTACGGAATACCAAGAGAAGACTACTCAACATTCTGTCATAACGTACATGGGAAAAGGATCCCAGGAAGAACAGACATCTGTATATGTGTAAAAGAACCACATCTTCCACACCTACAACAAGCCAAACATTGTAATCAAACTTGCTGTAATACAAAATAAAAAAATAAATTAAAAACACGAACAAGAAGTAGTGAGACAAACTTGAGGGGCTTTCTCCTGGCACATTCCATTCTAAATTCCAATCTAGAACACGACTTCCATTGAGGCTCTGTTGCCCTAGTAACCAGATTCGGTAAGGGAGAACTGCTGCCACCTTGTGGCCGTTTCACACAACAGCAGCTTTAATCCCAGCGCTAATGGTCAGTTGATATTCAAAATCATTGCCGGCCTGTAAATGACACCTGCCCTGAAAACAAATCCTGGGGTCACATATCGACCAAAAAATTCAAAGGATGTCCATATTTCAAAACGACCGTTTCAAAAGGCATATTTTACGCACATTAGTGTTCTGCTTCTATTTCTTTCTTTCTCTTTTGGTTAAAAAAAACGGGAATGGAAAAAGGCATCCCTCAGAATGGGAGAAAATCGTTGCAAACGAATCAATGGACAAAGGTTTAATCTCCAATATATATAAACAGCTCATGCAGCTTAATATTAGAAAAACAAACAACGCAATACAAAAATGGGCAGAAGATCTAAAGAGACGTTTCTTCAAAGAAGACACCGAGATGGCCAAGACGCACATGAAAAGCTGCTCAAGAGCACTAATTATTAGAGAAATGCAAATCAAAAGTACAATGAGGTATCACCTCACACCTGTTAGAATCGGCATCATCAGAAAATCTACAAACAACAAATTCTGGGGAGGGTGTGGACAAAAGGAGCCCTCTTCCACTATTGGTGGGAATGTAAATTGATACAGTCACTATGGGGAACAGTAAGGAGTTTCCTTAAAAAAGCTAGAAATAGAATTACCCTCTGATCCAGCAATCCCACTTCTGGGCATATACCCAGAGAAAACCATAAATCAAAAAGGCACATTCACCACAATGTTCATTGCAGCACTATTTACAATAGCCAGGTAATGGAAGCAACCGAAATGCCCAGAGACAGACGAATGGATAAAGATGTGGTACATATATAAAATGGAATATTACTCAGCCATAAAAAGGAATGAAACTGGGTCATTTGTAGAGACATCGATGGATCTAGAGACTGTCATACAGAATGAAGTAAGTCAGAAAGAGGAAAACAAATATTGTATATTAATGCATATATGGGGAACCTAAAAATGGTACAGATGAACTGGTTTGCAGGGAAGAAATAGAGACACAGAGGTAGAGAACAAACGTATGGACACCAAGTGTGGGAAGCCATGGGGTGGTGGTGGTGGGATGATTTGGAGATTGGGATTGAACTGTATACATGTATATGCATAAAATACATAACAAATAATAACCTGCTGTATAAAAAATAAATAGAATTAAAGTTCAAAATTTTAAAAAATAAAATTTAAAAATAAAACAGAAAAAAGTTCTTCCCTTCACACAGATGCATTTATATGAATGAATTATTTCCATGCTTATATCTATAAATACATAAAAGAGGAATAAAATCTAACTTGAACCATAAAAGAAAAAAAAAACCTGAACCCACCAGTTATACAGAGGAACACCCAATCAGGGCACTTGCTCCAGCCGAAAACAATTCTGTAATTGGTCAGAGGTGGGGAATCATCTCCCATACAGCCAGCAACCCACCCCCCACACAAGGAGCGTCCTCATTGCAAAACTGGGGGACCGTGCCGAGGCATCTGTGAGTAAACGTGAGCTGAGCCCCAGGCCAGCTGCTGCTGAACTGTTCCCACCCTTCCCAGGTAAAACACCTGAATATGTACAAGGGCTTGAAAGCCTAGAGGAAGGGCCACGGAACCACACAAGCGACAGCCCACAGGCCAACTTGGTGCCTGCAGGCCAGCCAGGATGGTCCTGGCCCCGGGCGCTCTTCCAGAAGTTTTCCATTGCCCTGCCTGAGATACCCCTCCTGTCCCGGCCCCCACTGGTTTTTTCCTTCCTCACCTCTGTCCGGAGAGGGATTCCAGCGGAAGGTATGGGTGACACAACCTCTTCTTTATAGGTGGCAGCCTGGCAACTCCTGCAGAAAGGCCAACAGAGCCCCACTCACACCGGGCAACCCACAAAGCCATGGCCCCTCACTCCCTCCCACTAGCACAGCCCCGAGACTGCTGACGGGGCAGAGAATCTGGAGTCAGGCACAGCTTCAGGGGCTATTGCTGCCTGGAGCACTGTTTATATTGACCTCAACCAGGCACACCTGGGGAGGGCCGGCCAGCAGCGTAAGGCTGCCCAGGTCAGCTAATCCACAACCCTCAGGGAATCACATTGTTGAAAATGGACCTCGCTAAGGCAGAATAGAAGTCAAGGAAAAAAAGGACACAATGCCATTTGCAGCCCCGTAGATGAGTCTGGAGGTAATCACGTGACTTGTAGTAAGTCAGAAAGTGAAAGACACATATCGTGTCATATCACTTATAGGTGTTACCTAAAAATGGATACCAGGGCAGATATTTCCACGGAGAAGGGCAATCACAGATTCATTAAAAAACTTATGGTTCACCAATGGAAAGGTGTGAGGATTGGTTTCATTACGATATCGGGGTTAACAGACATATACAAACACAGGGGACATATATAATCACCAAAGACCTACGGAATACCAAGAGAAGACTACTCAACATTCTGTCATAACGTACATGGGAAAAGGATCCCAGGAAGAACAGACATCTGTATATGTGTAAAAGAACCACATCTTCCACACCTACAACAAGCCAAACATTGTAATCAAACTTGCTGTAATACAAAATAAAAAAATAAATTAAAAACACGAACAAGAAGTAGTGAGACAAACTTGAGGGGCTTTCTCCTGGCACATTCCATTCTAAATTCCAATCTAGAACACGACTTCCATTGAGGCTCTGTTGCCCTAGTAACCAGATTCGGTAAGGGAGAACTGCTGCCACCTTGTGGCCGTTTCACACAACAGCAGCTTTAATCCCAGCGCTAATGGTCAGTTGATATTCAAAATCATTGCCGGCCTGTAAATGACACCTGCCCTGAAAACAAATCCTGGGGTCACATATCGACCAAAAAATTCAAAGGACGTCCATATTTCAAAACGACCGTTTCAAAAGGCATATTTTACGCACATTACTGTTCTGCTTCTATTTCTTTCTTTCTTTTTCGGTTAAAAAAAACGGGAATGGAAAAAGGCATCCCTCAGAATGGGAGAAAATCGTTGCAAACGAATCAATGGACGAAGGTTTAATCTCCAATATATATAAACAGCTCATGCAGCTTAATATTAGAAAAACAAACAACCCAATACAAATTGGGCAGAAGATCTAAAGAGACGTTTCTTCAAAGAAGACACCGAGATGGCCAAGACGCACATGAAAAGCTGCTCAAGAGCACTAATTATTAGAGAAATGCAAATCAAAAGTACAATGAGGTATCACCTCACACCTGTTAGAATCGGCATCATCAGAAAATCTACAAACAACAAATTCTGGGGAGGGTGTGGACAAAAGGAGCCCTCTTCCACTATTGGTGGGAATGTAAATTGATACAGTCACTATGGGGAACAGTAAGGAGTTTCCTTAAAAAAGCTAGAAATAGAATTACCCTCTGATCCAGCAATCCCACTTCTGGGCATATACCCAGAGATAACCATAAATCAAAAAGGCACATTCACCACAATGTTCATTGCAGCACTATTTACAATAGCCAGGTAATGGAAGCAACCGAAATGCCCACAGACAGACGAATGGATAAAGATGTGGTACATATATAAAATGGAATATTACTCAGCCATAAAAAGGAATGAAACTGGGTCATTTGTAGAGACATCGTTGGATCTAGAGACTGTCATACAGAATGAAGTAAGTCAGAAAGAGGAAAACAAATATTGTATATTAATGCATATATGGGGAACCTAAAAATGGTACAGATGAAATGGTTTGCAGGGAAGAAATAGAGACACAGAGGTAGAGAACAAACGTATGGACACCAAGTGTGGGAAGCCATGGGGTGGTGGTGGTGGGATGATTTGGAGATTGGGATTGAACTGTATACATGTATATGCATAAAATACATAACCAATAATAACCTGCTGTATAAAAAATAAATAGAATTAAAGTTCAAAATTTTAAAAAATAAAATTTATAAATAAAACAGAAAAAAGTTCTTCCCTTCACACAGATGCATTTATATGAATGAATTATTTCCATGCTTATATCTATAAATACATAAAAGAGGAATAAAATCTAACTTGAACCATAAAAGAAAAAAAAAACCTGAACCCACCAGTTATACAGAGGAAAACCCAATCAGGGCACTTGCTCCAGCGGAAAACAATTCTGAAATTGGTCAGAGGTGGGGAATCATCTCCCATACAGCCAGCAACCCACCCCCCACACAAGGAGCGTCCTCATTGCAAAGCTGGGGGACCGTGCCGAGGCATCTGTGAGTAAACGTGAGCTGAGCCCCAGGCCAGCTGCTGCTGAACTGTTCCCACCCTTCCCAGGTAAAACACCTGAATATGTACAAGGGCTGGAAAGCCTAGAGGAAGGGCCACGGAACCACACAAGCGACAGCCCACAGGCCAACTTGGTGCCTGCAGGCCAGCCAGGATGGTCCTGGCCCCGGGCGCTCTTCCAGAAGTTTTCCATTGCCCTGCCTGAGATACCCCTCCTGTCCCGGCCCCCACTGGTTTTTTCCTTCCTCACCTCTGTCCGGAGAGAGATTCCAGCGGAAGGTATGGGTGACACATCCTCTTCTTTATAGGTGGCAGCCTGGCAACTCCTGCAGAAAGGCCAACAGAGCCCCACTCACACCGGGCAACCCACAAAGCCATGGCCCCTCACTCCCTCCCACCAGCACAGCCCCGAGACTGCTGACGGGGCAGAGAATCTGGAGTCAGGCACAGCTTCATGGGCTATTGCTGCCTGGAGCACTGTTTATATTGACCTCAACCAGGCACACCTGGGGAGGGCCGGCCGGCAGGGTAAGGCTGCCCAGGTCAGCTAATCCACAACCCTCAGGGAATCACATTGTTGAAAATGGACCTCGCTAAGGCAGAATAGAAGTCAAGGAAAAAAAGGACACAATGCCATTTGCAGCCCCGTAGATGAGTCTGGAGGTAATCACGTGACTTGTAGTAAGTCAGAAAGTGAAAGACACATATCGTGTCATATCACTTATAGGTGTTACCTAAAAATGGATACCAGGGCAGATATTTCCACGGAGAAGGGCAATCACAGATTCATTAAAAAACTTATGGTTCACCAATGGAAAGGTGTGAGGATTGGTTTCATTACGATATCGGGGTTAACAGACATATACAAACACAGGGGACATATATAATCACCAAAGACCTACGGAATACCAAGAGAAGACTACTCAACATTCTGTCATAACGTACATGGGAAAAGGATCCCAGGAAGAACAGACATCTGTATATGTGTAAAAGAACCACATCTTCCACACCTACAACAAGCCAAACATTGTAATCAAACTTGCTGTAATACAAAATAAAAAAATAAATTAAAAACACGAACAAGAAGTAGTGAGACAAACTTGAGGGGCTTTCTCCTGGCACATTCCATTCTAAATTCCAATCTAGAACACGACTTCCATTGAGGCTCTGTTGCCCTAGTAACCAGATTCGGTAAGGGAGAACTGCTGCCACCTTGTGGCCGTTTCACACAACAGCAGCTTTAATCCCAGCGCTAATGGTCAGTTGATATTCAAAATCATTGCCGGCCTGTAAATGACACCTGCCCTGAAAACAAATCCTGGGGTGACATATCGACCAAAAAATTCAAAGGACGTCCATATTTCAAAACGACCGTTTCAAAAGGCATATTTTACGCACATTAGTGTTCTGCTTCTATTTCTTTCTTTCTTTTTTGGTTAAAAAAAACGGGAATGGAAAAAGGCATCCCTCAGAATGGGAGAAAATCGTTGCAAACGAATCAATGGACAAAGGTTTAATCTCCAATATATATAAACAGCTCATGCAGCTTAATATTAGAAAAACAAACAACCCAATACAAATTGGGCAGAAGATCTAAAGAGACATTTCTTCAAAGAAGACACCGAGATGGCCAAGACGCACATGAAAAGCTGCTCAAGAGCACTAATTATTAGAGAAATGCAAATCAAAAGTACAATGAGGTATCACCTCACACCTGTTAGAATCGGCATCATCAGAAAATCTACAAACAACAAATTCTGGGGAGGGTGTGGACAAAAGGAGCCCTCTTCCACTATTGGTGGGAATGTAAATTGATACAGTCACTATGGGGAACAGTAAGGAGTTTCCTTAAAAAAGCTAGAAATAGAATTACCCTCTGATCCAGCAATCCCACTTCTGGGCATATACCCAGAGAAAACCATAAATCAAAAAGGCACATTCACCACAATGTTCATTGCAGCACTATTTACAATAGCCAGGTAATGGAAGCAACCGAAATGCCCAGAGACAGACGAATGGATAAAGATGTGGGACATATATAAAATCGAATATTACTCAGCCATAAAAAGGAATGAAACTGGGTCATTTGTAGAGACATCGATGGATCTAGAGACTGTCATACAGAATGAAGTAAGTCAGAAAGAGGAAAACAAATATTGTATATTAATGCATATATGGGGAACCTAAAAATGGTACAGATGAACTGGTTTGCAGGGAAGAAATAGAGACACAGAGGTAGAGAACAAACGTATGGACACCAAGTGTGGGAAGCCATGGGGTGGTGGTGGTGGGATGATTTGGAGATTGGGATTGAACTGTATACATGTATATGCATAAAATACATAACAAATAATAACCTGCTGTATAAAAAATAAATAAAATTAAAGTTCAAAATTTTAAAAAATAAAATTTAAAAATAAAACAGAAAAAAGTTCTTCCCTTCACACAGATGCATTTATATGAATGAATTATTTCCATGCTTATATCTATAAATACATAAAAGAGGAATAAAATCTAACTTGAACCATAAAAGAAAAAAAAAACCTGAACCCACCAGTTATACAGAGGAACACCCAATCAGGGCACTTGCTCCAGCCGAAAACAATTCTGTAATTGGTCAGAGGTGGGGAATCATCTCCCATACAGCCAGCAACCCACCCCCCACACAAGGAGCGTCCTCATTGCAAAACTGGGGGACCGTGCCGAGGCATCTGTGAGTAAACGTGAGCTGAGCCCCAGGCCAGCTGCTGCTGAACTGTTCCCACCCTTCCCAGGTAAAACACCTGAATATGTACAAGGGCTTGAAAGCCTAGAGGAAGGGCCACAGAACCACACAAGCGACAGCCCACAGGCCAACTTGGTGCCTGCAGGCCAGCCAGGATGGTCCTGGCCCCGGGCGCTCTTCCAGAAGTTTTCCATTGCCCTGCCTGAGATACCCCTCCTGTCCCGGCCCCCACTGGTTTTTTCCTTCCTCACCTCTGTCCGGAGAGGGATTCCAGCGGAAGGTATGGGTGACACAACCTCTTCTTTATAGGTGGCAGCCTGGCAACTCCTGCAGAAAGGCCAACAGAGCCCCACTCACACCGGGCAACCCACAAAGCCATGGCCCCTCACTCCCTCCCACTAGCACAGCCCCGAGACTGCTGACGGGGCAGAGAATCTGGAGTCAGGCACAGCTTCAGGGGCTATTGCTGCCTGGAGCACTGTTTATATTGACCTCAACCAGGCACACCTGTGGAGGGCCGGCCAGCAGCGTAAGGCTGCCCAGGTCAGCTAATCCAAAACCCTCAGGGAATCACATTGTTGAAAATGGACCTCGCTAAGGCAGAAGAGAAGTCAAGGAAAAAAAGGACACAATGCCATTTGCAGCCCCGTAGATGAGTCTGGAGGTAATCACGTGACTTGTAGTAAGTCAGAAAGTGAAAGACACATATCGTGTCATATCACTTATAGGTGTTACCTAAAAATGGATACCAGGGCAGATATTTCCACGGAGAAGGGCAATCACAGATTCATTAAAAAACTTATGGTTCACCAATGGAAAGGTGTGAGGATTGGTTTCATTACGATATCGGGGTTAACAGACATATACAAACACAGGGGACATATATAATCACCAAAGACCTACGGAATACCAAGAGAAGACTACTCAACATTCTGTCATAACGTACATGGGAAAAGGATCCCAGGAAGAACAGACATCTGTATATGTGTAAAAGAACCACATCTTCCACACCTACAACAAGCCAAACATTGTAATCAAACTTGCTGTAGTACAAAATAAAAAAATAAATTAAAAACACGAACAAGAAGTAGTGAGACAAACTTGAGGGGCTTTCTCCTGGCACATTCCATTCTAAATTCCAATCTAGAACACGACTTCCATTGAGGCTCTGTTGCCCTAGTAACCAGATTCGGTAAGGGAGAACTGCTGCCACCTTGTGGCCGTTTCACACAACAGCAGCTTTAATCCCAGCGCTAATGGTCAGTTGATATTCAAAATCATTGCCGGCCTGTAAATGACACCTGCCCTGAAAACAAATCCTGGGGTCACATATCGACCAAAAAATTCAAAGGACGTCCATATTTCAAAACGACCGTTTCAAAAGGCATATTTTACGCACATTACTGTTCTGCTTCTATTTCTTTCTTTCTTTCTTGGTTAAAAAAAACGGGAATGGAAAAAGGCATCCCTCAGAATGGGAGAAAATCGTTGCAAACGAATCAATGGACGAAGGTTTAATCTCCAATATATATAAACAGCTCATGCAGCTTAATATTAGAAAAACAAACAACCCAATACAAATTGGGCAGAAGATCTAAAGAGACGTTTCTTCAAAGAAGACACCGAGATGGCCAAGACGCACATGAAAAGCTGCTCAAGAGCACTAATTATTAGAGAAATGCAAATCAAAAGTACAATGAGGTATCACCTCACACCTGTTAGAATCGGCATCATCAGAAAATCTACAAACAACAAATTCTGGGGAGGGTGTGGAGAAAAGGAGCCCTCTTCCACTATTGGTGGGAATGTAAATTGATACAGTCACTATGGGGAACAGTAAGGAGTTTCCTTAAAAAAGCTAGAAATAGAATTACCCTCTGATCCAGCAATCCCACTTCTGGGCATATACCCAGAGAAAACCATAAATCAAAAAGGCACATTCACCACAATGTTCATTGCAGCACTATTTACAATAGCCAGGTAATGGAAGCAACCGAAATGCCCAGAGACAGACGAATGGATAAAGATGTGGTACATATATAAAATGGAATATTACTCAGCCATAAAAAGGAATGAAACTGGGTCATTTGTAGAGACATCGTTGGATCTAGAGACTGTCATACAGAATGAAGTAAGTCAGAAAGAGGAAAACAAATATTGTATATTAATGCATATATGGGGAACCTAAAAATGGTACAGATGAACTGGTTTGCAGGGAAGAAATAGAGACACAGAGGTAGAGAACAAACGTATGGACACCAAGTGTGGGAAGCCATGGGGTGGTGGTGGTGGGATGATTTGGAGATTGGGATTGAACTGTATACATGTATATGCATAAAATACATAACAAATAATAACCTGCTGTATAAAAAATAAATAGAATTAAAGTTCAAAATTTTAAAAAATAAAATTTAAAAATAAAACAGAAAAAAGTTCTTCCCTTCACACAGATGCATTTATATGAATGAATTATTTTCATGCTTATATCTATAAATACATAAAAGAGGAATAAAATCTAACTTGAACCATAAAAGAAAAAAAAACCTGAACCCACCAGTTATACAGAGGAAAACCCAATCAGGGCACTTGCTCCAGCGGAAAACAATTCTGAAATTGGTCAGAGGTGGCGAATCATCTCCCATACAGCCAGCAACCCACACCCCACACAAGGAGCGTCCTCAGTGCAAAGCTGGGGGACCGTGCCGAGGCATCTTTGAGTAAACGTGAGCTGAGCCCCAGGCCAGCTGCTGCTGAACTGTTCCCACCCTTCCCAGGTAAAACACCTGAATATGTACAAGGGCTTGAAAGCCTAGAGGAAGGGCCACGGAACCACACAAGCGACAGCCCACAGGCCAACTTGGTGCCTGCAGGCCAGCCAGGATGGTCCTGGCCCCGGGCGCTCTTCCAGAAGTTTTCCATTGCCCTGCCTGAGATACCCCTCCTGTCCCGGCCCCCACTGTTTTTTTCCTTCCTCACCTCTGTCCGGAGAGAGATTCCAGCCGAAGGTATGGGTGACACATCCTCTTCTTTATAGGTGGCAGCCTGGCAACTCCTGCAGAAAGTTCAACAGAGCCCCACTCACACCGTGCCACCCACAAAGCCATGGCCCCTCACGCCCTCCCACCAGCACAGCCCTGAGACTGCTGATGGGGCAGAGTATCTGGAGTCAGGCACAGCTTCATGGGCTATTGCTGCCTGGAGCACTGTTTATATTGACCTCAACCAGGAACACCTGGGGAGGGCCGGCCGGCAGGGTAAGGCTGCCCAGGTCAGCTAATCCACAACCCTCAGGGAATAACATTGTTTAAAATGGACCTCGCTAAGGCAGAAGAGAAGTCAAGGAAAAAAAGGACACAATGCAATTTGCAGCCCCGTAGATGAGTCTGGAGGTAATCACATGACTTGTAGTAAGTCAGAAAGTGAAAGACACATATCGTGTCATATCACTTATAGGTTTTACCTAAAAATTGATACCAGGGCAGATATTTCCACGGAGAAGGGCAATCACAGATTCATTAAAAAACTAATGGTTCACCAATGGAAAGGTGTGAGGATTGGTTTCATTACGATATCGGGGTTAACAGACATATACAAACACAGGGGACATATATAATCACCAAAGACCTACGGAATACCAAGAGAAGACTACTCAACATTCTGTCATAACGTACATGGGAAAAGGATCCCAGGAAGAACAGACATCTGTATATGTGTAAAAGAACCACATCTTCCACACCTACAACAAGCCAAACATTGTAATCAAACTTGCTGTAATAAAAAATAAAATAATAAATTAAAAACACGAACAAGAAGTAGTGAGACAAACTTGAGGGGCTTTCTCCTGGCACATTCCATTCTAAATTCCAATCTAGAACACGACTTCCATTGAGGCTCTGTTGCCCTAGTAACCAGATTCGGTAAGGGAGAACTGCTGCCACCTTGTGGCCGTTTCACACAACAGCAGCTTTAATCCCAGCGCTAATGGTCAGTTGATATTCAAAATCATTGCCGGCCTGTAAATGACACCTGCCGTGAAAACAAATCCTGGGGTCACATATCGACCAAAAAATTCAAAGGACGTCCATATTTCAAAACGATCGTTTCAAAAGGCATATTTTACGAACATTAGTGTTCTGCTTCTATTTCTTTCTTTCTTTTTTGGTTAAAAAAACGGGAATGGAAAAAGGCATCCCTCAGAATGGGAGAAAATCGTTGCAAACGAATCAATGGACAAAGGTTTAATCTCCAATATATATAAACAGCTCATGCAGCTTAATATTAGAAAAACAAACAACGCAATACAAAAATGGGCAGAAGATCTAAAGAGACGTTTCTTCAAAGAAGACACCGAGATGGCCAAGACGCACATGAAAAGCTGCTCAAGAGCACTAATTATTAGAGAAATGCAAATCAAAAGTACAATGAGGTATCACCTCACACCTGTTAGAATCGGCATCATCAGAAAATCTACAAACAACAAATTCTGGGGAGGGTGTGGACAAAAGGAGCCCTCTTCCACTATTGGTGGGAATGTAAATTGATACAGTCACTATGGGGAACAGTAAGGAGTTTCCTTAAAAAAGTTAGAAGTAGAATTACCCTCTGATCCAGCAATCCCACTTCTGGGCATATACCCAGAGAAAACCATAAATCAAAAAGGCACATTCACCACAATGTTCATTGCAGCACTATTTACAATAGCCAGGTAATGGAAGCAACCGAAATGCCCACAGACAGACGAATGGATAAAGATGTGGGACATATATAAAATCGAATATTACTCAGCCATAAAACGGAATGAAACTGGGTCATTTGTAGAGACATCGATGGATCTAGAGACTGTCATACAGAATGAAGTAAGTCAGAAAGAGGAAAACAAATATTGTATATTAATGCATATATGGGGAACCTAAAAATGGTACAGATGAACTGGTTTGCAGGGAAGAAATAGAGACACAGAGGTAGAGAACAAACGTATGGACACCAAGTGTGGGAAGCCATGGGGTGGTGGTGGTGGGATGATTTGGAGATTGGGATTGAACTGTATACATGTATATGCATAAAATACATAACAAATAATAACCTGCTGTATAAAAAATAAATAAAATTAAAGTTCAAAATTTTAAAAAATAAAATTTAAAAATAAAACAGAAAAAAGTTCTTCCCTTCACACAGATGCATTTATATGAATGAATTATTTCCATGCTTATATCTATAAATACATAAAAGAGGAATAAAATCTAACTTGAACCATAAAAGAAAAAAAAAACCTGAACCCACCAGTTATACAGAGGAACACCCAATCAGGGCACTTGCTCCAGCGGAAAACAATTCTGTAATTGGTCAGAGGTGGGGAATCATCTCCCATACAGCCAGCAACCCACCCCCCACACAAGGAGCGTCCTCATTGCAAAGCTGGGGGACCGTACCAAGGCATCTGTGAGTAAACGTGAGCTGAGCCCCAGGCCAGCTGCTGCTGAACTGTTCCCACCCTTCCCAGGTAAAACACCTGAATATGTACAAGGGCTTGAAAGCCTAGAGGAAGGGCCACGGAACCACACAAGCGACAGCCCACCGGCCAACTTGGTGCCTGCATGCCAGCCAGGATGGTCCTGGCCCCGGGCGCTCTTCCAGAAGTTTTCCATTGCCCTGCCTGAGATACCCCTCCTGTCCCGGCCCCCACTGGTTTTTTCCTTCCTCACCTCTGTCCGGAGAGAGATTCCAGCGGAAGGTATGGGTGACACATCCTCTTCTTTATAGGTGGCAGCCTGGCAACTCCTGCAGAAAGGCCAACAGAGCCCCACTCACACCGGGCAACCCACAAAGCCATGGCCCCTCACTCCCTCCCACCAGCACAGCCCCGAGACTGCTGACGGGGCAGAGAATCTGGAGTCAGGCACAGCTTCATGGGCTATTGCTGCCTGGAGCACTGTTTATATTGACCTCAACCAGGCACACCTGGGGAGGGCCGGCCGGCAGGGTAAGGCTGCCCAGGTCAGCTAATCCACAACCCTCAGGGAATCACATTGTTGAAAATGGACCTCGCTAAGGCAGAATAGAAGTCAAGGAAAAAAAGGACACAATGCCATTTGCAGCCCCGTAGATGAGTCTGGAGGTAATCACGTGACTTGTAGTAAGTCAGAAAGTGAAAGACACATATCGTGTCATATCACTTATAGGTGTTACCTAAAAATGGATACCAGGGCAGATATTTCCACGGAGAAGGGCAATCACAGATTCATTAAAAAACTTATGGTTCACCAATGGAAAGGTGTGAGGATTGGTTTCATTACGATATCGGGGTTAACAGACATATACAAACACAGGGGACATATATAATCACCAAAGACCTACGGAATACCAAGAGAAGACTACTCAACATTCTGTCATAACGTACATGGGAAAAGGATCCCAGGAAGAACAGACATCTGTATATGTGTAAAAGAACCACATCTTCCACACCTACAACAAGCCAAACATTGTAATCAAACTTGCTGTAATACAAAATAAAAAAATAAATTAAAAACACGAACAAGAAGTAGTGAGACAAACTTGAGGGGCTTTCTCCTGGCACATTCCATTCTAAATTCCAATCTAGAACACGACTTCCATTGACGCTCTGTTGCCCTAGTAACCAGATTCGGTAAGGGAGAACTGCTGCCACCTTGTGGCCGTTTCACACAACAGCAGCTTTAAT
Source organism: Mesoplodon bidens (assembly GCF_964165515.1). Taxonomy (NCBI): domain Eukaryota; kingdom Metazoa; phylum Chordata; class Mammalia; order Artiodactyla; family Ziphiidae; genus Mesoplodon; species Mesoplodon bidens. The sequence continues at coordinate 326,980 of NW_027671495.1, forward strand.
CCCAGCGCTAATGGTCAGTTGATATTCAAAATCATTGCCGGCCTGTAAATGACACCTGCCCTGAAAACAAATCCTGGGGTCACATATCGACCAAAAAATTCAAAGGACGTCCATATTTCAAAACGATCGTTTCAAAAGGCATATTTTACGAACATTAGTGTTCTGCTTCTATTTCTTTCTTTCTTTTTTGGTTAAAAAAACGGGAATGGAAAAAGGCATCCCTCAGAATGGGAGAAAATCGTTGCAAACGAATCAATGGACAAAGGTTTAATCTCCAATATATATAAACAGCTCATGCAGCTTAATATTAGAAAAACAAACAACGCAATACAAAAATGGGCAGAAGATCTAAAGAGACGTTTCTTCAAAGAAGACACCGAGATGGCCAAGACGCACATGAAAAGCTGCTCAAGAGCACTTATTATTAGAGAAATGCAAATCAAAAGTACAATGAGGTATCACCTCACACCTGTTAGAATCGGCATCATCAGAAAATCTACAAACAACAAATTCTGGGGAGGGTGTGGACAAAAGGAGCCCTCTTCCACTATTGGTGGGAATGTAAATTGATACAGTCACTATGGGGAACAGTAAGGAGTTTCCTTAAAAAAGCTAGAAATAGAATTACCCTCTGATCCAGCAATCCCACTTCTGGGCATATACCCAGAGAAAACCATAAATCAAAAAGGCACATTCACCACAATGTTCATTGCAGCACTATTTACAATAGCCAGGTAATGGAAGCAACCGAAATGCCCACAGACAGACGAATGGATAAAGATGTGGGACATATATAAAATCGAATATTACTCAGCCATAAAAAGGAATGAAACTGGGTCATTTGTAGAGACATCGATGGATCTAGAGACTGTCATACAGAATGAAGTAAGTCAGAAAGAGGAAAACAAATATTGTATATTAATGCATATATGGGGAACCTAAAAACGGTACAGATGAACTGGTTTGCAGGGAAGAAATAGAGACACAGAGGTAGAGAACAAACGTATGGACACCAAGTGTGGGAAGCCATGGGGTGGTGGTGGTGGGATGATTTGGAGATTGGGATTGAACTGTATACATGTATATGCATAAAATACATAACAAATAATAACCTGCTGTATAAAAAATAAATAAAATTAAAGTTCAAAATTTTAAAAAATAAAATTTAAAAATAAAACAGAAAAAAGTTCTTCCCTTCACACAGATGCATTTATATGAATGAATTATTTTCATGCTTATATCTATAAATACATAAAAGAGGAATAAAATCTAACTTGAACCATAAAAGAAAAAAAAACCTGAACCCACCAGTTATACAGAGGAAAACCCAATCAGGGCACTTGCTCCAGCGGAAAACAATTCTGAAATTGGTCAGAGGTGGCGAATCATCTCCCATACAGCCAGCAACCCACACCCCACACAAGGAGCGTCCTCAGTGCAAAGCTGGGGGACCGTGCCGAGGCATCTTTGAGTAAACGTGAGCTGAGCCCCAGGCCAGCTGCTGCTGAACTGTTCCCACCCTTCCCAGGTAAAACACCTGAATATGTACAAGGGCTTGAAAGCCTAGAGGAAGGGCCACGGAACCACACAAGCGACAGCCCACAGGCCAACTTGGTGCCTGCAGGCCAGCCAGGATGGTCCTGGCCCCGGGCGCTCTTCCAGAAGTTTTCCATTGCCCTGCCTGAGATACCCCTCCTGTCCCGGCCCCCACTGTTTTTTTCCTTCCTCACCTCTGTCCGGAGAGAGATTCCAGCCGAAGGTATGGGTGACACATCCTCTTCTTTATAGGTGGCAGCCTGGCAACTCCTGCAGAAAGTTCAACAGAGCCCCACTCACACCGTGCCACCCACAAAGCCATGGCCCCTCACGCCCTCCCACCAGCACAGCCCTGAGACTGCTGATGGGGCAGAGTATCTGGAGTCAGGCACAGCTTCATGGGCTATTGCTGCCTGGAGCACTGTTTATATTGACCTCAACCAGGAACACCTGGGGAGGGCCGGCCGGCAGGGTAAGGCTGCCCAGGTCAGCTAATCCACAACCCTCAGGGAATAACATTGTTTAAAATGGACCTCGCTAAGGCAGAAGAGAAGTCAAGGAAAAAAAGGACACAATGCAATTTGCAGCCCCGTAGATGAGTCTGGAGGTAATCACATGACTTGTAGTAAGTCAGAAAGTGAAAGACACATATCGTGTCATATCACTTATAGGTTTTACCTAAAAATGGATACCAGGGCAGATATTTCCACGGAGAAGGGCAATCACAGATTCATTAAAAAACTAATGGTTCACCAATGGAAAGGTGTGAGGATTGGTTTCATTACGATATCGGGGTTAACAGACATATACAAACACAGGGGACATATATAATCACCAAAGACCTACGGAATACCAAGAGAAGACTACTCAACATTCTGTCATAACGTACATGGGAAAAGGATCCCAGGAAGAACAGACATCTGTATATGTGTAAAAGAACCACATCTTCCACACCTACAACAAGCCAAACATTGTAATCAAACTTGCTGTAATAAAAAATAAAATAATAAATTAAAAACACGAACAAGAAGTAGTGAGACAAACTTGAGGGGCTTTCTCCTGGCACATTCCATTCTAAATTCCAATCTAGAACACGACTTCAATTGAGGCTCTGTTGCCCTAGTAACCAGATTCGGTAAGGGAGAACTGCTGCCACCTTGTGGCCGTTTCACACAACAGCAGCTTTAATCCCAGCGCTAATGGTCAGTTGATATTCAAAATCATTGCCGGCCTGTAAATGACACCTGCCCTGAAAACAAATCCTGGGGTCACATATCGACCAAAAAATTCAAAGGACGTCCATATTTCAAAACGATCGTTTCAAAAGGCATATTTTACGAACATTAGTGTTCTGCTTCTATTTCTTTCTTTCTTTTTTGGTTAAAAAAACGGGAATGGAAAAAGGCATCCCTCAGAATGGGAGAAAATCGTTGCAAACGAATCAATGGACAAAGGTTTAATCTCCAATATATATAAACAGCTCATGCAGCTTAATATTAGAAAAACAAACAACGCAATACAAAAATGGGCAGAAGATCTAAAGAGACGTTTCTTCAAAGAAGACACCGAGATGGCCAAGACGCACATGAAAAGCTGCTCAAGAGCACTAATTATTAGAGAAATGCAAATCAAAAGTACAATGAGGTATCACCTCACACCTGTTAGAATCGGCATCATCAGAAAATCTACAAACAACAAATTCTGGGGAGGGTGTGGACAAAAGGAGCCCTCTTCCACTATTGGTGGGAATGTAAATTGATACAGTCACTATGGGGAACAGTAAGGAGTTTCCTTAAAAAAGTTAGAAGTAGAATTACCCTCTGATCCAGCAATCCCACTTCTGGGCATATACCCAGAGAAAACCATAAATCAAAAAGGCACATTCACCACAATGTTCATTGCAGCACTATTTACAATAGCCAGGTAATGGAAGCAACCGAAATGCCCACAGACAGACGAATGGATAAAGATGTGGGACATATATAAAATCGAATATTACTCAGCCATAAAACGGAATGAAACTGGGTCATTTGTAGAGACATCGATGGATCTAGAGACTGTCATACAGAATGAAGTAAGTCAGAAAGAGGAAAACAAATATTGTATATTAATGCATATATGGGGAACCTAAAAATGGTACAGATGAACTGGTTTGCAGGGAAGAAATAGAGACACAGAGGTAGAGAACAAACGTATGGACACCAAGTGTGGGAAGCCATGGGGTGGTGGTGGTGGGATGATTTGGAGATTGGGATTGAACTGTATACATGTATATGCATAAAATACATAACAAATAATAACCTGCTGTATAAAAAATAAATAAAATTAAAGTTCAAAATTTTAAAAAATAAAATTTAAAAATAAAACAGAAAAAAGTTCTTCCCTTCACACAGATGCATTTATATGAATGAATTATTTCCATGCTTATATCTATAAATACATAAAAGAGGAATAAAATCTAACTTGAACCATAAAAGAAAAAAAAACCTGAACCCACCAGTTATACAGAGGAACACCCAATCAGGGCACTTGCTCCAGCGGAAAACAATTCTGTAATTGGTCAGAGGTGGGGAATCATCTCCCATACAGCCAGCAACCCACCCCCCACACAAGGAGCGTCCTCATTGCAAAGCTGGGGGACCGTACCAAGGCATCTGTGAGTAAACGTGAGCTGAGCCCCAGGCCAGCTGCTGCTGAACTGTTCCCACCCTTCCCAGGTAAAACACCTGAATATGTACAAGGGCTTGAAAGCCTAGAGGAAGGGCCACGGAACCACACAAGCGACAGCCCACCGGCCAACTTGGTGCCTGCATGCCAGCCAGGATGGTCCTGGCCCCGGGCGCTCTTCCAGAAGTTTTCCATTGCCCTGCCTGAGATACCCCTCCTGTCCCGGCCCCCACTGGTTTTTTCCTTCCTCACCTCTGTCCGGAGAGAGATTCCAGCGGAAGGTATGGGTGACACATCCTCTTCTTTATAGGTGGCAGCCTGGCAACTCCTGCAGAAAGGCCAACAGAGCCCCACTCACACCGGGCAACCCACAAAGCCATGGCCCCTCACTCCCTCCCACCAGCACAGCCCCGAGACTGCTGACGGGGCAGAGAATCTGGAGTCAGGCACAGCTTCATGGGCTATTGCTGCCTGGAGCACTGTTTATATTGACCTCAACCAGGCACACCTGGGGAGGGCCGGCCGGCAGGGTAAGGCTGCCCAGGTCAGCTAATCCACAACCCTCAGGGAATCACATTGTTGAAAATGGACCTCGCTAAGGCAGAATAGAAGTCAAGGAAAAAAAGGACACAATGCCATTTGCAGCCCCGTAGATGAGTCTGGAGGTAATCACGTGACTTGTAGTAAGTCAGAAAGTGAAAGACACATATCGTGTCATATCACTTATAGGTGTTACCTAAAAATGGATACCAGGGCAGATATTTCCACGGAGAAGGGCAATCACAGATTCATTAAAAAACTTATGGTTCACCAATGGAAAGGTGTGAGGATTGGTTTCATTACGATATCGGGGTTAACAGACATATACAAACACAGGGGACATATATAATCACCAAAGACCTACGGAATACCAAGAGAAGACTACTCAACATTCTGTCATAACGTACATGGGAAAAGGATCCCAGGAAGAACAGACATCTGTATATGTGTAAAAGAACCACATCTTCCACACCTACAACAAGCCAAACATTGTAATCAAACTTGCTGTAATACAAAATAAAAAAATAAATTAAAAACACGAACAAGAAGTAGTGAGACAAACTTGAGGGGCTTTCTCCTGGCACATTCCATTCTAAATTCCAATCTAGAACACGACTTCCATTGAGGCTCTGTTGCCCTAGTAACCAGATTCGGTAAGGGAGAACTGCTGCCACCTTGTGGCCGTTTCACACAACAGCAGCTTTAATCCCAGCGCTAATGGTCAGTTGATATTCAAAATCATTGCCGGCCTGTAAATGACACCTGCCCTGAAAACAAATCCTGGGGTCACATATCGACCAAAAAATTCAAAGGACGTCCATATTTCAAAACGACCGTTTCAAAAGGCATATTTTACGCACATTAGTGTTCTGCTTCTATTTCTTTCTTTCTTTTTTGGTTAAAATAAACGGGAATGGAAAAAGGCATCCCTCAGAATGGGAGAAAATCGTTGCAAACGAATCAATGGACAAAGGTTTAATCTCCAATATATATAAACAGCTCATGCAGCTTAATATTAGAAAAACAAACAACCCAATACAAATTGGGCAGAAGATCTAAAGAGACGTTTCTTCAAAGAAGACACCGAGATGGCCAAGACGCACATGAAAAGCTGCTCAAGAGCACTAATTATTAGAGAAATGCAAATCAAAAGTACAATGAGGTATCACCTCACACCTGTTAGAATCGGCATCATCAGAAAATCTACAAACAACAAATTCTGGGGAGGGTGTGGACAAAAGGAGCCCTCTTCCACTATTGGTGGGAATGTAAATTGATACAGTCACTATGGGGAACAGTAAGGAGTTTCCTTAAAAAAGCTAGAAATAGAATTATCCTCTGATCCAGCAATCCAACTCCTGGGCATATACCCAGAGAAAACCATAAATCAAAAAGGCACATTCACCACAATGTTCATTGCAGCACTATTTACAATAGCCAGGTAATGGAAGCAACCGAAATGCCCAGAGACAGACGAATGGATAAAGATGTGGGACATATATAAAATGGAATATTACTCAGCCATAAAAAGGAATGAAACTGGGTCATTTGTAGAGACATCGTTGGATCTAGAGACTGTCATACAGAATGAAGTAAGTCAGAAAGAGGAAAACAAATATTGTATATTAATGCATATATGGGGAACCTAAAAATGGTACAGATGAACTGGTTTGCAGGGAAGAAATAGAGACACAGAGGTAGAGAACAAACATATGGACACCAAGTGTGGGAAGCCATGGGGTGGTGGTGGTGGGATGATTTGGAGATTGGGATTGAACTGTATACATGTATATGCATAAAATACATAACAAATAATAACCTGCTGTATAAAAAATAAATAGAATTAAAGTTCAAAATTTTAAAAAATAAAATTTAAAAATAAAACAGAAAAAAGTTCTTCCCTTCACACAGATGCATTTATATGAATGAATTATTTCCATGCTTATATCTATAAATACATAAAAGAGGAATAAAATCTAACTTGAACCATAAAAGAAAAAAAAAAACCTGAACCCACCAGTTATACAGAGGAACACCCAATCAGGGCACTTGCTCCAGCGGAAAACAATTCTGAAATTGGTCAGAGGTGGGGAATCATCTCCCATACAGCCAGCAACCCACACCCCACACAAGGAGCGTCCTCATTGCAAAGCTGGGGGACCGTGCCGAGGCATCTGTGAGTAAACGTGAGCTGAGCCCCAGGCCAGCTGCTGCTGAACTGTTCCCACCCTTCCCAGGTAAAACACCTGAATATGTACAAGGGCTTGAAAGCCTAGAGGAAGGGCCACGGAACCACACAAGCGACAGCCCACAGGCCAACTTGGTGCCTGCAGGCCAGCCAGGATGGTCCTGGCCCCGGGCGCTCTTCCAGAAGTTTTCCATTGCCCTGCCTGAGATACCCCTCCTGTCCCGGCCCCCACTGGTTTTTTCCTTCCTCACCTCTGTCCGGAGAGAAATTCCAGCGGAAGGTATGGGTGACACATCCTCTTCCTTATAGGTGGCAGCCTGACAACTCCTGCAGAAAGGCCAGCAGAGCCCCACTCACACCGGGCCACCCACAAAGCCATGGCCCCTCACTCCCTCCCACCAGCACAGCCCCGAGACTGCTGACGGGGCAGAGAATCTGGAGTCAGGCACAGCTTCAGGGGCTATTGCTGCCTGGAGCACTGTTTATATTGACCTCAACCAGGCACACCTGGGGAGGGCCGGCCGGCAGGGTAAGGCTGCCCAGGTCAGCTAATCCACAACCCTCAGGGAATCACATTGTTGAAAATGGACCTCGCTAAGGCAGAATAGAAGTCAAGGAAAAAAAGGACACAATGCCATTTGCAGCCCCGTAGATGAGTCTGGAGGTAATCACGTGACTTGTAGTAAGTCAGAAAGTGAAAGACACATATCGTGTCATATCACTTATAGGTGTTACCTAAAAATGGATACCAGGGCAGATATTTCCACGGAGAAGGGCAATCACAGATTCATTAAAAAACTTATGGTTCACCAATGGAAAGGTGTGAGGATTGGTTTCATTACGATATCGGGGTTAACAGACATATACAAACACAGGGGACATATATAATCACCAAAGACCTACGGAATACCAAGAGAAGACTACTCAACATTCTGTCATAACGTACATGGGAAAAGGATCCCAGGAAGAACAGACATCTGTATATGTGTAAAAGAACCACATCTTCCACACCTACAACAAGCCAAACATTGTAATCAAACTTGCTGTAATACAAAATAAAAAAATAAATTAAAAACACGAACAAGAAGTAGTGAGACAAACTTGAGGGGCTTTCTCCTGGCACATTCCATTCTAAATTCCAATCTAGAACACGACTTCCATTGAGGCTCTGTTGCCCTAGTAACCAGATTCGGTAAGGGAGAACTGCTGCCACCTTGTGGCCGTTTCACACAACAGCAGCTTTAATCCCAGCGCTAATGGTCAGTTGATATTCAAAATCATTGCCGGCCTGTAAATGACACCTGCCCTGAAAACAAATCCTGGGGTCACATATCGACCAAAAAATTCAAAGGAAGTCCATATTTCAAAACGACCGTTTCAAAAGGCATATTTTACGCACATTAGTGTTCTGCTTCTATTTCTTTCTTTCTTTTTTGGTTAAAAAAAACGGGAATGGAAAAAGGCATCCCTCAGAATGGGAGAAAATCGTTGCAAACGAATCAATGGACAAAGGTTTAATCTCCAATATATATAAACAGCTCATGCAGCTTAATATTAGAAAAACAAACAACCCAATACAAATTGGGCAGAAGATCTAAAGAGACGTTTCTTCAAAGAAGACACCGAGATGGCCAAGACGCACATGAAAAGCTGCTCAAGAGCACTTATTATTAGAGAAATGCAAATCAAAAGTACAATGAGGTATCACCTCACACCTGTTAGAATCGGCATCATCAGAAAATCTACAAACAACAAATTCTGGGGAGGGTGTGGACAAAAGGAGCCCTCTTCCACTATTGGTGGGAATGTAAATTGATACAGTCACTATGGGGAACAGTAAGGAGTTTCCTTAAAAAAGCTAGAAATAGAATTACCCTCTGATCCAGCAATCCCACTTCTGGGCATATACCCAGAGAAAACCATAAATCAAAAAGGCACATTCACCACAATGTTCATTGCAGCACTATTTACAATAGCCAGGTAATGGAAGCAACCGAAATGCCCAGAGACAGACGAATGGATAAAGATGTGGTACATATATAAAATGGAATATTACTCAGCCATAAAAAGGAATGAAACTGGGTCATTTGTAGAGACATCGTTGGATCTAGAGACTGTCCTACAGAATGAAGTAAGTCAGAAAGAGGAAAACAAATATTGTATATTAATGCATATATGGGGAACCTAAAAATGGTACAGATGAACTGGTTTGCAGGGAAGAAAGAGAGACACAGAGGTAGAGAACAAACGTATGGACACCAAGTGTGGGAAGCCATGGGGTGGTGGTGGTGGGATGATTTGGAGATTGGGATTGAACTGTATACATGTATATGCATAAAATACATAACAAATAATAACCTGCTGTATAAAAAATAAATAGAATTAAAGTTCAAAATTTTAAAAAATAAAATTTAAAAATAAAACAGAAAAAATTTCTTCCCTTCACACAGATGCATTTATATGAATGAATTATTTCCATGCTTATATCTATAAATACATAAAAGAGGAATAAAATCTAACTTGAACCATAAAAGAAAAAAAAAACCTGAACCCACCAGTTATACAGAGGAAAACCCCATCAGGGCACTTGCTCCAGCGGAAAACAATTCTGAAATTGGTCAGAGGTGGGGAATCATCTCCCATACAGCCAGCAACCCACCCCCCACACAAGGAGCGTCCTCATTGCAAAGCTGGGGGACCGTGCCGAGGCATCTGTGAGTAAATGTGAGCTGAGCCCCAGGCCAGCTGCTGCTGAACTGTTCCCACCCTTCCCAGGTAAAACACCTGAATATGTACAAGGGCTTGAAAGCCTAGAGGAAGGGCCACGGAACCACACAAGCGACAGCCCACAGGCCAACTTGGTGCCTGCAGGCCAGCCAGGATGGTCCTGGCCCCGGGCGCTCTTCCAGAAGTTTTCCATTGCCCTGCCTGAGATACCCCTCCTGTCCCGGCCCCCACTGGTTTTTTCCTTCCTCACCTCTGTCCGGAGAGAGATTCCAGCGGAAGGTATGGGTGACACATCCTCTTCTTTATAGGTGGCAGCCTGGCAACTCCTGCAGAAAGGCCAACAGAGCCCCACTCACACCGGGCAACCCACAAAGCCATGGCCCCTCACTCCCTCCCACCAGCACAGCCCCGAGACTGCTGACGGGGCAGAGAATCTGGAGTCAGGCACAGCTTCATGGGCTATTGCTGCCTGGAGCACTGTTTATATTGACCTCAACCAGGCACACCTGGGGAGGGCCGGCCGGCAGGGTAAGGCTGCCCAGGTCAGCTAATCCACAACCCTCAGGGAATCACATTGTTGAAAATGGACCTCGCTAAGGCAGAAGAGAAGTCAAGGAAAAAAAGGACACAATGCCATTTGCAGCCCCGTAGATGAGTCTGGAGGTAATCACGTGACTTGTAGTAAGTCAGAAAGTGAAAGACACATATCGTGTCATATCACTTATAGGTGTTACCTAAAAATGGATACCAGGGCAGATATTTCCACGGAGAAGGGCAATCACAGATTCATTAAAAAACTTATGGTTCACCAATGGAAAGGTGTGAGGATTGGTTTCATTACGATATCGGGGTTAACAGACATATACAAACACAGGGGACATATATAATCACCAAAGACCTACGGAATACCAAGAGAAGACTACTCAACATTCTGTCATAACGTACATGGGAAAAGGATCCCAGGAAGAACAGACATCTGTATATGTGTAAAAGAACCACATCTTCCACACCTACAACAAGCCAAACATTGTAATCAAACTTGCTGTAATACAAAATAAAAAAATAAATTAAAAACACGAACAAGAAGTAGTGAGACAAACTTGAGGGGCTTTCTCCTGGCACATTCCATTCTAAATTCCAATCTAGAACACGACTTCCATTGAGGCTCTGTTGCCCTAGTAACCAGATTCGGTAAGGGAGAACTGCTGCCACCTTGTGGCCGTTTCACACAACAGCAGCTTTAATCCCAGCGCTAATGGTCAGTTGATATTCAAAATCATTGCCGGCCTGTAAATGACACCTGCCCTGAAAACAAATCCTGGGGTCACATATCGACCAAAAAATTCAAAGGACGTCCATATTTCAAAACGACCGTTTCAAAAGGCATATTTTACGCACATTAGTGTTCTGCTTCTATTTCTTTCTTTCTTTTTTGGTTAAAAAAAACGGGAATGGAAAAAGGCATCCCTCAGAATGGGAGAAAATCGTTGCAAACGAATCAATGGACAAAGGTTTAATCTCCAATATATATAAACAGCTCATGCATCTTAATATTAGAAAAACAAACAACCCAATACAAAAATGGGCAGAAGACCTAAAGAGACGTTTCTTCAAAGAAGACACCGAGATGGCCAAGACGCACATGAAAAGCTGCTCAAGAGCACTAATTATTAGAGAAATGCAAATCAAAAGTACAATGAGGTATCACCTCACACCTGTTAGAATCGGCATCATCAGAAAATCTACAAACAACAAATTCTGGGGAGGGTGTGGACAAAAGGAGCCCTCTTCCACTATTGGTGGGAATGTAAATTGATACAGTCACTATGGGGAACAGTAAGGAGTTTCCTTAAAAAAGCTAGAAATAGAATAACCCTCTGATCCAGCAATCCCACTTCTGGGCATATACCCAGAGAAAACCATAAATCAAAAAGGCACATTCACCACAATGTTCATTGCAGCACTATTTACAATAGCCAGGTAATGGAAGCAACCGAAATGCCCAGAGACAGACGAATGGATAAAGATGTGGTACATATATAAAATGGAATATTACTCAGCCATAAAAAGGAATGAAACTGGGTCATTTGTAGAGACATCGTTGGATCTAGAGACTGTCATACAGAATGAAGTAAGTCAGAAAGAGGAAAACAAATATTGTATATTAATGCATATATGGGGAACCTAAAAATGGTACAGATGAACTGGTTTGCAGGGAAGAAATAGAGACACAGAGGTAGAGAACAAACGTATGGACACCAAGTGTGGGAAGCCATGGGGTGGTGGTGGTGGGATGATTTGGAGATTGGGATTGAACTGTATACATGTATATGCATAAAATACATAACAAATAATAACCTGCTGTATAAAAAATAAATAGAATTAAAGTTCAAAATTTTAAAAAATAAAATTTAAAAATAAAACAGAAAAAATTTCTTCCCTTCACACAGATGCATTTATATGAATGAACTATTTCCATGCTTATATCTATAAATACATAAAAGAGGAATAAAATCTAACTTGAACCATAAAAGAAAAAAAAAACCTGAACCCACCAGTTATACAGAGGAAAACCCAATCAGGGCACTTGCTCCAGCGGAAAACAATTCTGAAATTGGTCAGAGGTGGGGAATCATCTCCCATACAGCCAGCAACCCACCCCCCACACAAGGAGCGTCCTCATTGCAAAGCTGGGGGACCGTGCCGAGGCATCTGTGAGTAAACGTGAGCTGAGCCCCAGGCCAGCTGCTGCTGAACTGTTCCCACCCTTCCCAGGTAAAACACCTGAATATGTACAAGGGCTTGAAAGCCTAGAGGAAGGGCCACGGAACCACACAAGCGACAGCCCACAGGCCAACTTGGTGCCTGCAGGCCAGCCAGGATGGTCCTGGCCCCGGGCGCTCTTCCAGAAGTTTTCCATTGCCCTGCCTGAGATACCCCTCCTGTCCCGGCCCCCACTGGTTTTTTCCTTCCTCACCTCTGTCCGGAGAGAGATTCCAGCGGAAGGTATGGGTGACACATCCTCTTCTTTATAGGTGGCAGCCTTGCAACTCCTGCAGAAAGGCCAACAGAGCCCCACTCACACCGGGCAACCCACAAAGCCATGGCCCCTCACTCCCTCCCACCAGCACAGCCCCGAGACTGCTGACGGGGCAGAGAATCTGGAGTCAGGCACAGCTTCAGGGGCTATTGCTGCCTGGAGCACTGTTTATATTGACCTCAACCAGGCACACCTGGGGAGGGCCGGCCGGCAGGGTAAGGCTGCCCAGGTCAGCTAATCCACAACCCTCAGGGAATCACATTGTTGAAAATGGACCTCGCTAAGGCAGAATAGAAGTCAAGGAAAAAAAGGACACAATGCCATTTGCAGCCCCGTAGATGAGTCTGGAGGTAATCACGTGACTTGTAGTAAGTCAGAAAGTGAAAGACACATATCGTGTCATATCACTTATAGGTGTTACCTAAAAATGGATACCAGGGCAGATATTTCCACGGAGAAGGGCAATCACAGATTCATTAAAAAACTTATGGTTCACCAATGGAAAGGTGTGAGGACTGGTTTCATTACGATATCGGGGTTAACAGACATATACAAACACAGGGGACATATATAATCACCAAAGACCTACGGAATACCAAGAGAAGACTACTCAACATTCTGTCATAATGTACATGGGAAAAGGATCCCAGGAAGAACAGACATCTGTATATGTGTAAAAGAACCACATCTTCCACACCTACAACAAGCCAAACATTGTAATCAAACTTGCTGTAATACAAAATAAAAAAATAAATTAAAAACACGAACAAGAAGTAGTGAGACAAACTTGAGGGGCTTTCTCCTGGCACATTCCATTCTAAATTCCAATCTAGAACACGACTTCCATTGAGGCTCTGTTGCCCTAGTAACCAGATTCGGTAAGGGAGAACTGCTGCCACCTTGTGGCCGTTTCACACAACAGCAGCTTTAATCCCAGCGCTAATGGTCAGTTGATATTCAAAATCATTGCCGGCCTGTAAATGACACCTGCCCTGAAAACAAATCCTGGGGTCACATATCGACCAAAAAATTCAAAGGACGTCCATATTTCAAAACGACCGTTTCAAAAGGCATATTTTACGCACATTAGTGTTCTGCTTCTATTTCTTTCTTTCTCTTTTGGTTAAAAAAAACGGGAATGGAAAAAGGCATCCCTCAGAATGGGAGAAAATCGTTGCAAACGAATCAATGGACAAAGGTTTAATCTCCAATATATATAAACAGCTCATGCAGCTTAATATTAGAAAAACAAACAACCCAATACAAATTGGGCAGAAGATCTAAAGAGACGTTTCTTCAAAGAAGACACCGAGATGGCCAAGACGCACATGAAAAGCTGCTCAAGAGCACTAATTATTAGAGAAATGCAAATCAAAAGTACAATGAGGTATCACCTCACACCTGTTAGAATCGGCATCATCAGAAAATCTACAAACAACAAATTCTGGGGAGGGTGTGGACAAAAGGAGCCCTCTTCCACTATTGGTGGGAATGTAAATTGATACAGTCACTATGGGGAACAGTAAGGAGTTTCCTTAAAAAAGCTAGAAATAGAATTACCCTCTGATCCAGCAATCCCACTTGTGGGCATATACCCAGAGAAAACCATAAATCAAAAAGGCACATTCACCACAATGTTCATTGCAGCACTATTTACAATAGCCAGGTAATGGAAGCAACCGAAATGCCCAGAGACAGACGAATGGATAAAGATGTGGTACATATATAAAATGGAATATTACTCAGCCATAAAAAGGAATGAAACTGGGTCATTTGTAGAGACATCGTTGGATCTAGAGACTGTCATACAGAATGAAGTAAGTCAGAAAGAGGAAAACAAATATTGTATATTAATGCATATATGGGGAACCTAAAAATGGTACAGATGAACTGGTTTGCAGGGAAGAAATAGAGACACAGAGGTAGAGAACAAACGTATGGACACCAAGTGTGGGAAGCCATGGGGTGGTGGTGGTGGGATGATTTGGAGATTGGGATTGAACTGTATACATGTATATGCATAAAATACATAACAAATAATAACCTGCTGTATAAAAAATAAATAGAATTAAAGTTCAAAATTTTAAAAAATAAAATTTAAAAATAAAACAGAAAAAATTTCTTCCCTTCACACAGATGCATTTATATGAATGAATTATTTCCATGCTTATATCTATAAATACATAAAAGAGGAATAAAATCTAACTTGAACCATAAAAGAAAAAAAAAACCTGAACCCACCAGTTATACAGAGGAAAACCCAATCAGGGCACTTGCTCCAGCGGAAAACAATTCTGAAATTGGTCAGAGGTGGGGAATCATCTCCCATACAGCCAGCAACCCACCCCCCACACAAGGAGCGTCCTCATTGCAAAGCTGGGGGACCGTGCCGAGGCATCTGTGAGTAAACGTGAGCTGAGCCCCAGGCCAGCTGCTGCTGAACTGTTCCCACCCTTCCCAGGTAAAACACCTGAATATGTACAAGGGCTTGAAAGCCTAGAGGAATGGCCACGGAACCACACAAGCGACAGCCCACAGGCCAACTTGGTGCCTGCAGGCCAGCCAGGATGGTCCTGGCCCCGGGCGCTCTTCCAGAAGTTTTCCATTGCCCTGCCTGAGATACCCCTCCTGTCCCGGCCCCCACTGGTTTTTTCCTTCCTCACCTCTGTCCGGAGAGAGATTCCAGCGGAAGGTATGGGTGACACATCCTCTTCTTTATAGGTGGCAGCCTTGCAACTCCTGCAGAAAGGCCAACAGAGCCCCACTCACACCGGGCAACCCACAAAGCCATGGCCCCTCACTCCCTCCCACCAGCACAGCCCCGAGACTGCTGACGGGGCAGAGAATCTGGAGTCAGGCACAGCTTCAGGGGCTATTGCTGCCTGGAGCACTGTTTATATTGACCTCAACCAGGCACACCTGGGGAGGGCCGGCCGGCAGGGTAAGGCTGCCCAGGTCAGCTAATCCACAACCCTCAGGGAATCACATTGTTGAAAATGGACCTCGCTAAGGCAGAATAGAAGTCAAGGAAAAAAAGGACACAATGCCATTTGCAGCCCCGTAGATGAGTCTGGAGGTAATCACGTGACTTGTAGTAAGTCAGAAAGTGAAAGACACATATCGTGTCATATCACTTATAGGTGTTACCTAAAAATGGATACCAGGGCAGATATTTCCACGGAGAAGGGCAATCACAGATTCATTAAAAAACTTATGGTTCACCAATGGAAAGGTGTGAGGACTGGTTTCATTACGATATCGGGGTTAACAGACATATACAAACACAGGGGACATATATAATCACCAAAGACCTACGGAATACCAAGAGAAGACTACTCAACATTCTGTCATAATGTACATGGGAAAAGGATCCCAGGAAGAACAGACATCTGTATATGTGTAAAAGAACCACATCTTCCACACCTACAACAAGCCAAACATTGTAATCAAACTTGCTGTAATACAAAATAAAAAAATAAATTAAAAACACGAACAAGAAGTAGTGAGACAAACTTGAGGGGCTTTCTCCTGGCACATTCCATTCTAAATTCCAATCTAGAACACGACTTCCATTGAGGCTCTGTTGCCCTAGTAACCAGATTCGGTAAGGGAGAACTGCTGCCACCTTGTGGCCGTTTCACACAACAGCAGCTTTAATCCCAGCGCTAATGGTCAGTTGATATTCAAAATCATTGCCGGCCTGTAAATGACACCTGCCCTGAAAACAAATCCTGGGGTCACATATCGACCAAAAAATTCAAAGGACGTCCATATTTCAAAACGACCGTTTCAAAAGGCATATTTTACGCACATTAGTGTTCTGCTTCTATTTCTTTCTTTCTCTTTTGGTTAAAAAAAACGGGAATGGAAAAAGGCATCCCTCAGAATGGGAGAAAATCGTTGCAAACGAATCAATGGACAAAGGTTTAATCTCCAATATATATAAACAGCTCATGCAGCTTAATATTAGAAAAACAAACAACCCAATACAAATTGGGCAGAAGATCTAAAGAGACGTTTCTTCAAAGAAGACACCGAGATGGCCAAGACGCACATGAAAAGCTGCTCAAGAGCACTAATTATTAGAGAAATGCAAATCAAAAGTACAATGAGGTATCACCTCACACCTGTTAGAATCGGCATCATCAGAAAATCTACAAACAACAAATTCTGGGGAGGGTGTGGACAAAAGGAGCCCTCTTCCACTATTGGTGGGAATGTAAATTGATACAGTCACTATGGGGAACAGTAAGGAGTTTCCTTAAAAAAGCTAGAAATAGAATTACCCTCTGATCCAGCAATCCCACTTGTGGGCATATACCCAGAGAAAACCATAAATCAAAAAGGCACATTCACCACAATGTTCATTGCAGCACTATTTACAATAGCCAGGTAATGGAAGCAACCGAAATGCCCAGAGACAGACGAATGGATAAAGATGTGGTACATATATAAAATGGAATATTACTCAGCCATAAAAAGGAATGAAACTGGGTCATTTGTAGAGACATCGTTGGATCTAGAGACTGTCATACAGAATGAAGTAAGTCAGAAAGAGGAAAACAAATATTGTATATTAATGCATATATGGGGAACCTAAAAATGGTACAGATGAACTGGTTTGCAGGGAAGAAATAGAGACACAGAGGTAGAGAACAAACGTATGGACACCAAGTGTGGGAAGCCATGGGGTGGTGGTGGTGGGATGATTTGGAGATTGGGATTGAACTGTATACATGTATATGCATAAAATACATAACAAATAATAACCTGCTGTATAAAAAATAAATAGAATTAAAGTTCAAAATTTTAAAAAATAAAATTTAAAAATAAAACAGAAAAAATTTCTTCCCTTCACACAGATGCATTTATATGAATGAATTATTTCCATGCTTATATCTATAAATACATAAAAGAGGAATAAAATCTAACTTGAACCATAAAAGAAAAAAAAAACCTGAACCCACCAGTTATACAGAGGAAAACCCAATCAGGGCACTTGCTCCAGCGGAAAACAATTCTGAAATTGGTCAGAGGTGGGGAATCATCTCCCATACAGCCAGCAACCCACCCCCCACACAAGGAGCGTCCTCATTGCAAAGCTGGGGGACCGTGCCGAGGCATCTGTGAGTAAACGTGAGCTGAGCCCCAGGCCAGCTGCTGCTGAACTGTTCCCACCCTTCCCAGGTAAAACACCTGAATATGTACAAGGGCTTGAAAGCCTAGAGGAAGGGCCACGGAACCACACAAGCGACAGCCCACAGGCCAACTTGGTGCCTGCAGGCCAGCCAGGATGGTCCTGGCCCCGGGCGCTCTTCCAGAAGTTTTCCATTGCCCTGCCTGAGATACCCCTCCTGTCCCGGCCCCCACTGGTTTTTTCCTTCCTCACCTCTGTCCGGAGAGAGATTCCAGCGGAAGGTATGGGTGACACATCCTCTTCTTTATAGGTGGCAGCCTTGCAACTCCTGCAGAAAGGCCAACAGAGCCCCACTCACACCGGGCAACCCACAAAGCCATGGCCCCTCACTCCCTCCCACCCGCACAGCCCCGAGACTGCTGACGGGGCAGAGAATCTGGAGTCAGGCACAGCTTCAGGGGCTATTGCTGCCTGGAGCACTGTTTATATTGACCTCAACCAGGCACACCTGGGGAGGGCCGGCCGGCAGGGTAAGGCTGCCCAGGTCAGCTAATCCACAACCCTCAGGGAATCACATTGTTGAAAATGGACCTCGCTAAGGCAGAAGAGAAGTCAAGGAAAAAAAGGACACAATGCCATTTGCAGCCCCGTAGATGAGTCTGGAGGTAATCACGTGACTTGTAGTAAGTCAGAAAGTGAAAGACACATATCGTGTCATATCACTTATAGGTGTTACCTAAAAATGGATACCAGGGCAGATATTTCCACGGAGAAGGGCAATCACAGATTCATTAAAAAACTTATGGTTCACCAATGGAAAGGTGTGAGGATTGGTTTCATTACGATATCGGGGTTAACAGACATATACAAACACAGGGGACATATATAATCACCAAAGACCTACGGAATACCAAGAGAAGACTACTCAACATTCTGTCATAACGTACATGGGAAAAGGATCCCAGGAAGAACAGACATCTGTATATGTGTAAAAGAACCACATCTTCCACACCTACAACAAGCCAAACATTGTAATCAAACTTGCTGTAATACAAAATAAAAAAATAAATTAAAAACACGAACAAGAAGTAGTGAGACAAACTTGAGGGGCTTTCTCCTGGCACATTCCATTCTAAATTCCAATCTAGAACACGACTTCCATTGAGGCTCTGTTGCCCTAGTAACCAGATTCGGTAAGGGAGAACTGCTGCCACCTTGTGGCCGTTTCACACAACAGCAGCTTTAATCCCAGCGCTAATGGTCAGTTGATATTCAAAATCATTGCCGGCCTGTAAATGACACCTGCCCTGAAAACAAATCCTGGGGTCACATATCGACCAAAAAATTCAAAGGACGTCCATATTTCAAAACGACCGTTTCAAAAGGCATATTTTACGCACATTAGTGTTCTGCTTCTATTTCTTTCTTTCTTTTTTGGTTAAAAAAAACGGGAATGGAAAAAGGCATCCCTCAGAATGGGAGAAAATCGTTGCAAACGAATCAATGGACAAAGGTTTAATCTCCAATATATATAAACAGCTCATGCAGCTTAATATTAGAAAAACAAACAACCCAATACAAATTGGGCAGAAGATCTAAAGAGACGTTTCTTCAAAGAAGACACCGAGATGGCCAAGACGCACATGAAAAGCTGCTCAAGAGCACTAATTATTAGAGAAATGCAAATCAAAAGTACAATGAGGTATCACCTCACACCTGTTAGAATCGGCATCATCAGAAAATCTACAAACAACAAATTCTGGGGAGGGTGTGGACAAAAGGAGCCCTCTTCCACTATTGGTGGGAATGTAAATTGATACAGTCACTATGGGGAACAGTAAGGAGTTTCCTTAAAAAAGCTAGAAATAGAATTACCCTCTGATCCAGCAATCCCACTTCTGGGCATATACCCAGAGAAAACCATAAATCAAAAAGGCACATTCACCACAATGTTCATTGCAGCACTATTTACAATAGCCAGGTAATGGAAGCAACCGAAATGCCCAGAGACAGACGAATGGATAAAGATGTGGTACATATATAAAATGGAATATTACTCAGCCATAAAAAGGAATGAAACTGGGTCATTTGTAGAGACATCGTTGGATCTAGAGACTGTCATACAGAATGAAGTAAGTCAGAAAGAGGAAAACAAATATTGTATATTAATGCATATATGGGGAACCTAAAAATGGTACAGATGAACTGGTTTGCAGGGAAGAAATAGAGACACAGAGGTAGAGAACAAACGTATGGACACCAAGTGTGGGAAGCCATGGGGTGGTGGTGGTGGGATGATTTGGAGATTGGGATTGAACTGTATACATGTATATGCATAAAATACATAACAAATAATAACCTGCTGTATAAAAAATAAATAGAATTAAAGTTCAAAATTTTAAAAAATAAAATTTAAAAATAAAACAGAAAAAAGTTCTTCCCTTCACACAGATGCATTTATATGAATGAATTATTTCCATGCTTATATCTATAAATACATAAAAGAGGAATAAAATCTAACTTGAACCATAAAAGAAAAAAAAAACCTGAACCCACCAGTTATACAGAGGAAAACCCAATCAGGGCACTTGCTCCAGCGGAAAACAATTCTGAAATTGGTCAGAGGTGGGGAATCATCTCCCATACAGCCAGCAACCCACCCCCCACACAAGGAGCGTCCTCATTGCAAAGCTGGGGGACCGTGCCGAGGCATCTGTGAGTAAACGTGAGCTGAGCCCCAGGCCAGCTGCTGCTGAACTGTTCCCACCCTTCCCAGGTAAAACACCTGAATATGTACAAGGGCTTGAAAGCCTAGAGGAAGGGCCACGGAACCACACAAGCGACAGCCCACAGGCCAACTTGGTGCCTGCAGGCCAGCCAGGATGGTCCTGGCCCCGGGCGCTCTTCCAGAAGTTTTCCATTGCCCTGCCTGAGATACCCCTCCTGTCCCGGCCCCCACTGGTTTTTTCCTTCCTCACCTCTGTCCGGAGAGAGATTCCAGCGGAAGGTATGGGTGACACATCCTCTTCTTTATAGGTGGCAGCCTTGCAACTCCTGCAGAAAGGCCAACAGAGCCCCACTCACACCGGGCAACCCACAAAGCCATGGCCCCTCACTCCCTCCCACCAGCACAGCCCCGAGACTGCTGACGGGGCAGAGAATCTGGAGTCAGGCACAGCTTCAGGGGCTATTGCTGCCTGGAGCACTGTTTATATTGACCTCAACCAGGCACACCTGGGGAGGGCCGGCCGGCAGGGTAAGGCTGCCCAGGTCAGCTAATCCACAACCCTCAGGGAATCACATTGTTGAAAATGGACCTCGCTAAGGCAGAATAGAAGTCAAGGAAAAAAAGGACACAATGCCATTTGCAGCCCCGTAGATGAGTCTGGAGGTAATCACGTGACTTGTAGTAAGTCAGAAAGTGAAAGACACATATCGTGTCATATCACTTATAGGTGTTACCTAAAAATGGATACCAGGGCAGATATTTCCACGGAGAAGGGCAATCACAGATTCATTAAAAAACTTATGGTTCACCAATGGAAAGGTGTGAGGACTGGTTTCATTACGATATCGGGGTTAACAGACATATACAAACACAGGGGACATATATAATCACCAAAGACCTACGGAATACCAAGAGAAGACTACTCAACATTCTGTCATAATGTACATGGGAAAAGGATCCCAGGAAGAACAGACATCTGTATATGTGTAAAAGAACCACATCTTCCACACCTACAACAAGCCAAACATTGTAATCAAACTTGCTGTAATACAAAATAAAAAAATAAATTAAAAACACGAACAAGAAGTAGTGAGACAAACTTGAGGGGCTTTCTCCTGGCACATTCCATTCTAAATTCCAATCTAGAACACGACTTCCATTGAGGCTCTGTTGCCCTAGTAACCAGATTCGGTAAGGGAGAACTGCTGCCACCTTGTGGCCGTTTCACACAACAGCAGCTTTAATCCCAGCGCTAATGGTCAGTTGATATTCAAAATCATTGCCGGCCTGTAAATGACACCTGCCCTGAAAACAAATCCTGGGGTCACATATCGACCAAAAAATTCAAAGGACGTCCATATTTCAAAACGACCGTTTCAAAAGGCATATTTTACGCACATTAGTGTTCTGCTTCTATTTCTTTCTTTCTCTTTTGGTTAAAAAAAACGGGAATGGAAAAAGGCATCCCTCAGAATGGGAGAAAATCGTTGCAAACGAATCAATGGACAAAGGTTTAATCTCCAATATATATAAACAGCTCATGCAGCTTAATATTAGAAAAACAAACAACCCAATACAAATTGGGCAGAAGATCTAAAGAGACGTTTCTTCAAAGAAGACACCGAGATGGCCAAGACGCACATGAAAAGCTGCTCAAGAGCACTAATTATTAGAGAAATGCAAATCAAAAGTACAATGAGGTATCACCTCACACCTGTTAGAATCGGCATCATCAGAAAATCTACAAACAACAAATTCTGTGGAGGGTGTGGACAAAAGGAGCCCTCTTCCACTATTGGTGGGAATGTAAATTGATACAGTCACTATGGGGAACAGTAAGGAGTTTCCTTAAAAAAGCTAGAAATAGAATTACCCTCTGATCCAGCAATCCCACTTCTGGGCATATACCCAGAGAAAACCATAAATCAAAAAGGCACATTCACCACAATGTTCATTGCAGCACTATTTACAATAGCCAGGTAATGGAAGCAACCGAAATGCCCAGAGACAGACGAATGGATAAAGATGTGGTACATATATAAAATGGAATATTACTCAGCCATAAAAAGGAATGAAACTGGGTCATTTGTAGAGACATCGTTGGATCTAGAGACTGTCATACAGAATGAAGTAAGTCAGAAAGAGGAAAACAAATATTGTATATTAATGCATATATGGGGAACCTAAAAATGGTACAGATGAACTGGTTTGCAGGGAAGAAATAGAGACACAGAGGTAGAGAACAAACGTATGGACACCAAGTGTGGGAAGCCATGGGGTGGTGGTGGTGGGATGATTTGGAGATTGGGATTGAACTGTATACATGTATATGCATAAAATACATAACAAATAATAACCTGCTGTATAAAAAATAAATAGAATTAAAGTTCAAAATTTTAAAAAATAAAATTTAAAAATAAAACAGAAAAAATTTCTTCCCTTCACACAGATGCATTTATATGAATGAATTATTTCCATGCTTATATCTATAAATACATAAAAGAGGAATAAAATCTAACTTGAACCATAAAAGAAAAAAAAAACCTGAACCCACCAGTTATACAGAGGAAAACCCAATCAGGGCACTTGCTCCAGCGGAAAACAATTCTGAAATTGGTCAGAGGTGGGGAATCATCTCCCATACAGCCAGCAACCCACCCCCCACACAAGGAGCGTCCTCATTGCAAAGCTGGGGGACCGTGCCGAGGCATCTGTGAGTAAACGTGAGCTGAGCCCCAGGCCAGCTGCTGCTGAACTGTTCCCACCCTTCCCAGGTAAAACACCTGAATATGTACAAGGGCTTGAAAGCCTAGAGGAAGGGCCACGGAACCACACAAGCGACAGCCCACAGGCCAACTTGGTGCCTGCAGGCCAGCCAGGATGGTCCTGGCCCCGGGCGCTCTTCCAGAAGTTTTCCATTGCCCTGCCTGAGATACCCCTCCTGTCCCGGCCCCCACTGGTTTTTTCCTTCCTCACCTCTGTCCGGAGAGAGATTCCAGCGGAAGGTATGGGTGACACATCCTCTTCTTTATAGGTGGCAGCCTTGCAACTCCTGCAGAAAGGCCAACAGAGCCCCACTCACACCGGGCAACCCACAAAGCCATGGCCCCTCACTCCCTCCCACCCGCACAGCCCCGAGACTGCTGACGGGGCAGAGAATCTGGAGTCAGGCACAGCTTCAGGGGCTATTGCTGCCTGGAGCACTGTTTATATTGACCTCAACCAGGCACACCTGGGGAGGGCCGGCCGGCAGGGTAAGGCTGCCCAGGTCAGCTAATCCACAACCCTCAGGGAATCACATTGTTGAAAATGGACCTCGCTAAGGCAGAAGAGAAGTCAAGGAAAAAAAGGACACAATGCCATTTGCAGCCCCGTAGATGAGTCTGGAGGTAATCACGTGACTTGTAGTAAGTCAGAAAGTGAAAGACACATATCGTGTCATATCACTTATAGGTGTTACCTAAAAATGGATACCAGGGCAGATATTTCCACGGAGAAGGGCAATCACAGATTCATTAAAAAACTTATGGTTCACCAATGGAAAGGTGTGAGGACTGGTTTCATTACGATATCGGGGTTAACAGACATATACAAACACAGGGGACATATATAATCACCAAAGACCTACGGAATACCAAGAGAAGACTACTCAACATTCTGTCATAACGTACATGGGAAAAGGATCCCAGGAAGAACAGACATCTGTATATGTGTAAAAGAACCACATCTTCCACACCTACAACAAGCCAAACATTGTAATCAAACTTGCTGTAATACAAAATAAAAAAATAAATTAAAAACACGAACAAGAAGTAGTGAGACAAACTTGAGGGGCTTTCTCCTGGCACATTCCATTCTAAATTCCAATCTAGAACACGACTTCCATTGAGGCTCTGTTGCCCTAGTAACCAGATTCGGTAAGGGAGAACTGCTGCCACCTTGTGGCCGTTTCACACAACAGCAGCTTTAATCCCAGCGCTAATGGTCAGTTGATATTCAAAATCATTGCCGGCCTGTAAATGACACCTGCCCTGAAAACAAATCCTGGGGTCACATATCGACCAAAAAATTCAAAGGACGTCCATATTTCAAAACGACCGTTTCAAAAGGCATATTTTACGCACATTAGTGTTCTGCTTCTATTTCTTTCTTTCTCTTTTGGTTAAAAAAAACGGGAATGGAAAAAGGCATCCCTCAGAATGGGAGAAAATCGTTGCAAACGAATCAATGGACAAAGGTTTAATCTCCAATATATATAAACAGCTCATGCAGCTTAATATTAGAAAAACAAACAACCCAATACAAATTGGGCAGAAGATCTAAAGAGACGTTTCTTCAAAGAAGACACCGAGATGGCCAAGACGCACATGAAAAGCTGCTCAAGAGCACTAATTATTAGAGAAATGCAAATCAAAAGTACAATGAGGTATCACCTCACACCTGTTAGAATCGGCATCATCAGAAAATCTACAAACAACAAATTCTGGGGAGGGTGTGGACAAAAGGAGCCCTCTTCCACTATTGGTGGGAATGTAAATTGATACAGTCACTATGGGGAACAGTAAGGAGTTTCCTTAAAAAAGCTAGAAATAGAATTACCCTCTGATCCAGCAATCCCACTTGTGGGCATATACCCAGAGAAAACCATAAATCAAAAAGGCACATTCACCACAATGTTCATTGCAGCACTATTTACAATAGCCAGGTAATTGAAGCAACCGAAATGCCCAGAGACAGACGAATGGATAAAGATGTGGTACATATATAAAATGGAATATTACTCAGCCATAAAAAGGAATGAAACTGGGTCATTTGTAGAGACATCGTTGGATCTAGAGACTGTCATACAGAATGAAGTAAGTCAGAAAGAGGAAAACAAATATTGTATATTAATGCATATATGGGGAACCTAAAAATGGTACAGATGAACTGGTTTGCAGGGAAGAAATAGAGACACAGAGGTAGAGAACAAACGTATGGACACCAAGTGTGGGAAGCCATGGGGTGGTGGTGGTGGGATGATTTGGAGATTGGGATTGAACTGTATACATGTATATGCATAAAATACATAACAAATAATAACCTGCTGTATAAAAAATAAATAGAATTAAAGTTCAAAATTTTAAAAAATAAAATTTAAAAATAAAACAGAAAAAAGTTCTTCCCTTCACACAGATGCATTTATATGAATGAATTATTTCCATGCTTATATCTATAAATACATAAAAGAGGAATAAAATCTAACTTGAACCATAAAAGAAAAAAAAAACCTGAACCCACCAGTTATACAGAGGAAAACCCAATCAGGGCACTTGCTCCAGCGGAAAACAATTCTGAAATTGGTCAGAGGTGGGGAATCATCTCCCATACAGCCAGCAACCCACCCCCCACACAAGGAGCGTCCTCATTGCAAAGCTGGGGGACCGTGCCGAGGCATCTGTGAGTAAACGTGAGCTGAGCCCCAGGCCAGCTGCTGCTGAACTGTTCCCACCCTTCCCAGGTAAAACACCTGAATATGTACAAGGGCTTGAAAGCCTAGAGGAAGGGCCACGGAACCACACAAGCGACAGCCCACAGGCCAACTTGGTGCCTGCAGGCCAGCCAGGATGGTCCTGGCCCCGGGCGCTCTTCCAGAAGTTTTCCATTGCCCTGCCTGAGATACCCCTCCTGTCCCGGCCCCCACTGGTTTTTTCCTTCCTCACCTCTGTCCGGAGAGAGATTCCAGCGGAAGGTATGGGTGACACATCCTCTTCTTTATAGGTGGCAGCCTTGCAACTCCTGCAGAAAGGCCAACAGAGCCCCACTCACACCGGGCAACCCACAAAGCCATGGCCCCTCACTCCCTCCCACCAGCACAGCCCCGAGACTGCTGACGGGGCAGAGAATCTGGAGTCAGGCACAGCTTCAGGGGCTATTGCTGCCTGGAGCACTGTTTATATTGACCTCAACCAGGCACACCTGGGGAGGGCCGGCCGGCAGGGTAAGGCTGCCCAGGTCAGCTAATCCACAACCCTCAGGGAATCACATTGTTGAAAATGGACCTCGCTAAGGCAGAATAGAAGTCAAGGAAAAAAAGGACACAATGCCATTTGCAGCCCCGTAGATGAGTCTGGAGGTAATCACGTGACTTGTAGTAAGTCAGAAAGTGAAAGACACATATCGTGTCATATCACTTATAGGTGTTACCTAAAAATGGATACCAGGGCAGATATTTCCACGGAGAAGGGCAATCACAGATTCATTAAAAAACTTATGGTTCACCAATGGAAAGGTGTGAGGACTGGTTTCATTACGATATCGGGGTTAACAGACATATACAAACACAGGGGACATATATAATCACCAAAGACCTACGGAATACCAAGAGAAGACTACTCAACATTCTGTCATAATGTACATGGGAAAAGGATCCCAGGAAGAACAGACATCTGTATATGTGTAAAAGAACCACATCTTCCACACCTACAACAAGCCAAACATTGTAATCAAACTTGCTGTAATACAAAATAAAAAAATAAATTAAAAACACGAACAAGAAGTAGTGAGACAAACTTGAGGGGCTTTCTCCTGGCACATTCCATTCTAAATTCCAATCTAGAACACGACTTCCATTGAGGCTCTGTTGCCCTAGTAACCAGATTCGGTAAGGGAGAACTGCTGCCACCTTGTGGCCGTTTCACACAACAGCAGCTTTAATCCCAGCGCTAATGGTCAGTTGATATTCAAAATCATTGCCGGCCTGTAAATGACACCTGCCCTGAAAACAAATCCTGGGGTCACATATCGACCAAAAAATTCAAAGGACGTCCATATTTCAAAACGACCGTTTCAAAAGGCATATTTTACGCACATTAGTGTTCTGCTTCTATTTCTTTCTTTCTCTTTTGGTTAAAAAAAACGGGAATGGAAAAAGGCATCCCTCAGAATGGGAGAAAATCGTTGCAAACGAATCAATGGACAAAGGTTTAATCTCCAATATATATAAACAGCTCATGCAGCTTAATATTAGAAAAACAAACAACCCAATACAAATTGGGCAGAAGATCTAAAGAGACGTTTCTTCAAAGAAGACACCGAGATGGCCAAGACGCACATGAAAAGCTGCTCAAGAGCACTAATTATTAGAGAAATGCAAATCAAAAGTACAATGAGGTATCACCTCACACCTGTTAGAATCGGCATCATCAGAAAATCTACAAACAACAAATTCTGGGGAGGGTGTGGACAAAAGGAGCCCTCTTCCACTATTGGTGGGAATGTAAATTGATACAGTCACTATGGGGAACAGTAAGGAGTTTCCTTAAAAAAGCTAGAAATAGAATTACCCTCTGATCCAGCAATCCCACTTCTGGGCATATACCCAGAGAAAACCATAAATCAAAAAGGCACATTCACCACAATGTTCATTGCAGCACTATTTACAATAGCCAGGTAATGGAAGCAACCGAAATGCCCAGAGACAGACGAATGGATAAAGATGTGGTACATATATAAAATGGAATATTACTCAGCCATAAAAAGGAATGAAACTGGGTCATTTGTAGAGACATCGTTGGATCTAGAGACTGTCATACAGAATGAAGTAAGTCAGAAAGAGGAAAACAAATATTGTATATTAATGCATATATGGGGAACCTAAAAATGGTACAGATGAACTGGTTTGCAGGGAAGAAATAGAGACACAGAGGTAGAGAACAAACGTATGGACACCAAGTGTGGGAAGCCATGGGGTGGTGGTGGTGGGATGATTTGGAGATTGGGATTGAACTGTATACATGTATATGCATAAAATACATAACAAATAATAACCTGCTGTATAAAAAATAAATAGAATTAAAGTTCAAAATTTTAAAAAATAAAATTTAAAAATAAAACAGAAAAAAGTTCTTCCCTTCACACAGATGCATTTATATGAATGAATTATTTCCATGCTTATATCTATAAATACATAAAAGAGGAATAAAATCTAACTTGAACCATAAAAGAAAAAAAAAACCTGAACCCACCAGTTATACAGAGGAAAACCCAATCAGGGCACTTGCTCCAGCGGAAAACAATTCTGAAATTGGTCAGAGGTGGGGAATCATCTCCCATACAGCCAGCAACCCACCCCCCACACAAGGAGCGTCCTCATTGCAAAGCTGGGGGACCGTGCCGAGGCATCTGTGAGTAAACGTGAGCTGAGCCCCAGGCCAGCTGCTGCTGAACTGTTCCCACCCTTCCCAGGTAAAACACCTGAATATGTACAAGGGCTTGAAAGCCTAGAGGAAGGGCCACGGAACCACACAAGCGACAGCCCACAGGCCAACTTGGTGCCTGCAGGCCAGCCAGGATGGTCCTGGCCCCGGGCGCTCTTCCAGAAGTTTTCCATTGCCCTGCCTGAGATACCCCTCCTGTCCCGGCCCCCACTGGTTTTTTCCTTCCTCACCTCTGTCCGGAGAGAGATTCCAGCGGAAGGTATGGGTGACACATCCTCTTCTTTATAGGTGGCAGCCTTGCAACTCCTGCAGAAAGGCCAACAGAGCCCCACTCACACCGGGCAACCCACAAAGCCATGGCCCCTCACTCCCTCCCACCAGCACAGCCCCGAGACTGCTGACGGGGCAGAGAATCTGGAGTCAGGCACAGCTTCAGGGGCTATTGCTGCCTGGAGCACTGTTTATATTGACCTCAACCAGGCACACCTGGGGAGGGCCGGCCGGCAGGGTAAGGCTGCCCAGGTCAGCTAATCCACAACCCTCAGGGAATCACATTGTTGAAAATGGACCTCGCTAAGGCAGAAGAGAAGTCAAGGAAAAAAAGGACACAATGCCATTTGCAGCCCCGTAGATGAGTCTGGAGGTAATCACGTGACTTGTAGTAAGTCAGAAAGTGAAAGACACATATCGTGTCATATCACTTATAGGTGTTACCTAAAAATGGATACCAGGGCAGATATTTCCACGGAGAAGGGCAATCACAGATTCATTAAAAAACTTATGGTTCACCAATGGAAAGGTGTGAGGACTGGTTTCATTACGATATCGGGGTTAACAGACATATACAAACACAGGGGACATATATAATCACCAAAGACCTACGGAATACCAAGAGAAGACTACTCAACATTCTGTCATAACGTACATGGGAAAAGGATCCCAGGAAGAACAGACATCTGTATATGTGTAAAAGAACCACATCTTCCACACCTACAACAAGCCAAACATTGTAATCAAACTTGCTGTAATACAAAATAAAAAAATAAATTAAAAACACGAACAAGAAGTAGTGAGACAAACTTGAGGGGCTTTCTCCTGGCACATTCCATTCTAAATTCCAATCTAGAACACGACTTCCATTGAGGCTCTGTTGCCCTAGTAACCAGATTCGGTAAGGGAGAACTGCTGCCACCTTGTGGCCGTTTCACACAACAGCAGCTTTAATCCCAGCGCTAATGGTCAGTTGATATTCAAAATCATTGCCGGCCTGTAAATGACACCTGCCCTGAAAACAAATCCTGGGGTCACATATCGACCAAAAAATTCAAAGGACGTCCATATTTCAAAACGACCGTTTCAAAAGGCATATTTTACGCACATTAGTGTTCTGCTTCTATTTCTTTCTTTCTCTTTTGGTTAAAAAAAACGGGAATGGAAAAAGGCATCCCTCAGAATGGGAGAAAATCGTTGCAAACGAATCAATGGACAAAGGTTTAATCTCCAATATATATAAACAGCTCATGCAGCTTAATATTAGAAAAACAAACAACCCAATACAAATTGGGCAGAAGATCTAAAGAGACGTTTCTTCAAAGAAGACACCGAGATGGCCAAGACGCACATGAAAAGCTGCTCAAGAGCACTAATTATTAGAGAAATGCAAATCAAAAGTACAATGAGGTATCACCTCACACCTGTTAGAATCGGCATCATCAGAAAATCTACAAACAACAAATTCTGGGGAGGGTGTGGACAAAAGGAGCCCTCTTCCACTATTGGTGGGAATGTAAATTGATACAGTCACTATGGGGAACAGTAAGGAGTTTCCTTAAAAAAGCTAGAAATAGAATTACCCTCTGATCCAGCAATCCCACTTGTGGGCATATACCCAGAGAAAACCATAAATCAAAAAGGCACATTCACCACAATGTTCATTGCAGCACTATTTACAATAGCCAGGTAATTGAAGCAACCGAAATGCCCAGAGACAGACGAATGGATAAAGATGTGGTACATATATAAAATGGAATATTACTCAGCCATAAAAAGGAATGAAACTGGGTCATTTGTAGAGACATCGTTGGATCTAGAGACTGTCATACAGAATGAAGTAAGTCAGAAAGAGGAAAACAAATATTGTATATTAATGCATATATGGGGAACCTAAAAATGGTACAGATGAACTGGTTTGCAGGGAAGAAATAGAGACACAGAGGTAGAGAACAAACGTATGGACACCAAGTGTGGGAAGCCATGGGGTGGTGGTGGTGGGATGATTTGGAGATTGGGATTGAACTGTATACATGTATATGCATAAAATACATAACCAATAATAACCTGCTGTATAAAAAATAAATAGAATTAAAGTTCAAAATTTTAAAAAATAAAATTTAAAAATAAAACAGAAAAAAGTTCTTCCCTTCACACAGATGCATTTATATGAATGAATTATTTCCATGCTTATATCTATAAATACATAAAAGAGGAATAAAATCTAACTTGAACCATAAAAGAAAAAAAAAACCTGAACCCACCAGTTATACAGAGGAAAACCCAATCAGGGCACTTGCTCCAGCGGAAAACAATTCTGAAATTGGTCAGAGGTGGGGAATCATCTCCCATACAGCCAGCAACCCACCCCCCACACAAGGAGCGTCCTCATTGCAAAGCTGGGGGACCGTGCCGAGGCATCTGTGAGTAAACGTGAGCTGAGCCCCAGGCCAGCTGCTGCTGAACTGTTCCCACCCTTCCCAGGTAAAACACCTGAATATGTACAAGGGCTTGAAAGCCTAGAGGAAGGGCCACGGAACCACACAAGCGACAGCCCACAGGCCAACTTGGTGCCTGCAGGCCAGCCAGGATGGTCCTGGCCCCGGGCGCTCTTCCAGAAGTTTTCCATTGCCCTGCCTGAGATACCCCTCCTGTCCCGGCCCCCACTGTTTTTTTCCTTCCTCACCTCTGTCCGGAGAGAGATTCCAGCCGAAGGTATGGGTGACACATCCTCTTCTTTATAGGTGGCAGCCTGGCAACTCCTGCAGAAAGTTCAACAGAGCCCCACTCACACCGTGCCACCCACAAAACCATGGCCCCTCACTCCCTCCCACCAGCACAGCCCCGAGACTGCTGACGGGGCAGAGAATCTGGAGTCAGGCACAGCTTCATGGGCTATTGCTGCCTGGAGCACTGTTTATATTGACCTCAACCAGGCACACCTGGGGAGGGCCGGCCGGCAGGGTAAGGCTGCCCAGGTCAGCTAATCCACAACCCTCAGGGAATAACATTGTTTAAAATGGACCTCGCTAAGGCAGAATAGAAGTCAAGGAAAAAAAGGACACAATGCAATTTGCAGCCCCGTAGATGAGTCTGGAGGTAATCACGTGACTTGTAGTAAGTCAGAAAGTGAAAGACACATATCGTGTCATATCACTTATAGGTGTTACCTAAAAATGGATACCAGGGCAGATATTTCCACGGAGAAGGGCAATCACAGATTCATTAAAAAACTTATGGTTCACCAATGGAAAGGTGTGAGGATTGGTTTCATTACGATATCGGGGTTAACAGACATATACAAACACAGGGGACATATATAATCACCAAAGACCTACGGAATACCAAGAGAAGACTACTCAACATTCTGTCATAACGTACATGGGAAAAGGATCCCAGGAAGAACAGACATCTGTATATGTGTAAAAGAACCACATCTTCCACACCTACAACAAGCCAAACATTGTAATCAAACTTGCTGTAATAAAAAATAAAATAATAAATTAAAAACACGAACAAGACGTAGTGAGACAAACTTGAGGGGCTTTCTCCTGGCACATTCCATTCTAAATTCCAATCTAGAACACGACTTCCATTGAGGCTCTGTTGCCCTAGTAACCAGATTCGGTAAGGGAGAACTGCTGCCACCTTGTGGCCGTTTCACACAACAGCAGCTTTAATCCCAGCGCTAATGGTCAGTTGATATTCAAAATCATTGCCGGCCTGTAAATGACACCTGCCCTGAAAACAAATCCTGGGGTCACATATCGACCAAAAAATTCAAAGGACGTCCATATTTCAAAACAATCGTTTCAAAAGGCATATTTTACGAACATTAGTGTTCTGCTTCTATTTCTTTCTTTCTTTTTTGGTTAAAAAAACGGGAATGGAAAAAGGCATCCCTCAGAATGGGAGAAAATCGTTGCAAACGAATCAATGGACAAAGGTTTAATCTCCAATATATATAAACAGCTCATGCAGCTTAATATTAGAAAAACAAACAACGCAATACAAAAATGGGCAGAAGATCTAAAGAGACGTTTCTTCAAAGAAGACACCGAGATGGCCAAGACGCACATGAAAAGCTGCTCAAGAGCACTAATTATTAGAGAAATGCAAATCAAAAGTACAATGAGGTATCACCTCACACCTGTTAGAATCGGCATCATCAGAAAATCTACAAACAACAAATTCTGGGGAGGGTGTGGACAAAAGGAGCCCTCTTCCACTATTGGTGGGAATGTAAATTGATACAGTCACTATGGGGAACAGTAAGGAGTTTCCTTAAAAAAGCTAGAAATAGAATTACCCTCTGATCCAGCAATCCCACTTCTGGGCATATACCCAGAGAAAACCATAAATCAAAAAGGCACATTCACCACAATGTTCATTGCAGCACTATTTACAATAGCCAGGTAATGGAAGCAACCGAAATGCCCACAGACAGACGAATGGATAAAGATGTGGGACATATATAAAATCGAATATTACTCAGCCATAAAAAGGAATGAAACTGGGTCATTTGTAGAGACATCGATGGATCTAGAGACGGTCATACAGAATGAAGTAAGTCAGAAAGAGGAAAACAAATATTGTATATTAATGCATATATGGGGAACCTAAAAATGGTACAGATGAACTGGTTTGCAGGGAAGAAATAGAGACACAGAGGTAGAGAACAAACGTATGGACACCAAGTGTGGGAAGCCATGGGGTGGTGGTGGTGGGATGATTTGGAGATTGGGATTGAACTGTATACATGTATATGCATAAAATACATAACAAATAATAACCTGCTGTATAAAAAATAAATAAAATTAAAGTTCAAAATTTTAAAAAATAAAATTTAAAAATAAAACAGAAAATAGTTCTTCCCTTCACACAGATGCATTTATATGAATGAATTATTTCCATGCTTATATCTATAAATACATAAAAGAGGAATAAAATCTAACTTGAACCATAAAAGAAAAAAAAACCTGAACCCACCAGTTATACAGAGGAAGACCCAATCAGGGCACTTGCTCCAGCGGAAAACAATTCTGTAATTGGTCAGAGGTGGGGAATCATCTCCCATACAGCCAGCAACCCACCCCCCACACAAGGAGCGTCCTCATTGCAAAGCTGGGGGACCGTGCCGAGGCATCTGTGAGTAAACGTGAGCTGAGCCCCAGGCCAGCTGCTGCTGAACTGTTCCCACCCTTCCCAGGTAAAACACCTGAATATGTACAAGGGCTTGAAAGCCTAGAGGAAGGGCCACGGAACCACACAAGCGACAGCCCACAGGCCAACTTGGTGCCTGCAGGCCAGCCAGGATGGTCCTGGCCCCGGGCGCTCTTCCAGAAGTTTTCCATTGCCCTGCCTGAGATACCCCTCCTGTCCCGGCCCCCACTGGTTTTTTCCTTCCTCACCTCTGTCCGGAGAGGGATTCCAGCGGAAGGTATGGGTGACACAAC
This sequence comes from Mesoplodon bidens, assembly GCF_964165515.1. NCBI lineage: Eukaryota > Metazoa > Chordata > Mammalia > Artiodactyla > Ziphiidae > Mesoplodon > Mesoplodon bidens. Next base: position 361,467 of record NW_027671495.1, read on the forward strand.
CTCTTCTTTATAGGTGGCAGCCTGGCAACTCCTGCAGAAAGGCCAACAGAGCCCCACTCACACCGGGCAACCCACAAAGCCATGGCCCCTCACTCCCTCCCACCAGCACAGCCCCGAGACTGCTGACGGGGCAGAGAATCTGGAGTCAGGCACAGCTTCAGGGGCTATTGCTGCCTGGAGCACTGTTTATATTGACCTCAACCAGGCACACCTGTGGAGGGCCGGCCAGCAGCGTAAGGCTGCCCAGGTCAGCTAATCCACAACCCTCAGGGAATCACATTGTTGAAAATGGACCTCGCTAAGGCAGAATAGAAGTCAAGGAAAAAAAGGACACAATGCCATTTGCAGCCCCGTAGATGAGTCTGGAGGTAATCACGTGACTTGTAGTAAGTCAGAAAGTGAAAGACACATATCGTGTCATATCACTTATAGGTGTTACCTAAAAATGGATACCAGGGCAGATATTTCCACGGAGAAGGGCAATCACAGATTCATTAAAAAACTTATGGTTCACCAATGGAAAGGTGTGAGGATTGGTTTCATTACGATATCGGGGTTAACAGACATATACAAACACAGGGGACATATATAATCACCAAAGACCTACGGAATACCAAGAGAAGACTACTCAACATTCTGTCATAACGTACATGGGAAAAGGATCCCAGGAAGAACAGACATCTGTATATGTGTAAAAGAACCACATCTTCCACACCTACAACAAGCCAAACATTGTAATCAAACTTGCTGTAATAAAAAATAAAATAATAAATTAAAAACACGAACAAGAAGTAGTGAGACAAACTTGAGGGGCTTTCTCCTGGCACATTCCATTCTAAATTCCAATCTAGAACACGACTTCCATTGAGGCTCTGTTGCCCTAGTAACCAGATTCGGTAAGGGAGAACTGCTGCCACCTTGTGGCCGTTTCACACAACAGCAGCTTTAATCCCAGCGCTAATGGTCAGTTGATATTCAAAATCATTGCCGGCCTGTAAATGACACCTGCCCTGAAAACAAATCCTGGGGTCACATATCGACCAAAAAATTCAAAGGACGTCCATATTTCAAAACGACCGTTTCAAAAGGCATATTTTACGCACATTAGTGTTCTGCTTCTATTTCTTTCTTTCTTTTTTGGTTAAAAAAAACGGGAATGGAAAAAGGCATCCCTCAGAATGGGAGAAAATCGTTGCAAACGAATCGATGCAAAAGGTTTAATCTCCAATATATATAAACAGCTCATGCAGCTTAATATTAGAAAAACAAACAACCCAATACAAATTGGGCAGAAGATCTAAAGAGACGTTTCTTCAAAGAAGACACCGAGATGGCCAAGACGCACATGAAAAGCTGCTCAAGAGCACTAATTATTAGAGAAATGCAAATCAAAAGTACAATGAGGTATCACCTCACACCTGTTAGAATCGGCATCATCAGAAAATCTACAAACAACAAATTCTGGGGAGGGTGTGGACAAAAGGAGCCCTCTTCCACTATTGGTGGGAATGTAAATTGATACAGTCACTATGGGGAACAGTAAGGAGTTTCCTTAAAAAAGCTAGAAATAGAATTACCCTCTGATCCAGCAATCCCACTTCTGGGCATATACCCAGAGAAAACCATAAATCAAAAAGGCACATTCACCACAATGTTCATTGCAGCACTATTTACAATAGCCAGGTAATGGAAGCAACCGAAATGCCCACAGGCAGACGAATGGATAAAGATGTGGTACATATATAAAATGGAATATTACTCAGCCATAAAAAGGAATGAAACTGGGTCATTTGTAGAGACATCGATGGATTTAGAGACTGTCATACAGAATGAAGTAAGTCAGAAAGAGGAAAACAAATATTGTATATTAATGCATATATGTGGAACCTAAAAATGGTATAGATGAACTGGTTTGCAGGGAAGAAGTAGAGACACAGAGGTAGAGAACAAACGTATGGACACCAAGTGTGGGAAGCCATGGGGTGGTGGTGGTGGGATGATTTGGAGATTGGGATTGAACTGTATACATGTATATGCATAAAATACATAACAAATAATAACCTGCTGTATAAAAAATAAATAAAATTAAAGTTCAAAATTTTAAAAAATAAAATTTAAAAATAAAACAGAAAAAAGTTCTTCCCTTCACACAGATGCATTTATATGAATGAATTATTTTCATGCTTATATCTATAAATACATAAAAGAGGAATAAAATCTAACTTGAACCATAAAAGAAAAAAAAAACCTGAACCCACCAGTTATACAGAGGAAAACCCAATCAGGGCACTTGCTCCAGCGGAAAACAATTCTGAAATTGGTCAGAGGTGGGGAATCATCTCCCATACAGCCAGCAACCCACACCCCACACAAGGAGCGTCCTCATTGCAAAGCTGGGGGACCGTGCCGAGGCATCTGTGAGTAAACGTGAGCTGAGCCCCAGGCCAGCTGCTGCTGAACTGTTCCCACCCTTCCCAGGTAAAACACCTGAATATGTACAAGGGCTTGAAAGCCTAGAGGAAGGGCCACGGAACCACACAAGCGACAGCCCACAGGCCAACTTGGTGCCTGCAGGCCAGCCAGGATGGTCCTGGCCCCGGGCGCTCTTCCAGAAGTTTTCCATTGCCCTGCCTGAGATACCCCTCCTGTCCCGGCCCCCACTGTTTTTTTCCTTCCTCACCTCTGTCCGGAGAGAGATTCCAGCCGAAGGTATGGGTGACACATCCTCTTCTTTATAGGTGGCAGCCTGGCAACTCCTGCAGAAAGTTCAACAGAGCCCCACTCACACCGTGCCACCCACAAAACCATGGCCCCTCACTCCCTCCCACCAGCACAGCCCCGAGACTGCTGACGGGGCAGAGAATCTGGAGTCAGGCACAGCTTCATGGGCTATTGCTGCCTGGAGCACTGTTTATATTGACCTCAACCAGGCACACCTGGGGAGGGCCGGCCGGCAGGGTAAGGCTGCCCAGGTCAGCTAATCCACAACCCTCAGGGAATAACATTGTTTAAAATGGACCTCGCTAAGGCAGAATAGAAGTCAAGGAAAAAAAGGACACAATGCAATTTGCAGCCCCGTAGATGAGTCTGGAGGTAATCACGTGACTTGTAGTAAGTCAGAAAGTGAAAGACACATATCGTGTCATATCACTTATAGGTGTTACCTAAAAATGGATACCAGGGCAGATATTTCCATGGAGAAGGGCAATCACAGATTCATTAAAAAACTTATGGTTCACCAATGGAAAGGTGTGAGGATTGGTTTCATTACGATATCGGGGTTAACAGACATATACAAACACAGGGGACATATATAATCACCAAAGACCTACGGAATACCAAGAGAAGACTACTCAACATTCTGTCATAACGTACATGGGAAAAGGATCCCAGGAAGAACAGACATCTGTATATGTGTAAAAGAACCACATCTTCCACACCTACAACAAGCCAAACATTGTAATCAAACTTGCTGTAATAAAAAATAAAATAATAAATTAAAAACACGAACAAGACGTAGTGAGACAAACTTGAGGGGCTTTCTCCTGGCACATTCCATTCTAAATTCCAATCTAGAACACGACTTCCATTGAGGCTCTGTTGCCCTAGTAACCAGATTCGGTAAGGGAGAACTGCTGCCACCTTGTGGCCGTTTCACACAACAGCAGCTTTAATCCCAGCGCTAATGGTCAGTTGATATTCAAAATCATTGCCGGCCTGTAAATGACACCTGCCCTGAAAACAAATCCTGGGGTCACATATCGACCAAAAAATTCAAAGGACGTCCATATTTCAAAACAATCGTTTCAAAAGGCATATTTTACGAACATTAGTGTTCTGCTTCTATTTCTTTCTTTCTTTTTTGGTTAAAAAAACGGGAATGGAAAAAGGCATCCCTCAGAATGGGAGAAAATCGTTGCAAACGAATCAATGGACAAAGGTTTAATCTCCAATATATATAAACAGCTCATGCAGCTTAATATTAGAAAAACAAACAACGCAATACAAAAATGGGCAGAAGATCTAAAGAGACGTTTCTTCAAAGAAGACACCGAGATGGCCAAGACGCACATGAAAAGCTGCTCAAGAGCACTAATTATTAGAGAAATGCAAATCAAAAGTACAATGAGGTATCACCTCACACCTGTTAGAATCGGCATCATCAGAAAATCTACAAACAACAAATTCTGGGGAGGGTGTGGACAAAAGGAGCCCTCTTCCACTATTGGTGGGAATGTAAATTGATACAGTCACTATGGGGAACAGTAAGGAGTTTCCTTAAAAAAGCTAGAAATAGAATTACCCTCTGATCCAGCAATCCCACTTCTGGGCATATACCCAGAGAAAACCATAAATCAAAAAGGCACATTCACCACAATGTTCATTGCAGCACTATTTACAATAGCCAGGTAATGGAAGCAACCGAAATGCCCACAGACAGACGAATGGATAAAGATGTGGGACATATATAAAATCGAATATTACTCAGCCATAAAAAGGAATGAAACTGGGTCATTTGTAGAGACATCGATGGATCTAGAGACGGTCATACAGAATGAAGTAAGTCAGAAAGAGGAAAACAAATATTGTATATTAATGCATATATGGGGAACCTAAAAATGGTACAGATGAACTGGTTTGCAGGGAAGAAATAGAGACACAGAGGTAGAGAACAAACGTATGGACACCAAGTGTGGGAAGCCATGGGGTGGTGGTGGTGGGATGATTTGGAGATTGGGATTGAACTGTATACATGTATATGCATAAAATACATAACAAATAATAACCTGCTGTATAAAAAATAAATAAAATTAAAGTTCAAAATTTTAAAAAATAAAATTTAAAAATAAAACAGAAAATAGTTCTTCCCTTCACACAGATGCATTTATATGAATGAATTATTTCCATGCTTATATCTATAAATACATAAAAGAGGAATAAAATCTAACTTGAACCATAAAAGAAAAAAAAACCTGAACCCACCAGTTATACAGAGGAACACCCAATCAGGGCACTTGCTCCAGCGGAAAACAATTCTGTAATTGGTCAGAGGTGGGGAATCATCTCCCATACAGCCAGCAACCCACCCCCCACACAAGGAGCGTCCTCATTGCAAAGCTGGGGGACCGTGCCGAGGCATCTGTGAGTAAACGTGAGCTGAGCCCCAGGCCAGCTGCTGCTGAACTGTTCCCACCCTTCCCAGGTAAAACACCTGAATATGTACAAGGGCTTGAAAGCCTAGAGGAAGGGCCACGGAACCACACAAGCGACAGCCCACAGGCCAACTTGGTGCCTGCAGGCCAGCCAGGATGGTCCTGGCCCCGGGCGCTCTTCCAGAAGTTTTCCATTGCCCTGCCTGAGATACCCCTCCTGTCCCGGCCCCCACTGGTTTTTTCCTTCCTCACCTCTGTCCGGAGAGGGATTCCAGCGGAAGGTATGGGTGACACAACCTCTTCTTTATAGGTGGCAGCCTGGCAACTCCTGCAGAAAGGCCAACACAGCCCCACTCACACCGGGCAACCCACAAAGCCATGGCCCCTCACTCCCTCCCACCAGCACAGCCCCGAGACTGCTGACGGGGCAGAGAATCTGGAGTCAGGCACAGCTTCAGGGGCTATTGCTGCCTGGAGCACTGTTTATATTGACCTCAACCAGGCACACCTGTGGAGGGCCGGCCAGCAGCGTAAGGCTGCCCAGGTCAGCTAATCCACAACCCTCAGGGAATCACATTGTTGAAAATGGACCTCGCTAAGGCAGAATAGAAGTCAAGGAAAAAAAGGACACAATGCCATTTGCAGCCCCGTAGATGAGTCTGGAGGTAATCACGTGACTTGTAGTAAGTCAGAAAGTGAAAGACACATATCGTGTCATATCACTTATAGGTGTTACCTAAAAATGGATACCAGGGCAGATATTTCCACGGAGAAGGGCAATCACAGATTCATTAAAAAACTTATGGTTCACCAATGGAAAGGTGTGAGGATTGGTTTCATTACGATATCGGGGTTAACAGACATATACAAACACAGGGGACATATATAATCACCAAAGACCTACGGAATACCAAGAGAAGACTACTCAACATTCTGTCATAACGTACATGGGAAAAGGATCCCAGGAAGAACAGACATCTGTATATGTGTAAAAGAACCACATCTTCCACACCTACAACAAGCCAAACATTGTAATCAAACTTGCTGTAATAAAAAATAAAATAATAAATTAAAAACACGAACAAGAAGTAGTGAGACAAACTTGAGGGGCTTTCTCCTGGCACATTCCATTCTAAATTCCAATCTAGAACACGACTTCCATTGAGGCTCTGTTGCCCTAGTAACGAGATTCGGTAAGGGAGAACTGCTGCCACCTTGTGGCCGTTTCACACAACAGCAGCTTTAATCCCAGCGCTAATGGTCAGTTGATATTCAAAATCATTGCCGGCCTGTAAATGACACCTGCCCTGAAAACAAATCCTGGGGTCACATATCGACCAAAAAATTCAAAGGACGTCCATATTTCAAAACGACCGTTTCAAAAGGCATATTTTACGCACATTACTGTTCTGCTTCTATTTCTTTCTTTCTTTTTCGGTTAAAAAAAACGGGAATGGAAAAAGGCATCCCTCAGAATGGGAGAAAATCGTTGCAAACGAATCAATGGACAAAGGTTTAATCTCCAATATATATAAACAGCTCATGCAGCTTAATATTAGAAAAACAAACAACCCAATACAAATTGGGCAGAAGATCTAAAGAGACGTTTCTTCAAAGAAGACACCGAGATGGCCAAGACGCACATGAAAAGCTGCTCAAGAGCACTAATTATTAGAGAAATGCAAATCAAAAGTACAATGAGGTATCACCTCACACCTGTTAGAATCGGCATCATGAGAAAATCTACAAACAACAAATTCTGGGGAGGGTGTGGACAAAAGGAGCCCTCTTCCACTATTGGTGGGAATGTAAATTGATACAGTCACTATGGGGAACAGTAAGGAGTTTCCTTAAAAAAGCTAGAAATAGAATTACCCTCTGATCCAGCAATCCCACTTCTGGGCATATACCCAGAGAAAACCATAAATCAAAAAGGCACATTCACCACAATGTTCATTGCAGCACTATTTACAATAGCCAGGTAATGGAAGCAACCGAAATGCCCAGAGACAGACGAATGGATAAAGATGTGGTACATATATAAAATGGAATATTACTCAGCCATAAAAAGGAATGAAACTGGGTCATTTGTAGAGACATCGATGGATCTAGAGACTGTCATACAGAATGAAGTAAGTCAGAAACAGGAAAACAAATATTGTATATTAATGCATATATGTGGAACCTAAAAATGGTACAGATGAACTGGTTTGCAGGGAAGAAATAGAGACACAGAGGTAGAGAACAAACGTATGGACACCAAGTGTGGGAAGCCATGGGGTGGTGGTGGTGGGATGATTTGGAGATTGGGATTGAACTGTATACATGTATATGCATAAAATACATAACAAATAATAACCTGCTGTATAAAAAATAAATAGAATTAAAGTTCAAAATTTTAAAAAATAAAAATTAAAAATAAAACAGAAGAAAGTTCTTCCCTTCACACAGATGCTTTTATATGAATGAATTATTTCCATGCTTATATCTATAAATACATAAAAGAGGAATAAAATCTAACTTGAACCATAAAAGAAAAAAAAATCCTGAACCCACCAGTTATACAGAGGAAAACCCAATCAGGGCACTTGCTCCAGCGGAAAACAATTCTGAAATTGGTCAGAGGTGGGGAATCATCTCCCATACAGCCAGCAACCCACACCCCACACAAGGAGCGTCCTCATTGCAAAGCTGGGGGACCGTGCCGAGGCATCTGTGAGTAAACGTGAGCTGAGCCCCAGGCCAGCTGCTGCTGAACTGTTCCCACCCTTCCCAGGTAAAACACCTGAATATGTACAAGGGCTGGAAAGCCTAGAGGAAGGGCCACGGAACCACACAAGCGACAGCCCACAGGCCAACTTGGTGCCTGCAGGCCAGCCAGGATGGTCCTGGCCCCGGGCGCTCTTCCAGAAGTTTTCCATTGCCCTGCCTGAGATACCCCTCCTGTCCCGGCCCCCACTGGTTTTTTTCCTTCCTCACCTCTGTCCGGAGAGAGATTCCAGCGGAAGGTATGGGTGACACATCCTCTTCTTTATAGGTGGCAGCCTGGCAACTCCTGCAGAAAGGCCAACAGAGCCCCACTCACACCGGGCAACCCACAATGCCATGGCCCCTCACTCCCTCCCACCAGCACAGCCCCGAGACTGCTGACGGGGCAGAGAATCTGGAGTCAGGCACAGCTTCATGGGCTATTGCTGCCTGGAGCACTGTTTATATTGACCTCAACCAGGCACACCTGGGGAGGGCCGGCCGGCAGGGTAAGGCTGCCCAGGTCAGCTAATCCACAACCCTCAGGGAATCACATTGTTGAAAATGGACCTCGCTAAGGCAGAAGAGAAGTCAAGGAAAAAAAGGACACAATGCCATTTGCAGCCCCGTAGATGAGTCTGGAGGTAATCACGTGACTTGTAGTAAGTCAGAAAGTGAAAGACACATATCGTGTCATATCACTTATAGGTGTTACCTAAAAATGGATACCAGGGCAGATATTTCCACGGAGAAGGGCAATCACAGATTCATTAAAAAACTTATGGTTCACCAATGGAAAGGTGTGAGGATTGGTTTCATTACGATATCGGGGTTAACAGACATATACAAACACAGGGGACATATATAATCACCAAAGACCTACGGAATACCAAGAGAAGACTACTCAACATTCTGTCATAACGTACATGGGAAAAGGATCCCAGGAAGAACAGACATCTGTATATGTGTAAAAGAACCACATCTTCCACACCTACAACAAGCCAAACATTGTAATCAAACTTGCTGTAATACAAAATAAAAAAATAAATTAAAAACACGAACAAGAAGTAGTGAGACAAACTTGAGGGGCTTTCTCCTGGCACATTCCATTCTAAATTCCAATCTAGAACACGACTTCCATTGAGGCTCTGTTGCCCTAGTAACCAGATTCGGTAAGGGAGAACTGCTGCCACCTTGTGGCCGTTTCACACAACAGCAGCTTTAATCCCAGCGCTAATGGTCAGTTGATATTCAAAATCATTGCCGGCCTGTAAATGACACCTGCCCTGAAAACAAATCCTGGGGTGACATATCGACCAAAAAATTCAAAGGACGTCCATATTTCAAAACGACCGTTTCAAAAGGCATATTTTACGCACATTAGTGTTCTGCTTCTATTTCTTTCTCTCTTTTTTGGTTAAAATAAACGGGAATGGAAAAAGGCATCCCTCAGAATGGGAGAAAATCGTTGCAAACGAATCAATGGACAAAGGTTTAATCTCCAATATATATAAACAGCTCATGCAGCTTAATATTAGAAAAACAAACAACCCAATACAAATTGGGCAGAAGATCTAAAGAGACGTTTCTTCAAAGAAGACACCGAGATGGCCAAGACGCACATGAAAAGCTGCTCAAGAGCACTAATTATTAGAGAAATGCAAATCAAAAGTACAATGAGGTATCACCTCACACCTGTTAGAATCGGCATCATCAGAAAATCTACAAACAACAAATTCTGGGGAGGGTGTGGACAAAAGGAGCCCTCTTCCACTATTGGTGGGAATGTAAATTGATACAGTCACTATGGGGAACAGTAAGGAGTTTCCTTAAAAAAGCTAGAAATAGAATTACCCTCTGATCCAGCAATCCCACTTCTGGGCATATACCCAGAGAAAACCATAAATCAAAAAGGCACATTCACCACAATGTTCATTGCAGCACTATTTACAATAGCCAGGTAATGGAAGCAACCGAAATGCCCAGAGACAGACGAATGGATAAAGATGTGGTACATATATAAAATGGAATATTACTCAGCCATAAAAAGGAATGAAACTGGGTCATTTGTAGAGACATCGTTGGATCTAGAGACTGTCATACAGAATGAAGTAAGTCAGAAAGAGGAAAACAAATATTGTATATTAATGCATATATGGGGAACCTAAAAATGGTACAGATGAACTGGTTTGCAGGGAAGAAATAGAGACACAGAGGTAGAGAACAAACGTATGGACACCAAGTGTGGGAAGCCATGGGGTGGTGGTGGTGGGATGATTTGGAGATTGGGATTGAACTGTATACATGTATATGCATAAAATACATAACAAATAATAACCTGCTGTATAAAAAATAAATAGAATTAAAGTTCAAAATTTTAAAAAATAAAATTTAAAAATAAAACAGAAAAAATTTCTTCCCTTCACACAGATGCATTTATATGAATGAATTATTTCCATGCTTATATCTATAAATACATAAAAGAGGAATAAAATCTAACTTGAACCATAAAAGAAAAAAAAAACCTGAACCCACCAGTTATACAGAGGAAAACCCAATCAGGGCACTTGCTCCAGCGGAAAACAATTCTGAAATTGGTCAGAGGTGGGGAATCATCTCCCATACAGCCAGCAACCCACCCCCCACACAAGGAGCGTCCTCATTGCAAAGCTGGGGGACCGTGCCGAGGCATCTGTGAGTAAATGTGAGCTGAGCCCCAGGCCAGCTGCTGCTGAACTGTTCCCACCCTTCCCAGGTAAAACACCTGAATATGTACAAGGGCTTGAAAGCCTAGAGGAAGGGCCACGGAACCACACAAGCGACAGCCCACAGGCCAACTTGGTGCCTGCAGGCCAGCCAGGATGGTCCTGGCCCCGGGCGCTCTTCCAGAAGTTTTCCATTGCCCTGCCTGAGATACCCCTCCTGTCCCGGCCCCCACTGGTTTTTTCCTTCCTCACCTCTGTCCGGAGAGAGATTCCAGCGGAAAGTATGGGTGACACATCCTCTTCTTTATAGGTGGCAGCCTGGCAACTCCTGCAGAAAGGCCAACAGAGCCCCACTCACACCGGGCAACCCACAAAGCCATGGCCCCTCACTCCCTCACACCAGCACAGCCCCGAGACTGCTGACGGGGCAGAGAATCTGGAGTCAGGCACAGCTTCATGGGCTATTGCTGCCTGGAGCACTGTTTATATTGACCTCAACCAGGCACACCTGGGGAGGGCCGGCCGGCAGGGTAAGGCTGCCCAGGTCAGCTAATCCAAAACCCTCAGGGAATCACATTGTTGAAAATGGACCTCGCTAAGTCAGAAGAGAAGTCAAGGAAAAAAAGGACACAATGCCATTTGCAGCCCCGTAGATGAGTCTGGAGGTAATCACGTGACTTGTAGTAAGTCAGAAAGTGAAAGACACATATCGTGTCATATCACTTATAGGTGTTACCTAAAAATGGATACCAGGGCAGATATTTCCACGGAGAAGGGCAATCACAGATTCATTAAAAAACTTATGGTTCACCAATGGAAAGGTGTGAGGATTGGTTTCATTACGATATCGGGGTTAACAGACATATACAAACACAGGGGACATATATAATCACCAAAGACCTACGGAATACCAAGAGAAGACTACTCAACATTCTGTCATAACGTACATGGGAAAAGGATCCCAGGAAGAACAGACATCTGTATATGTGTAAAAGAACCACATCTTCCACACCTACAACAAGCCAAACATTGTAATCAAACTTGCTGTAATACAAAATAAAAAAATAAATTAAAAACACGAACAAGAAGTAGTGAGACAAACTTGAGGGGCTTTCTCCTGGCACATTCCATTCTAAATTCCAATCTAGAACACGACTTCCATTGAGGCTCTGTTGCCCTAGTAACCAGATTCGGTAAGGGAGAACTGCTGCCACCTTGTGGCCGTTTCACACAACAGCAGCTTTAATCCCAGCGCTAATGGTCAGTTGATATTCAAAATCATTGCCGGCCTGTAAATGACACCTGCCCTGAAAACAAATCCTGGGGTCACATATCGACCAAAAAATTCAAAGGACGTCCATATTTCAAAACGACCGTTTCAAAAGGCATATTTTACGCACATTAGTGTTCTGCTTCTATTTCTTTCTTTCTTTTTTGGTTAAAAAAAACGGGAATGGAAAAAGGCATCCCTCAGAATGGGAGAAAATCGTTGCAAACGAATCGATGCAAAAGGTTTAATCTCCAATATATATAAACAGCTCATGCAGCTTAATATTAGAAAAACAAACAACCCAATACAAATTGGGCAGAAGATCTAAAGAGACGTTTCTTCAAAGAAGACACCGAGATGGCCAAGACGCACATGAAAAGCTGCTCAAGAGCACTAATTATTAGAGAAATGCAAATCAAAAGTACAATGAGGTATCACCTCACACCTGTTAGAATCGGCATCATCAGAAAATCTACAAACAACAAATTCTGGGGAGGGTGTGGACAAAAGGAGCCCTCTTCCACTATTGGTGGGAATGTAAATTGATACAGTCACTATGGGGAACAGTAAGGAGTTTCCTTAAAAAAGCTAGAAATAGAATTACCCTCTGATCCAGCAATCCCACTTCTGGGCATATACCCAGAGAAAACCATAAATCAAAAAGGCACATTCACCACAATGTTCATTGCAGCACTATTTACAATAGCCAGGTAATGGAAGCAACCGAAATGCCCACAGGCAGACGAATGGATAAAGATGTGGTACATATATAAAATGGAATATTACTCAGCCATAAAAAGGAATGAAACTGGGTCATTTGTAGAGACATCGATGGATTTAGAGACTGTCATACAGAATGAAGTAAGTCAGAAAGAGGAAAACAAATATTGTATATTAATGCATATATGTGGAACCTAAAAATGGTATAGATGAACTGGTTTGCAGGGAAGAAGTAGAGACACAGAGGTAGAGAACAAACGTATGGACACCAAGTGTGGGAAGCCATGGGGTGGTGGTGGTGGGATGATTTGGAGATTGGGATTGAACTGTATACATGTATATGCATAAAATACATAACAAATAATAACCTGCTGTATAAAAAATAAATAAAATTAAAGTTCAAAATTTTAAAAAATAAAATTTAAAAATAAAACAGAAAAAAGTTCTTCCCTTCACACAGATGCATTTATATGAATGAATTATTTTCATGCTTATATCTATAAATACATAAAAGAGGAATAAAATCTAACTTGAACCATAAAAGAAAAAAAAAACCTGAACCCACCAGTTATACAGAGGAAAACCCAATCAGGGCACTTGCTCCAGCGGAAAACAATTCTGAAATTGGTCAGAGGTGGGGAATCATCTCCCATACAGCCAGCAACCCACACCCCACACAAGGAGCGTCCTCATTGCAAAGCTGGGGGACCGTGCCGAGGCATCTGTGAGTAAACGTGAGCTGAGCCCCAGGCCAGCTGCTGCTGAACTGTTCCCACCCTTCCCAGGTAAAACACCTGAATATGTACAAGGGCTTGAAAGCCTAGAGGAAGGGCCACGGAACCACACAAGCGACAGCCCACAGGCCAACTTGGTGCCTGCAGGCCAGCCAGGATGGTCCTGGCCCCGGGCGCTCTTCCAGAAGTTTTCCATTGCCCTGCCTGAGATACCCCTCCTGTCCCGGCCCCCACTGTTTTTTTCCTTCCTCACCTCTGTCCGGAGAGAGATTCCAGCCGAAGGTATGGGTGACACATCCTCTTCTTTATAGGTGGCAGCCTGGCAACTCCTGCAGAAAGTTCAACAGAGCCCCACTCACACCGTGCCACCCACAAAACCATGGCCCCTCACTCCCTCCCACCAGCACAGCCCCGAGACTGCTGACGGGGCAGAGAATCTGGAGTCAGGCACAGCTTCATGGGCTATTGCTGCCTGGAGCACTGTTTATATTGACCTCAACCAGGCACACCTGGGGAGGGCCGGCCGGCAGGGTAAGGCTGCCCAGGTCAGCTAATCCACAACCCTCAGGGAATAACATTGTTTAAAATGGACCTCGCTAAGGCAGAATAGAAGTCAAGGAAAAAAAGGACACAATGCAATTTGCAGCCCCGTAGATGAGTCTGGAGGTAATCACGTGACTTGTAGTAAGTCAGAAAGTGAAAGACACATATCGTGTCATATCACTTATAGGTGTTACCTAAAAATGGATACCAGGGCAGATATTTCCACGGAGAAGGGCAATCACAGATTCATTAAAAAACTTATGGTTCACCAATGGAAAGGTGTGAGGATTGGTTTCATTACGATATCGGGGTTAACAGACATATACAAACACAGGGGACATATATAATCACCAAAGACCTACGGAATACCAAGAGAAGACTACTCAACATTCTGTCATAACGTACATGGGAAAAGGATCCCAGGAAGAACAGACATCTGTATATGTGTAAAAGAACCACATCTTCCACACCTACAACAAGCCAAACATTGTAATCAAACTTGCTGTAATAAAAAATAAAATAATAAATTAAAAACACGAACAAGACGTAGTGAGACAAACTTGAGGGGCTTTCTCCTGGCACATTCCATTCTAAATTCCAATCTAGAACACGACTTCCATTGAGGCTCTGTTGCCCTAGTAACCAGATTCGGTAAGGGAGAACTGCTGCCACCTTGTGGCCGTTTCACACAACAGCAGCTTTAATCCCAGCGCTAATGGTCAGTTGATATTCAAAATCATTGCCGGCCTGTAAATGACACCTGCCCTGAAAACAAATCCTGGGGTCACATATCGACCAAAAAATTCAAAGGACGTCCATATTTCAAAACAATCGTTTCAAAAGGCATATTTTACGAACATTAGTGTTCTGCTTCTATTTCTTTCTTTCTTTTTTGGTTAAAAAAACGGGAATGGAAAAAGGCATCCCTCAGAATGGGAGAAAATCGTTGCAAACGAATCAATGGACAAAGGTTTAATCTCCAATATATATAAACAGCTCATGCAGCTTAATATTAGAAAAACAAACAACGCAATACAAAAATGGGCAGAAGATCTAAAGAGACGTTTCTTCAAAGAAGACACCGAGATGGCCAAGACGCACATGAAAAGCTGCTCAAGAGCACTAATTATTAGAGAAATGCAAATCAAAAGTACAATGAGGTATCACCTCACACCTGTTAGAATCGGCATCATCAGAAAATCTACAAACAACAAATTCTGGGGAGGGTGTGGACAAAAGGAGCCCTCTTCCACTATTGGTGGGAATGTAAATTGATACAGTCACTATGGGGAACAGTAAGGAGTTTCCTTAAAAAAGCTAGAAATAGAATTACCCTCTGATCCAGCAATCCCACTTCTGGGCATATACCCAGAGAAAACCATAAATCAAAAAGGCACATTCACCACAATGTTCATTGCAGCACTATTTACAATAGCCAGGTAATGGAAGCAACCGAAATGCCCACAGACAGACGAATGGATAAAGATGTGGGACATATATAAAATCGAATATTACTCAGCCATAAAAAGGAATGAAACTGGGTCATTTGTAGAGACATCGATGGATCTAGAGACGGTCATACAGAATGAAGTAAGTCAGAAAGAGGAAAACAAATATTGTATATTAATGCATATATGGGGAACCTAAAAATGGTACAGATGAACTGGTTTGCAGGGAAGAAATAGAGACACAGAGGTAGAGAACAAACGTATGGACACCAAGTGTGGGAAGCCATGGGGTGGTGGTGGTGGGATGATTTGGAGATTGGGATTGAACTGTATACATGTATATGCATAAAATACATAACAAATAATAACCTGCTGTATAAAAAATAAATAAAATTAAAGTTCAAAATTTTAAAAAATAAAATTTAAAAATAAAACAGAAAATAGTTCTTCCCTTCACACAGATGCATTTATATGAATGAATTATTTCCATGCTTATATCTATAAATACATAAAAGAGGAATAAAATCTAACTTGAACCATAAAAGAAAAAAAAACCTGAACCCACCAGTTATACAGAGGAACACCCAATCAGGGCACTTGCTCCAGCGGAAAACAATTCTGTAATTGGTCAGAGGTGGGGAATCATCTCCCATACAGCCAGCAACCCACCCCCCACACAAGGAGCGTCCTCATTGCAAAGCTGGGGGACCGTGCCGAGGCATCTGTGAGTAAACGTGAGCTGAGCCCCAGGCCAGCTGCTGCTGAACTGTTCCCACCCTTCCCAGGTAAAACACCTGAATATGTACAAGGGCTTGAAAGCCTAGAGGAAGGGCCACGGAACCACACAAGCGACAGCCCACAGGCCAACTTGGTGCCTGCAGGCCAGCCAGGATGGTCCTGGCCCCGGGCGCTCTTCCAGAAGTTTTCCATTGCCCTGCCTGAGATACCCCTCCTGTCCCGGCCCCCACTGGTTTTTTCCTTCCTCACCTCTGTCCGGAGAGGGATTCCAGCGGAAGGTATGGGTGACACAACCTCTTCTTTATAGGTGGCAGCCTGGCAACTCCTGCAGAAAGGCCAACACAGCCCCACTCACACCGGGCAACCCACAAAGCCATGGCCCCTCACTCCCTCCCACCAGCACAGCCCCGAGACTGCTGACGGGGCAGAGAATCTGGAGTCAGGCACAGCTTCAGGGGCTATTGCTGCCTGGAGCACTGTTTATATTGACCTCAACCAGGCACACCTGTGGAGGGCCGGCCAGCAGCGTAAGGCTGCCCAGGTCAGCTAATCCACAACCCTCAGGGAATCACATTGTTGAAAATGGACCTCGCTAAGGCAGAAGAGAAGTCAAGGAAAAAAAGGACACAATGCCATTTGCAGCCCCGTAGATGAGTCTGGAGGTAATCACGTGACTTGTAGTAAGTCAGAAAGTGAAAGACACATATCGTGTCATATCACTTATAGGTGTTACCTAAAAATGGATACCAGGGCAGATATTTCCACGGAGAAGGGCAATCACAGATTCATTAAAAAACTTATGGTTCACCAATGGAAAGGTGTGAGGATTGGTTTCATTACGATATCGGGGTTAACAGACATATACAAACACAGGGGACATATATAATCACCAAAGACCTACGGAATACCAAGAGAAGACTACTCAACATTCTGTCATAACGTACATGGGAAAAGGATCCCAGGAAGAACAGACATCTGTATATGTGTAAAAGAACCACATCTTCCACACCTACAACAAGCCAAACATTGTAATCAAACTTGCTGTAATACAAAATAAAATAATAAATTAAAAACACGAACAAGAAGTAGTGAGACAAACTTGAGGGGCTTTCTCCTGGCACATTCCATTCTAAATTCCAATCTAGAACACGACTTCCATTGAGGCTCTGTTGCCCTAGTAACGAGATTCGGTAAGGGAGAACTGCTGCCACCTTGTGGCCGTTTCACACAACAGCAGCTTTAATCCCAGCGCTAATGGTCAGTTGATATTCAAAATCATTGCCGGCCTGTAAATGACACCTGCCCTGAAAACAAATCCTGGGGTCACATATCGACCAAAAAATTCAAAGGACGTCCATATTTCAAAACGACCGTTTCAAAAGGCATATTTTACGCACATTACTGTTCTGCTTCTATTTCTTTCTTTCTTTTTCGGTTAAAAAAAACGGGAATGGAAAAAGGCATCCCTCAGAATGGGAGAAAATCGTTGCAAACGAATCAATGGACAAAGGTTTAATCTCCAATATATATAAACAGCTCATGCAGCTTAATATTAGAAAAACAAACAACCCAATACAAATTGGGCAGAAGATCTAAAGAGACGTTTCTTCAAAGAAGACACCGAGATGGCCAAGACGCACATGAAAAGCTGCTCAAGAGCACTAATTATTAGAGAAATGCAAATCAAAAGTACAATGAGGTATCACCTCACACCTGTTAGAATCGGCATCATGAGAAAATCTACAAACAACAAATTCTGGGGAGGGTGTGGACAAAAGGAGCCCTCTTCCACTATTGGTGGGAATGTAAATTGATACAGTCACTATGGGGAACAGTAAGGAGTTTCCTTAAAAAAGCTAGAAATAGAATTACCCTCTGATCCAGCAATCCCACTTCTGGGCATATACCCAGAGAAAACCATAAATCAAAAAGGCACATTCACCACAATGTTCATTGCAGCACTATTTACAATAGCCAGGTAATGGAAGCAACCGAAATGCCCAGAGACAGACGAATGGATAAAGATGTGGTACATATATAAAATGGAATATTACTCAGCCATAAAAAGGAATGAAACTGGGTCATTTGTAGAGACATCGATGGATCTAGAGACTGTCATACAGAATGAAGTAAGTCAGAAACAGGAAAACAAATATTGTATATTAATGCATATATGTGGAACCTAAAAATGGTACAGATGAACTGGTTTGCAGGGAAGAAATAGAGACACAGAGGTAGAGAACAAACGTATGGACACCAAGTGTGGGAAGCCATGGGGTGGTGGTGGTGGGATGATTTGGAGATTGGGATTGAACTGTATACATGTATATGCATAAAATACATAACAAATAATAACCTGCTGTATAAAAAATAAATAGAATTAAAGTTCAAAATTTTAAAAAATAAAATTTAAAAATAAAACAGAAAAAAGTTCTTCCCTTCACACAGATGCATTTATATGAATGAATTATTTCCATGCTTATATCTATAAATACATAAAAGAGGAATAAAATCTAACTTGAACCATAAAAGAAAAAAAAACCTGAACCCACCAGTTATACAGAGGAAAACCCAATCAGGGCACTTGCTCCAGCGGAAAACAATTCTGAAATTGGTCAGAGGTGGGGAATCATCTCCCATACAGCCAGCAACCCACACCCCACACAAGGAGCGTCCTCATTGCAAAGCTGGGGGACCGTGCCGAGGCATCTGTGAGTAAACGTGAGCTGAGCCCCAGGCCAGCTGCTGCTGAACTGTTCCCACCCTTCCCAGGTAAAACACCTGAATATGTACAAGGGCTTGAAAGCCTAGAGGAAGGGCCACGGAACCACACAAGCGACAGCCCACAGGCCAACTTGGTGCCTGCAGGCCAGCCAGGATGGTCCTGGCCCCGGGCGCTCTTCCAGAAGTTTTCCATTGCCCTGCCTGAGATACCCCTCCTGTCCCGGCCCCCACTGGTTTTTTCCTTCCTCACCTCTGTCCGGAGAGAGATTCCAGCGGAAGGTATGGGTGACACATCCTCTTCTTTATAGGTGGCAGCCTGGCAACTCCTGCAGAAAGGCCAACAGAGCCCCACTCACAACGGGCAACCCACAAAGCCATGGCCCCTCACTCCCTCCCACCAGCACAGCCCCGAGACTGCTGACGGGGCAGAGAATCTGGAGTCAGGCACAGCTTCATGGGCTATTGCTGCCTGGAGCACTGTTTATATTGACCTCAACCAGGCACACCTGGGGAGGGCCGGCCGGAAGGGTAAGGCTGCCCAGGTCAGCTAATCCACAACCCTCAGGGAATCACATTGTTGAAAATGGACCTTGCTAAGGCAGAAGAGAAGTCAAGGAAAAAAAGGACACAATGCCATTTGCAGCCCCGTAGATGAGTCTGGAGGTAATCACGTGACTTGTAGTAAGTCAGAAAGTGAAAGACACATATCGTGTCATATCACTTATAGGTGTTACCTAAAAATGGATACCAGGGCAGATATTTCCACGGAGAAGGGCAATCACAGATTCATTAAAAAACTTATGGTTCACCAATGGAAAGGTGTGAGGATTGGTTTCATTACGATATCGGGGTTAACAGACATATACAAACACAGGGGACATATATAATCACCAAAGACCTACGGAATACCAAGAGAAGACTACTCAACATTCTGTCATAACGTACATGGGAAAAGGATCCCAGGAAGAACAGACATCTGTATATGTGTAAAAGAACCACATCTTCCACACCTACAACAAGCCAAACATTGTAATCAAACTTGCTGTAATACAAAATAAAAAAATAAATTAAAAACACGAACAAGAAGTAGTGAGACAAACTTGAGGGGCTTTCTCCTGGCACATTCCATTCTAAATTCCAATCTAGAACACGACTTCCATTGAGGCTCTGTTGCCCTAGTAACCAGATTCGGTAAGGGAGAACTGCTGCCACCTTGTGGCCGTTTCACACAACAGCAGCTTTAATCCCAGCGCTAATGGTCAGTTGATATTCAAAATCATTGCCGGCCTGTAAATGACACCTGCCCTGAAAACAAATCCTGGGGTCACATATCGACCAAAAAATTCAAAGGACGTCCATATTTCAAAACGACCGTTTCAAAAGGCATATTTTACAGACATTAGTGTTCTGCTTCTATTTCTTTCTCTCTTTTTTGGTTAAAAAAAACGGGAATGGAAAAAGACATCCCTCAGAATGGGAGAAAATCGTTGCAAACGAATCAATGGACAAAGGTTTAATCTCCAATATATATAAACAGCTCATGCAGCTTAATATTAGAAAAACAAACAACCCAATACAAATTGGGCAGAAGATCTAAAGAGACGTTTCTTCAAAGAAGACACCGAGATGGCCAAGACGCACATGAAAAGCTGCTCAAGAGCACTAATTATTAGAGAAATGCAAATCAAAAGTACAATGAGGTATCACCTCACACCTGTTAGAATCGGCATCATCAGAAAATCTACAAACAACAAATTCTGGGGAGGGTGTGGACAAAAGGAGCCCTCTTCCACTATTGGTGGGAATGTAAATTGATACAGTCACTATGGGGAACAGTAAGGAGTTTCCTTAAAAAAGCTAGAAATAGAATTACCCTCTGATCCAGCAATCCCACTTCTGGGCATATACCCAGAGAAAACCATAAATCAAAAAGGCACATTCACCACAATGTTCATTGCAGCACTATTTACAATAGCCAGGTAATGGAAGCAACCGAAATGCCCAGAGACAGACGAATGGATAAAGATGTGGTACATATATAAAATGGAATATTACTCAGCCATAAAAAGGAATGAAACTGGGTCATTTGTAGAGACATCGATGGATTTAGAGACTGTCATACAGAATGAAGTAAGTCAGAAAGAGGAAAACAAATATTGTATATTAATGCATATATGTGGAACCTAAAAATGGTACAGATGAACTGGTTTGCAGGGAAGAAGTAGAGACACAGAGGTAGAGAACAAACGTATGGACACCAAGTGTGGGAAGCCATGGGGTGGTGGTGGTGGGATGATTTGGAGATTGGGATTGAACTGTATACATGTATACGCATAAAATACATAACCAATAATAACCTGCTGTATAAAAAATAAATAAAATTAAAGTTCAAAATTTTAAAAAATAAAATTTAAAAATAAAACAGAAAAAAGTTCTTCCCTTCACACAGATGCATTTATATGAATGAATTATTTCCATGCTTATATCTATAAATACATAAAAGAGGAATAAAATCTAAGTTGAACCATAAAAGAAAAAAAAAAACCTGAACCCACCAGTTATACAGAGGAAAACCCCATCAGGGCACTTGCTCCAGCGGAAAACAATTCTGAAATTGGTCAGAGGTGGGGAATCATCTCCCATACAGCCAGCAACCCACACCCCACACAAGGAGCGTCCTCATTGCAAAGCTGGGGGACCGTGCCGAGGCATCTGTGAGTAAACGTGAGCTGAACCCCAGGCCAGCTGCTGCTGAACTGTTCCCACCCTTCCCAGGTAAAACACCTGAATATGTACAAGGGCTTGAAAGCCTAGAGGAAGGGCCACGGAACCACACAAGCGACAGCCCACAGGCCAACTTGGTGCCTGCAGGCCAGCCAGGATGGTCCTGGCCCCGGGCGCTCTTTCAGAAGTTTTCCATTGCCCTGCCTGAGATACCCCTCCTGTCCCGGCACCCACTGGTTTTTTCCTTCCTCACCTCTGTCCGGAGAGAAATTCCAGCGGTAGGTATGGGTGACACATCCTCTTCTTTATAGGTGGCAGCCTGGCAACTCCTGCAGAAAGGCCAGCAGAGCCCCACTCACACCGGGCCACCCACAAAGCCATGGCCCCTCACTCCCTCCCACCAGCACAGCCCCGAGACTGCTGACGGGGCAGAGAATCTGGAGTCAGGCACAGCTTCATGGGCTATTGCTGCCTGGAGCACTGTTTATATTGACCTCAACCAGGCACACCTGGGGAGGGCCGGCCGGCAGGGTAAGGCTGCCCAGGTCAGCTAATCCACAACCCTCAGGGAATCACATTGTTGAAAATGGACCTCGCTAAGGCAGAATAGAAGTCAAGGAAAAAAAGGACACAATGCCATTTGCAGCCCCGTAGATGAGTCTGGAGGTAATCACGTGACTTGTAGTAAGTCAGAAAATGAAAGACACATATCGTGTCATATCACTTATAGGTGTTACCTAAAAATGGATACCAGGGCAGATATTTCCACGGAGAAGGGCAATCACAGATTCATTAAAAAACTTATGGTTCACCAATGGAAAGGTGTGAGGATTGGTTTCATTACGATATCGGGGTTAACAGACATATACAAACACAGGGGACATATATAATCACCAAAGACCTACGGAATACCAAGAGAAGACTACTCAACATTCTGTCATAACGTACATGGGAAAAGGATCCCAGGAAGAACAGACATCTGTATATGTGTAAAAGAACCACATCTTCCACACCTACAACAAGCCAAACATTGTAATCAAACTTGCTGTAATACAAAATAAAAAAATAAATTAAAAACACGAACAAGAAGTAGTGAGACAAACTTGAGGGGCTTTCTCCTGGCACATTCCATTCTAAATTCCAATCTAGAACACGACTTCCATTGAGGCTCTGTTGCCCTAGTAACCAGATTCGGTAAGGGAGAACTGCTGCCACCTTGTGGCCGTTTCACACAACAGCAGCTTTAATCCCAGCGCTAATGGTCAGTTGATATTCAAAATCATTGCCGGCCTGTAAATGACACCTGCCCTGAAAACAAATCCTGGGGTCACATATCGACCAAAAAATTCAAAGGACGTCCATATTTCAAAACGACCGTTTCGAAAGGCATATTTTACGCACATTAGTGTTCTGCTTCTATTTCTTTCTTTCTTTTTTGGTTAAAAAAAACGGGAATGGAAAAAGGCATCCCTCAGAATGGGAGAAAATCGTTGCAAACGAATCAATGGACAAAGGTTTAATCTCCAATATGTATAAACAGCTCATGCAGCTTAATATTAGAAAAACAAACAACCCAATACAAATTGGGCAGAAGATCTAAAGAGACGTTTCTTCAAAGAAGACACCGAGATGGCCAAGACGCACATGAAAAGCTGCTCAAGAGCACTAATTATTAGAGAAATGCAAATCAAAAGTACAATGAGGTATCACCTCACACCTGTTAGAATCGGCATCATCAGAAAATCTACAAACAACAAATTCTGGGGAGGGTGTGGACAAAAGGAGCCCTCTTCCACTATTGGTGGGAATGTAAATTGATACAGTCACTATGGGGAACAGTAAGGAGTTTCCTTAAAAAAGCTAGAAATAGAATTACCCTCTGATCCAGCAATCCCACTTCTGGGCATATACCCAGAGAAAACCATAAATCAAAAAGGCACATTCACCACAATGTTCATTGCAGCACTATTTACAATAGCCAGGTAATGGAAGCAACCGAAATGCCCAGAGACACACGAATGGATAAAGATGTGGTACATATATAAAATGGAATATTACTCAGCCATAAAAAGGAATGAAACTGGGTCATTTGTAGAGACATCGATGGATCTAGAGACTGTCATACAGAATGAAGTAAGTCAGAAAGAGGAAAACAAATATTGTATATTAATGCATATATGTGGAACCTAAAAATGGTACAGATGAACTGGTTTGCAGGGAAGAAATAGAGACACAGAGGTAGAGAACAAACGTATGGACACCAAGTGTGGGAAGCCATGGGTTGGTGGTGGTGGGATGATTTGGAGATTGGGATTGAACTGTATACATGTATATGCATAAAATACATAACAAATAATAACCTGCTGTATAAAAAATAAATAGAATTAAAGTTCAAAATTTTAAAAAATAAAATTTAAAAATAAAACAGAAAAAAGTTCTTCCCTTCACACAGATGCATTTATATGAATGAATTATTTCCATGCTTATATCTATAAATACATAATAGAGGAATAAAATCTAACTTGAACCATAAAAGAAAAAAAAAACCTGAACCCACCAGTTATACAGAGGAAAACCCAATCAGGGCACTTGCTCCAGTGGAAAACAATTCTGAAATTGGTCAGAGGTGGGGAATCATCTCCCATACAGCCAGCAACCCACACCCCACACAAGGAGCGTCCTCATTGCAAAGCTGGGAGACCGTGCCGAGGCATCTGTGAGTAAACGTGAGCTGAGCCCCAGGCCAGCTGCTGCTGAACTGTTCCCACCCTTCCCAGGTAAAACACCTGAATATGTACAAGGGCTTGAAAGCCTAGAGGAAGGGCCACGGAACCACACAAGCGACAGCCCACAGGCCAACTTGGTGCCTGCAGGCCAGCCAGGATGGTCCTGGCCCCGGGCGCTCTTCCAGAAGTTTTCCATTGCCCTGCCTGAGATACCCCTCCTGTCCCGGCCCCCACTGGTTTTTTCCTTCCTCACCTCTGTCCGGAGAGAGATTCCAGCGGAAGGTATGGGTGACACATCCTCTTCTTTATAGGTGGCAGACTGGCAACTCCTGCAGAAAGGCCAACAGAGCCCCACTCACACCGGGCAACCCACAATGCCATGGCCCCTCACTCCCTCCCACCAGCACAGCCCCGAGACTGCTGACGGGGCAGAGAATCTGGAGTCAGGCACAGCTTCATGGGCTATTGCTGCCTGGAGCACTGTTTATATTGACCTCAACCAGGCACACCTGGGGAGGGCCGGCCGGCAGGGTAAGGCTGCCCAGGTCAGCTAATCCACAACCCTCAGGGAATCACATTGTTGAAAATGGACCTCGCTAAGGCAGAAGAGAAGTCAAGGAAAAAAAGGACACAATGCCATTTGCAGCCCCGTAGATGAGTCTGGAGGTAATCACGTGACTTGTAGTAAGTCAGAAAGTGAAAGACACATATCGTGTCATATCACTTATAGGTGTTACCTAAAAATGGATACCAGGGCAGATATTTCCACGGAGAAGGGCAATCACAGATTCATTAAAAAACTTATGGTTCACCAATGGAAAGGTGTGAGGATTGGTTTCATTACGATATCGGGGTTAACAGAAATATACAAACACAGGGGACATATATAATCACCAAAGACCTACGGAATACCAAGAGAAGACTACTCAACATTCTGTCATAACGTACATGGGAAAAGGATCCCAGGAAGAACAGACATCTGTATATGTGTAAAAGAACCACATCTTCCACACCTACAACAAGCCAAACATTGTAATCAAACTTGCTGTAATACAAAATAAAAAAATAAATTAAAAACACGAACAAGAAGTAGTGAGACAAACTTGAGGGGCTTTCTCCTGGCACATTCCATTCTAAATTCCAATCTAGAACACGACTTCCATTGAGGCTCTGTTGCCCTAGTAACCAGATTCGGTAAGGGAGAACTGCTGCCACCTTGTGGCCGTTTCACACAACAGCAGCTTTAATCCCAGCGCTAATGGTCAGTTGATATTCAAAATCATTGCCGGCCTGTAAATGACACCTGCCCTGAAAACAAATCCTGGGGTCACATATCGACCAAAAAATTCAAAGGACGTCCATATTTCAAAACGACCGTTTCAAAAGGCATATTTTACGCACATTAGTGTTCTGCTTCTATTTCTTTCTTTCTTTTTTGGTTAAAAAAAACGGGAATGGAAAAAGGCATCCCTCAGAATGGGAGAAAATCGTTGCAAACGAATCAATGGACAAAGGTTTAATCTCCAATATATATAAACAGCTCATGCAGCTTAATATTAGAAAAACAAACCACCCAATACAAATTGGGCAGAAGATCTAAAGAGACGTTTCTTCAAAGAAGACACCGAGATGGCCAAGACGCACATGAAAAGCTGCTCAAGAGCACTAATTATTAGAGAAATGCAAATCAAAAGTACAATGAGGTATCACCTCACACCTGTTAGAATCGGCATCATCAGAAAATCTACAAACAACAAATTCTGGGGAGGGTGTGGACAAAAGGAGCCCTCTTCCACTATTGGTGGGAATGTAAATTGATACAGTCACTATGGGGAACAGTAAGGAGTTTCCTTAAAAAAGCTAGAAATAGAATTACCCTCTGATCCAGCAATCCCACTTCTGGGCATATACCCAGAGAAAACCATAAATCAAAAAGGCACATTCACCACAATGTTCATTGCAGCACTATTTACAATAGCCAGGTAATGGAAGCAACCGAAATGCCCAGAGACAGACGAATGGATAAAGATGTGGTACATATATAAAATGGAATATTACTCAGCCATAAAAAGGAATGAAACTGAGTCATTTGTAGAGACATCGATGGATCTAGAGACTGTCATACAGAATGAAGTAAGTCAGAAAGAGGAAAACAAATATTGTATATTAATGCATATATGTCTAACCTAAAAATGGTACAGATGAACTGGTTTGCAGGGAAGAAATAGAGACACAGAGGTAGAGAACAAACGTATGGACACCAAGTGTGGGAAGCCATGGGGTGGTGGTGGTGGGATGATTTGGAGATTGGGATTGAACTGTATACATGGATATGCATAAAATACATAACCAATAATAACCTGCTGTATAAAAAATAAATAAAATTAAAGTTCAAAATTTTAAAAAATAAAATTTAAAAATACAACAGAAAAAAGTTCTTCCCTTCACACAGATGCATTTATATGAATGAATCATTTCCATGCTTATATCTATAAATACATAAAAGAGGAATAAAATCTAACTTGAACCATAAAAGAAAAAAAAAAAAACCTGAACCCACCAGTTATACAGAGGAACACCCAATCAGGGCACTTGCTCCAGCGGAAAACAATTCTGAAATTGGTCAGAGGTGGGGAATCATCTCCCATACAGCCAGCAACCCACACCCCACACAAGGAGCGTCCTCATTGCGAAGCTGGGGGACCGTGCCGA
The DNA here is from genome assembly GCF_964165515.1 of Mesoplodon bidens. NCBI lineage: Eukaryota > Metazoa > Chordata > Mammalia > Artiodactyla > Ziphiidae > Mesoplodon > Mesoplodon bidens. Next base: position 388,412 of record NW_027671495.1, read on the forward strand.
GGCATCTGTGAGTAAACGTGAGCTGAGCCCCAGGCCAGCTGCTGCTGAACTGTTCCCACCCTTCCCAGGTAAAACACCTGAATATGTACAAGGGCTTGAAAGCCTAGAGGAAGGGCCACGGAACCACACAAGCGACAGCCCACAGGCCAACTTGGTGCCTGCAGGCCAGCCAGGATGGTCCTGGCCCCGGGCGCTCTTCCAGAAGTTTTCCATTGCCCTGCCTGAGATACCCCTCCTGTCCCGGCCCCCACTGGTTTTTTCCTTCCTCACCTCTGTCCGGAGAGAAATTCCAGCGGAAGGTATGGGTGACACATCCTCTTCCTTATAGGTGGCAGCCTGGCAACTCCTGCAGAAAGGCCAGCAGAGCCCCACTCACACCGGGCCACCCACAAAGCCATGGCCCCTCACTCCCTCCCACCAGCACAGCCCCGAGACTGCTGACGGGGCAGAGAATCTGGAGTCAGGCACAGCTTCAGGGGCTATTGCTGCCTGGAGCACTGTTTATATTGACCTCAACCAGGCACACCTGGGGAGGGCCGGCCGGCAGCGTAAGGCTGCCCAGGTCAGCTAATCCACAACCCTCAGGGAATCACATTGTTGAAAATGGACCTCGCTAAGGCAGAAGAGAAGTCAAGGAAAAAAAGGACACAATGCCATTTGCAGCCCCGTAGATGAGTCTGGAGGTAATCACGTGACTTGTAGTAAGTCAGAAAGTGAAAGACACATATCGTGTCATATCACTTATAGGTGTTACCTAAAAATGGATACCAGGGCAGATATTTCCACGGAGAAGGGCAATCACAGATTCATTAAAAAACTTATGGTTCACCAATGGAAAGGTGTGAGGATTGGTTTCATTACGATATCGGGGTTAACAGACATATACAAACACAGGGGACATATATAATCACCAAAGACCTACGGAATACCAAGAGAAGACTACTCAACATTCTGTCATAACGTACATGGGAAAAGGATCCCAGGAAGAACAGACATCTGTATATGTGTAAAAGAACCACATCTTCCACACCTACAACAAGCCAAACATTGTAATCAAACTTGCTGTAATACAAAATAAAAAAATAAATTAAAAACACGAACAAGAAGTAGTGAGACAAACTTGAGGGGCTTTCTCCTGGCACATTCCATTCTAAATTCCAATCTAGAACACGACTTCCATTGACGCTCTGTTGCCCTAGTAACCAGATTCGGTAAGGGAGAACTGCTGCCACCTTGTGGCCGTTTCACACAACAGCAGCTTTAATCCCAGCGCTAATGGTCAGTTGATATTCAAAATCATTGCCGGCCTGTAAATGACACCTGCCCTGAAAACAAATCCTGGGGTCACATATCGACCAAAAAATTCAAAGGACGTCCATATTTCAAAACGACCGTTTCAAAAGGCATATTTTACAGACATTAGTGTTCTGCTTCTATTTCTTTCTCTCTTTTTTGGTTAAAAAAAACGGGAATGGAAAAAGGCATCCCTCAGAATGGGAGAAAATCGTTGCAAACGAATCAATGGACAAATGTTTAATCTCCAATATGTATAAACAGCTCATGCAGCTTAATATTAGAAAAACAAACAACCCAATACAAATTGGGCAGAAGATCTAAAGAGACGTTTCTTCAAAGAAGACACCGAGATGGCCAAGACGCACATGAAAAGCTGCTCAAGAGCACTAATTATTAGAGAAATGCAAATCAAAAGTACAATGAGGTATCACCTCACACCTGTTAGAATCGGCATCATCAGAAAATCTACAAACAACAAATTCTGGGGAGGGTGTGGACAAAAGGAGCCCTCTTCCACTATTGGTGGGAATGTAAATTGATACAGTCACTATGGGGAACAGTAAGGAGTTTCCTTAAAAAAGCTAGAAATAGAATTACCCTCTGATCCAGCAATCCCACTTCTGGGCATATACCCAGAGAAAACCATAAATCAAAAAGGCACATTCACCACAATGTTCATTGCAGCACTATTTACAATAGCCAGGTAATGGAAGCAACTGAAATGCCCACAGACAGACGAATGGATAAAGATGTGGTACATATATAAAATGGAATATTACTCAGCCATAAAAAGGAATGAAACTGGGTCATTTGTAGAGACATCGATGGATTTAGAGACTGTCATACAGAATGAAGTAAGTCAGAAAGAGGAAAACAAATATTGTATATTAATGCATATATGTGGAACCTAAAAATGGTACAGATGAACTGGTTTGCAGGGAAGAAGTAGAGACACAGAGGTAGAGAACAAACGTATGGACACCAAGTGTGGGAAGCCATGGGGTGGTGGTGGTGGGATGATTTGGAGATTGGGATTGAACTGTATACATGTATATGCATAAAATACATAACCAATAATAACCTGCTGTATAAAAAATAAATAAAATTAAAGTTCAAAATTTTAAAAAATAAAATTTAAAAATAAAACAGGAAAAATTTCTTCCCTTCACACAGATGCATTTATATGAATGAATTATTTCCATGCTTATATCTATAAATACATAAAAGAGGAATAAAATCTAACTTGAACCATAAAAGAAAAAAAAACCTGAACCCACCAGTTATACAGAGGAAAACCCCATCAGGGCACTTGCTCCAGCGGAAAACAATTCTGAAATTGGTCAGAGGTGGGGAATCATCTCCCATACAGCCAGCAACCCACAGCCCACACAAGGAGCGTCCTCATTGCAAAGCTGGGGGACCGTGCCGAGGCATCTGTGAGTAAACGTGAGCTGAGCCCCAGGCCAGCTGCTGCTGAACTGTTCCCACCCTTCCAGGTAAAACACCTGAATATGTACAAGGGCTTGAAAGCCTAGAGGAAGGGCCACGGAACCACACAAGCGACAGCCCACAGGCCAACTTGGTGCCTGCAGGCCAGCCAGGATGGTCCTGGCCCTGGGCGCTCTTCCAGAAGTTTTCCATTGCCCTGCCTGAGATACCCCTCCTGTCCCGGACCCCACTGGTTTTTTCCTTCCTCACCTCTGTCTGGAGAGAAATTCCAGCGGAAGGTATGGGTGACACATCCTCTTCTTTATAGGTGGCAGCCTGGCAACTCCTGCAGAAAGGCCAGCAGAGCCCCACTCACACCGGGCCACCCACAAAGCCATGGCCCCTCACTCCCTCCCACCAGCACAGCCCCGAGACTGCTGACGGGGCAGAGAATCTGGAGTCAGGCACAGCTTCATGGGCTATTGCTGCCTGGAGCACTGTTTATATTGACCTCAACCAGGCACACCTGGGGAGGGCCGGCCGGCAGGGTAAGGCTGCCCAGGTCAGCTAATCCAAAACCCTCAGGGAATCACATTGTTGAAAATGGACCTCGCTAAGGCAGAATAGAAGTCAAGGAAAAAAAGGACACAATGCCATTTGCAGCCCCGTAGATGAGTCTGGAGGTAATCACGTGACTTGTAGTAAGTCAGAAAGTGAAAGACACATATCGTGTCATATCACTTATAGGTGTTACCTAAAAATGGATACCAGGGCAGATATTTCCACGGAGAAGGGCAATCACAGATTCATTAAAAAACTTATGGTTCACCAATGGAAAGGTGTGAGGATTGGTTTCATTACGATATCGGGGTTAACAGACATATACAAACACAGGGGACATATATAATCACCAAAGACCTACGGAATACCAAGAGAAGACTACTCAACATTCTGTCATAACGTACATGGGAAAAGGATCCCAGGGAGAACAGACATCTGTATATGTGTAAAAGAACCACATCTTCCACACCTACAACAAGCCAAACATTGTAATCAAACTTGCTGTAATACAAAATAAAAAAATAAATTAAAAACACGAACAAGAAGTAGTGAGACAAACTTGAGGGGCTTTCTCCTGGCACATTCCATTCTAAATTCCAATCTAGAACACGACTTCCATTGAGGCTCTGTTGCCCTAGTAACCAGATTCGGTAAGGGAGAACTGCTGCCACCTTGTGGCCGTTTCACACAACAGCAGCTTTAATCCCAGCGCTAATGGTCAGTTGATATTCAAAATCATTGCCGGCCTGTAAATGACACCTGCCCTGAAAACAAATCCTGGGGTCACATATCGACCAAAAAATTCAAAGGACGTCCATATTTCAAAATGACCGTTTCAAAAGGCATATTTTACGCACATTAGTGTTCTGCTTCTATTTCTTTCTTTCTTTTTTGGTTAAAAAAAACGGGAATGGAAAAAGGCATCCCTCAGAATGGGAGAAAATCGTTGCAAACGAATCAATGGACAAAGGTTTAATCTCCAATATATATAAACAGCTCATGCAGCTTAATATTAGAAAAACAAACAACCCAATACAAATTGGGCAGAAGATCTAAAGAGACGTTTCTTCAAAGAAGACACCGAGATGGCCAAGACGCACATGAAAAGCTGCTCAAGAGCACTAATTATTAGAGAAATGCAAATCAAAAGTACAATGAGGTATCACCTCACACCTGTTAGAATCGGCATCATCAGAAAATCTACAAACAACAAATTCTGGGGAGGGTGTGGACAAAAGGAGCCCTCTTCCACTATTGGTGGGAATGTAAATTGATACAGTCACTATGGGGAACAGTAAGGAGTTTCCTTAAAAAAGCTAGAAACAGAATTACCCTCTGATCCAGCAATCCCACTTCTGGGCATATACCCAGAGAAAACCATAAATCAAAAAGGCACATTCACCACAATGTTCATTGCAGCACTATTTACAATAGCCAGGTAATGGAAGCAACCGAAATGCCCAGAGACAGACGAATGGATAAAGATGTGGTACATATATAAAATGGAATATTACTCAGCCATAAAAAGGAATGAAACTGGGTCATTTGTAGAGACATCGTTGGATCTAGAGACTGTCATACAGAATGAAGTAAGTCAGAAAGAGGAAAACAAATATTGTATATTAATGCATATATGGGGAACCTAAAAATGGTACAGATGAACTGGTTTGCAGGGAAGAAATAGAGACACAGAGGTAGAGAACAAACGTATGGACACCAAGTGTGGGAAGCCATGGGGTGGTGGTGGTGGGATGATTTGGAGATTGGGATTGAACTGTATACATGTATATGCATAAAATACATAACAAATAATAACCTGCTGTATAAAAAATAAATAGAATTAAAGTTCAAAATTTTAAAAAATAAAATTTAAAAATAAAACAGATAAAAGTTCTTCCCTTCACACAGATGCATTTATATGAATGAATTATTTCCATGCTTATATCTATAAATACATAAAAGAGGAATAAAATCTAACTTGAACCATAAAAGAAAAAAAAAACCTGAACCCACCAGTTATACAGAGGAAAACCCAATCAGGGCACTTGCTCCAGCGGAAAACAATTCTGAAATTGGTCAGAGGTGGGGAATCATCTCCCATACAGCCAGCAACCCACCCCCCACACAAGGAGCGTCCTCATTGCAAAGCTGGGGGACCGTGCCGAGGCATCTGTGAGTAAACGTGAGCTGAGCCCCAGGCCAGCTGCTGCTGAACTGTTCCCACCCTTCCCAGGTAAAACACCTGAATATGTACAAGGGCTTGAAAGCCTAGAGGAAGGGCCACGGAACCACACAAGCGACAGCCCACAGGCCAACTTGGTGCCTGCAGGCCAGCCAGGATGGTCCTGGCCCCGGGCGCTCTTCCAGAAGTTTTCCATTGCCCTGCCTGAGATACCCCTCCTGTCCCGGCCCCCACTGGTTTTTTCCTTCCTCACCTCTGTCCGGAGAGAGATTCCAGCGGAAAGTATGGGTGACACATCCTCTTCTTTATAGGTGGCAGCCTTGCAACTCCTGCAGAAAGGCCAACAGAGCCCCACTCACACCGGGCAACCCACAAAGCCATGGCCCCTCACTCCCTCCCACCAGCACAGCCCCGAGACTGCTGACGGGGCAGAGAATCTGGAGTCAGGCACAGCTTCATGGGCTATTGCTGCCTGGAGCACTGTTTATATTGACCTCAACCAGGCACACCTGGGGAGGGCCGGCCGGCAGGGTAAGGCTGCCCAGGTCAGCTAATCCACAACCCTCAGGGAATCACATTGTTGAAAATGGACCTCGCTAAGGCAGAAGAGAAGTCAAGGAAAAAAAGGACACAATGCCATTTGCAGCCCCGTAGATGAGTCTGGAGGTAATCACGTGACTTGTAGTAAGTCAGAAAGTGAAAGACACATATCGTGTCATATCACTTATAGGTGTTACCTAAAAATGGATACCAGGGCAGATATTTCCACGGAGAAGGGCAATCACAGATTCATTAAAAAACTTATGGTTCACCAATGGAAAGGTGTGAGGATTGGTTTCATTACGATATCGGGGTTAACAGACATATACAAACACAGGGGACATATATAATCACCAAAGACCTACGGAATACCAAGAGAAGACTACTCAACATTCTGTCATAACGTACATGGGAAAAGGATCCCAGGAAGAACAGACATCTGTATATGTGTAAAAGAACCACATCTTCCACACCTACAACAAGCCAAACATTGTAATCAAACTTGCTGTAATACAAAATAAAAAAATAAATTAAAAACACGAACAAGAAGTAGTGAGACAAACTTGAGGGGCTTTCTCCTGGCACATTCCATTCTAAATTCCAATCTAGAACACGACTTCCATTGACGCTCTGTTGCCCTAGTAACCAGATTCGGTAAGGGAGAACTGCTGCCACCTTGTGGCCGTTTCACACAACAGCAGCTTTAATCCCAGCGCTAATGGTCAGTTGATATTCAAAATCATTGCCGGCCTGTAAATGACACCTGCCCTGAAAACAAATCCTGGGGTCACATATCGACCAAAAAATTCAAAGGACGTCCATATTTCAAAACGACCGTTTCAAAAGGCATATTTTACACACATTAGTGTTCTGCTTCTATTTCTTTCTCTCTTTTTTGGTTAAAAAAAACGGGAATGGAAAAAGGCATCCCTCAGAATGGGAGAAAATCGTTGCAAACGAATCAATGGACAAATGTTTAATCTCCAATATGTATAAACAGCTCATGCAGCTTAATATTAGAAAAACAAACAACCCAATACAAATTGGGCAGAAGATCTAAAGAGACGTTTCTTCAAAGAAGACACCGAGATGGCCAAGACGCACATGAAAAGCTGCTCAAGAGCACTAATTATTAGAGAAATGCAAATCAAAAGTACAATGAGGTATCACCTCACACCTGTTAGAATCGGCATCATCAGAAAATCTACAAACAACAAATTCTGGGGAGGGTGTGGACAAAAGGAGCCCTCTTCCACTATTGGTGGGAATGTAAATTGATACAGTCACTATGGGGAACAGTAAGGAGTTTCCTTAAAAAAGCTAGAAATAGAATTACCCTCTGATCCAGCAATCCCACTTCTGGGCATATACCCAGAGAAAACCATAAATCAAAAAGGCACATTCACCACAATGTTCATTGCAGCACTATTTACAATAGCCAGGTAATGGAAGCAACTGAAATGCCCACAGACAGACGAATGGATAAAGATGTGGTACATATATAAAATGGAATATTACTCAGCCATAAAAAGGAATGAAACTGGGTCATTTGTAGAGACATCGATGGATTTAGAGACTGTCATACAGAATGAAGTAAGTCAGAAAGAGGAAAACAAATATTGTATATTAATGCATATATGTGGAACCTAAAAATGGTACAGATGAACTGGTTTGCAGGGAAGAAGTAGAGACACAGAGGTAGAGAACAAACGTATGGACACCAAGTGTGGGAAGCCATGGGGTGGTGGTGGTGGGATGATTTGGAGATTGGGATTGAACTGTATACATGTATATGCATAAAATACATAACCAATAATAACCTGCTGTATAAAAAATAAATAAAATTAAAGTTCAAAATTTTAAAAAATAAAATTTAAAAATAAAACAGGAAAAATTTCTTCCCTTCACACAGATGCATTTATATGAATGAATTATTTCCATGCTTATATCTATAAATACATAAAAGAGGAATAAAATCTAACTTGAACCATAAAAGAAAAAAAAACCTGAACCCACCAGTTATACAGAGGAAAACCCCATCAGGGCACTTGCTCCAGCGGAAAACAATTCTGAAATTGGTCAGAGGTGGGGAATCATCTCCCATACAGCCAGCAACCCACAGCCCACACAAGGAGCGTCCTCATTGCAAAGCTGGGGGACCGTGCCGAGGCATCTGTGAGTAAACGTGAGCTGAGCCCCAGGCCAGCTGCTGCTGAACTGTTCCCACCCTTCCAGGTAAAACACCTGAATATGTACAAGGGCTTGAAAGCCTAGAGGAAGGGCCACGGAACCACACAAGCGACAGCCCACAGGCCAACTTGGTGCCTGCAGGCCAGCCAGGATGGTCCTGGCCCTGGGCGCTCTTCCAGAAGTTTTCCATTGCCCTGCCTGAGATACCCCTCCTGTCCCGGACCCCACTGGTTTTTTCCTTCCTCACCTCTGTCTGGAGAGAAATTCCAGCGGAAGGTATGGGTGACACATCCTCTTCTTTATAGGTGGCAGCCTGGCAACTCCTGCAGAAAGGCCAGCAGAGCCCCACTCACACCGGGCCACCCACAAAGCCATGGCCCCTCACTCCCTCCCACCAGCACAGCCCCGAGACTGCTGACGGGGCAGAGAATCTGGAGTCAGGCACAGCTTCATGGGCTATTGCTGCCTGGAGCACTGTTTATATTGACCTCAACCAGGCACACCTGGGGAGGGCCGGCCGGCAGGGTAAGGCTGCCCAGGTCAGCTAATCCAAAACCCTCAGGGAATCACATTGTTGAAAATGGACCTCGCTAAGGCAGAATAGAAGTCAAGGAAAAAAAGGACACAATGCCATTTGCAGCCCCGTAGATGAGTCTGGAGGTAATCACGTGACTTGTAGTAAGTCAGAAAGTGAAAGACACATATCGTGTCATATCACTTATAGGTGTTACCTAAAAATGGATACCAGGGCAGATATTTCCACGGAGAAGGGCAATCACAGATTCATTAAAAAACTTATGGTTCACCAATGGAAAGGTGTGAGGATTGGTTTCATTACGATATCGGGGTTAACAGACATATACAAACACAGGGGACATATATAATCACCAAAGACCTACGGAATACCAAGAGAAGACTACTCAACATTCTGTCATAACGTACATGGGAAAAGGATCCCAGGGAGAACAGACATCTGTATATGTGTAAAAGAACCACATCTTCCACACCTACAACAAGCCAAACATTGTAATCAAACTTGCTGTAATACAAAATAAAAAAATAAATTAAAAACACGAACAAGAAGTAGTGAGACAAACTTGAGGGGCTTTCTCCTGGCACATTCCATTCTAAATTCCAATCTAGAACACGACTTCCATTGAGGCTCTGTTGCCCTAGTAACCAGATTCGGTAAGGGAGAACTGCTGCCACCTTGTGGCCGTTTCACACAACAGCAGCTTTAATCCCAGCGCTAATGGTCAGTTGATATTCAAAATCATTGCCGGCCTGTAAATGACACCTGCCCTGAAAACAAATCCTGGGGTCACATATCGACCAAAAAATTCAAAGGACGTCCATATTTCAAAATGACCGTTTCAAAAGGCATATTTTACGCACATTAGTGTTCTGCTTCTATTTCTTTCTTTCTTTTTTGGTTAAAAAAAACGGGAATGGAAAAAGGCATCCCTCAGAATGGGAGAAAATCGTTGCAAACGAATCAATGGACAAAGGTTTAATCTCCAATATATATAAACAGCTCATGCAGCTTAATATTAGAAAAACAAACAACCCAATACAAATTGGGCAGAAGATCTAAAGAGACGTTTCTTCAAAGAAGACACCGAGATGGCCAAGACGCACATGAAAAGCTGCTCAAGAGCACTAATTATTAGAGAAATGCAAATCAAAAGTACAATGAGGTATCACCTCACACCTGTTAGAATCGGCATCATCAGAAAATCTACAAACAACAAATTCTGGGGAGGGTGTGGACAAAAGGAGCCCTCTTCCACTATTGGTGGGAATGTAAATTGATACAGTCACTATGGGGAACAGTAAGGAGTTTCCTTAAAAAAGCTAGAAACAGAATTACCCTCTGATCCAGCAATCCCACTTCTGGGCATATACCCAGAGAAAACCATAAATCAAAAAGGCACATTCACCACAATGTTCATTGCAGCACTATTTACAATAGCCAGGTAATGGAAGCAACCGAAATGCCCAGAGACAGACGAATGGATAAAGATGTGGTACATATATAAAATGGAATATTACTCAGCCATAAAAAGGAATGAAACTGGGTCATTTGTAGAGACATCGTTGGATCTAGAGACTGTCATACAGAATGAAGTAAGTCAGAAAGAGGAAAACAAATATTGTATATTAATGCATATATGGGGAACCTAAAAATGGTACAGATGAACTGGTTTGCAGGGAAGAAATAGAGACACAGAGGTAGAGAACAAACGTATGGACACCAAGTGTGGGAAGCCATGGGGTGGCGGTGGTGGGATGATTTGGAGATTGGGATTGAACTGTATACATGTATATGCATAAAATACATAACAAATAATAACCTGCTGTATAAAAAATAAATAGAATTAAAGTTCAAAATTTTAAAAAATAAAATTTAAAAATAAAACAGAAAAAAGTTCTTCCCTTCACACAGATGCATTTATATGAATGAATTATTTCCATGCTTATATCTATAAATACATAAAAGAGGAATAAAATCTAACTTGAACCATAAAAGAAAAAAAAAACCTGAACCCACCAGTTATACAGAGGAAAACCCAATCAGGGCACTTGCTCCAGCGGAAAACAATTCTGAAATTGGTCAGAGGTGGGGAATCATCTCCCATACAGCCAGCAACCCACCCCCCACACAAGGAGCGTCCTCATTGCAAAGCTGGGGGACCGTGCCGAGGCATCTGTGAGTAAACGTGAGCTGAGCCCCAGGCCAGCTGCTGCTGAACTGTTCCCACCCTTCCCAGGTAAAACACCTGAATATGTACAAGGGCTTGAAAGCCTAGAGGAAGGGCCACGGAACCACACAAGCGACAGCCCACAGGCCAACTTGGTGCCTGCAGGCCAGCCAGGATGGTCCTGGCCCCGGGCGCTCTTCCAGAAGTTTTCCATTGCCCTGCCTGAGATACCCCTCCTGTCCCGGCCCCCACTGGTTTTTTCCTTCCTCACCTCTGTCCGGAGAGAGATTCCAGCGGAAGGTATGGGTGACACATCCTCTTCTTTATAGGTGGCAGCCTGGCAACTCCTGCAGAAAGGCCAGCAGAGCCCCACTCACACCGGGCCACCCACAAAGCCATGGCCCCTCACTCCCTCCCACCAGCACAGCCCCGAGACTGCTGACGGGGCAGAGAATCTGGAGTCAGGCACAGCTTCAGGGGCTATTGCTGCCTGGAGCACTGTTTATATTGACCTCAACCAGGCACACCTGGGGAGGGCCGGCCGGCAGCGTAAGGCTGACCAGGTCAGCTAATCCACAACCCTCAGGGAATCACATTGTTGAAAATGGACCTCGCTAAGGCAGAAGAGAAGTCAAGGAAAAAAAGGACACAATGCCATTTGCAGCCCCGTAGATGAGTCTGGAGGTAATCACGTGACTTGTAGTAAGTCAGAAAGTGAAAGACACATATCGTGTCATATCACTTATAGGTGTTACCTAAAAATGGATACCAGGGCAGATATTTCCACCGAGAAGGGCAATCACAGATTCATTAAAAAACTTATGGTTCACCAATGGAAAGGTGTGAGGATTGGTTTCATTACGATATCGGGGTTAACAGACATATACAAACACAGGGGACATATATAATCACCAAAGACCTACGGAATACCAAGAGAAGACTACTCAACATTCTGTCATAACGTACATGGGAAAAGGATCCCAGGAAGAACAGACATCTGTATATGTGTAAAAGAACCACATCTTCCACACCTACAACAAGCCAAACATTGTAATCAAACTTGCTGTAATACAAAATAAAAAAATAAATTAAAAACACGAACAAGAAGTAGTGAGACAAACTTGAGGGGCTTTCTCCTGGCACATTCCATTCTAAATTCCAATCTAGAACACGACTTCCATTGAGGCTCTGTTGCCCTAGTAACCAGATTCGGTAAGGGAGAACTGCTGCCACCTTGTGGCCGTTTCACACAACAGCAGCTTTAATCCCAGCGCTAATGGTCAGTTGATATTCAAAATCATTGCCGGCCTGTAAATGACACCTGCCCTGAAAACAAATCCTGGGGTCACATATCGACCAAAAAATTCAAAGGACGTCCATATTTCAAAACGACCGTTTCAAAAGGCATATTTTACGCACATTAGTGTTCTGCTTCTATTTCTTTCTTTCTCTTTTGGTTAAAAAAAACGGGAATGGAAAAAGGCATCCCTCAGAATGGGAGAAAATCGTTGCAAACGAATCAATGGACAAAGGTTTAATCTCCAATATATATAAACAGCTCATGCATCTTAATATTAGAAAAACAAACAACCCAATACAAAAATGGGCAGAAGACCTAAAGAGACGTTTCTTCAAAGAAGACACCGAGATGGCCAAGACGCACATGAAAAGCTGCTCAAGAGCACTAATTATTAGAGAAATGCAAATCAAAAGTACAATGAGGTATCACCTCACACCTGTTAGAATCGGCATCATCAGAAAATCTACAAACAACAAATTCTGGGGAGGGTGTGGACAAAAGGAGCCCTCTTCCACTATTGGTGGGAATGTAAATTGATACAGTCACTATGGGGAACAGTAAGGAGTTTCCTTAAAAAACCTAGAAATAGAATAACCCTCTGATCCAGCAATCCCACTTCTGGGCATATACCCACAGAAAACCATAAATCAAAAAGGCACATTCACCACAATGTTCATTGCAGCACTATTTACAATAGCCAGGTAATGGAAGCAACCGAAATGCCCAGAGACAGACGAATGGATAAAGATGTGGTACATATATAAAATGGAATATTACTCAGCCATAAAAAGGAATGAAACTGGGTCATTTGTAGAGACATCGATGGATCTAGAGACTGTCATACAGAATGAAGTAAGTCAGAAAGAGGAAAACAAATATTGTATATTAATGCATATATGTGGAACCTAAAAATGGTACAGATGAACTGGTTTGCAGGGAAGAAATAGAGACACAGAGGTAGAGAACAAACGTATGGACACCAAGTGTGGGAAGACATGGGGTGGTGGTGGTGGGATGATTTGGAGATTGGGATTGAACTGTATACATGGATATGCATAAAATACATAACCAATAATAACCTGCTGTATAAAAAATAAATAAAATTAAAGTTCAAAATTTTAAAAAATAAAATTTAAAAATAAAACAGAAAAAAGTTCTTCCCTTCACACAGATGCATTTATATGAATGAATCATTTCCATGCTTATATCTATAAATACATAAAAGAGGAATAAAATCTAACTTGAACCATAAAAGAAAAAAAAAAACCTGAACCCACCAGTTATACAGAGGAACACCCAATCAGGGCACTTGCTCCAGCGGAAAATAATTCTGAAATTGGTCAGAGGTGGGGAATCATCTCCCATACAGCCAGCAACCCACACCCCACACAAGGAGCGTCCTCATTGCAAAGCTGGGGGACCGTGCCGAGGCATCTGTGAGTAAACGTGAGCTGAGCCCCAGGCCAGCTGCTGCTGAACTGTTCCCACCCTTCCCAGGTAAAACACCTGAATATGTACAAGGGCTTGAAAGCCTAGAGGAAGGGCCACGGAACCACACAAGCTACAGCCCACAGGCCAACTTGGTGCCTGCAGGCCAGCCAGGATGGTCCTGGCCCCGGGCGCTCTTCCAGAAGTTTTCCATTGCCCTGCCTGAGATACCCCTCCTGTCCCGGCCCCCACTGGTTTTTTCCTTCCTCACCTCTGTCCGGAGAGAAATTCCAGCGGAAGGTATGGGTGACACATCCTCTTCCTTATAGGTGGCAGCCTGGCAACTCCTGCAGAAAGGCCAGCAGAGCCCCACTCACACCGGGCCACCCACAAAGCCATGGCCCCTCACTCCCTCCCACCAGCACAGCCCCGAGACTGCTGACGGGGCAGAGAATCTGGAGTCAGGCACAGCTTCAGGGGCTATTGCTGCCTGGAGCACTGTTTATATTGACCTCAACCAGGCACACCTGGGGAGGGCCGGCCGGCAGCGTAAGGCTGCCCAGGTCAGCTAATCCACAACCCTCAGGGAATCACATTGTTAAAAATGGACCTCGCTAAGGCAGAAGAGAAGTCAAGGAAAAAAAGGACACAATGCCATTTGCAGCCCCGTAGATGAGTCTGGAGGTAATCACGTGACTTGTAGTAAGTCAGAAAGTGAAAGACACATATCGTGTCATATCACTTATAGGTGTTACCTAAAAATGGATACCAGGGCAGATATTTCCACGGAGAAGGGCAATCACAGATTCATTAAAAAACTTATGGTTCACCAATGGAAAGGTGTGAGGATTGGTTTCATTACGATATCGGGGTTAACAGACATATACAAACACAGGGGACATATATAATCACCAAAGACCTACGGAATACCAAGAGAAGACTACTCAACATTCTGTCATAACGTACATGGGAAAAGGATCCCAGGAAGAACAGACATCTGTATATTTGTAAAAGAACCACATCTTCCACACCTACAACAAGCCAAACATTGTAATCAAACTTGCTGTAATACAAAATAAAAAAATAAATTAAAAACACGAACAAGAAGTAGTGAGACAAACTTGAGGGGCTTTCTCCTGGCACATTCCATTCTAAATTCCAATCTAGAACACGACTTCCATTGAGGCTCTGTTGCCCTAGTAACCAGATTCGGTAAGGGAGAATTGCTGCCACCTTGTGGCCGTTTCACACAACAGCAGCTTTAATCCCAGCGCTAATGGTCAGTTGATATTCAAAATCATTGCCGGCCTGTAAATGACACCTGCCCTGAAAACAAATCCTGGGGTCACATATCGACCAAAAAATTCAAAGGACGTCCATATTTCAAAACGACCGTTTCAAAAGGCATATTTTACAGACATTAGTGTTCTGCTTCTATTTCTTTCTCTCTTTTTTGGTTAAAAAAAACGGGAATGGAAAAAGGCATCCCTCAGAATGGGAGAAAATCGTTGCAAACGAATCAATGGACAAAGGTTTAATCTCCAATATATATAAACAGCTCATGCAGCTTAATATTAGAAAAACAAACCACCCAATACAAATTGGGCAGAAGATCTAAAGAGACGTTTCTTCAAAGAAGACACCGAGATGGCCAAGACGCACATGAAAAGCTGCTCAAGAGCACTAATTATTAGAGAAATGCAAATCAAAAGTACAATGAGGTATCACCTCACACCTGTTAGAATCGGCATCATCAGAAAATCAACAAACAACAAATTCTGGGGAGGGTGTGGACAAAAGGAGCCCTCTTCCACTATTGGTGGGAATGTAAATTGATACAGTCACTATGGGGAACAGTAAGGAGTTTCCTTAAAAAAGCTAGAAATAGAATTACCCTCTGATCCAGCAATCCCACTTCTGGGCATATACCCAGAGAAAACCATAAATCAAAAAGGCACATTCACCACAATGTTCATTGCAGCACTATTTACAATAGCCAGGTAATGGAAGCAACCGAAATGCCCACAGACAGACGAATGGATAAAGATGTGGTACATATATAAAATGGAATATTACTCAGCCATAAAAAGGAATGAAACTGGGTCATTTGTAGAGACATCGATGGATTTAGAGACTGTCATACAGAATGAAGTAAGTCAGAAAGAGGAAAAAATATATTGTATATTAATGCATATATGTGGAACCTAAAAATGGTACAGATGAACTGGTTTGCAGGGAAGAAGTAGAGACACAGAGGTAGAGAACAAACGTATGGACACCAAGTGTGGGAAGACATGGGGTGGTGGTGGTGGGATGATTTGGAGATTGGGATTGAACTGTATACATGTATATGCATAAAATACATAACCAATAATAACCTGCTGTATAAAAAATAAATAAAATTAAAGTTCAAAATTTTAAAAAATAAAATTTAAAAATAAAACAGAAAAAAGTTCTTCCCTTCACACAGATGCATTTATATGCATGAATTATTTCCATGCTTATATCTATAAATACATAAAAGAGGAATAAAATCTAACTTGAACCATAAAAGAAAAAAAAACCTGAACCCACCAGTTATACAGAAGAAAACCCCATCAGGGCACTTGCTCCAGCGGAAAACAATTCTGAAATTGGTCAGAGGTGGGGAATCATCTCCCATACAGCCAGCAACCCACACCCCACACAAGGAGCGTCCTCATTGCAAAGCTGGGGGACCGTGCCGAGGCATCTGTGAGTAAACGTAAGCTGAGCCCCAGGCCAGCTGCTGCTGAACTGTTCCCACCCTTCCCAGGTAAAACACCTGAATATGTACAAGGGCTTGAAAGCCTAGAGGAAGGGCCACGGAACCACACAAGTGACAGCCCACAGGCCAACTTGGTGCCTGCAGGCCAGCCAGGATGGTCCTGGCCCCGGGCGCTCTTCCAGAAGTTTTCCATTGCCCTGCCTGAGATACCCCTCCTGTCCCGGCCCCCACTGGTTTTTTCCTTCCTCACCTCTGTCCGGAGAGTGATTCCAGCGGAAGGTATGGGTGACACATCCTCTTCTTTATAGGTGGCAGCCTGGCAACTCCTGCAGAAAGGCCAGCAGAGCCCCACTCACACCGGGCCACCCACAAAGCCATGGCCCCTCACTCCCTCCCACCAGCACAGCCCCGAGACTGCTGACGGGGCAGAGAATCTGGAGTCAGGCACAGCTTCATGGGCTATTGCTGCCTGGAGCACTGTTTATATTGACCTCAACCAGGCACACCTGGGGAGGGCCGGCCGGCAGGGTAAGGCTGCCCAGGTCAGCTAATCCACAACCCTCAGGGAATCACATTGTTGAAAATGGACCTCGCTAAGGCAGAATAGAAGTCAAGGAAAAAAAGGACACAATGCCATTTGCAGCCCCGTAGATGAGTCTGGAGGTAATCACGTGACTTGTAGTAAGTCAGAAAGTGAAAGACACATATCGTGTCATATCACTTATAGGTGTTACCTAAAAATGGATACCAGGGCAGATATTTCCATCGAGAAGGGCAATCACAGATTCATTAAAAAACTTATGGTTCACCAATGGAAAGGTGTGAGGATTGGTTTCATTACGATATCGGGGTTAACAGACATATACAAACACAGGGGACATATATAATCACCAAAGACCTACGGAATACCAAGAGAAGACTACTCAACATTCTGTCATAACGTACATGGGAAAAGGATCCCAGGAAGAACAGACATCTGTATATGTGTAAAAGAACCACATCTTCCACACCTACAACAAGCCAAACATTGTAATCAAACTTGCTGTAATACAAAATAAAAAAATAAATTAAAAACACGAACAAGAAGTAGTGAGACAAACTTGAGGGGCTTTCTCCTGGCACATTCCATTCTAAATTCCAATCTAGAACACGACTTCCATTGAGGCTCTGTTGCCCTAGTAACCAGATTCGGTAAGGGAGAACTGCTGCCACCTTGTGGCCGTATCACACAACAGCAGCTTTAATCCCAGCGCTAATGGTCAGTTGATATTCAAAATCATTGCCGGCCTGTAAATGACACCTGCCCTGAAAACAAATCCTGGGGTCACATATCGACCAAAAAATTCAAAGGACGTCCATATTTCATTACGACCGTTTCAAAAGCCATATTTTACGCACATTAGTGTTCTGCTTCTATTTCTTTCTTTCTTTTTTGGTTAAAAAAAACGGGAATGGAAAAAGGCATCCCTCAGAATGGGAGAAAATCGTTGCAAAGGAATCAATGGACAAAGGTTTAATCTCCAATATATATAAACAGCTCATGCAGCTTAATATTAGAAAAACAAACAACCCAATACAAAAATGGGCAGAAGACCTAAAGAGACGTTTCTTCAAAGAAGACACCGAGATGGCCAAGACGCACATGAAAAGCTGCTCAAGAGCACTAATTATTAGAGAAATGCAAATCAAAAGTACAATGAGGTATCACCTCACACCTGTTAGAATCGGCATCATCAGAAAATCTACAAACAACAAATTCTGGGGAGGGTGTGGACAAAAGGAGCCCTCTTCCACTATTGGTGGGAATGTAAATTGATACAGTCACTATGGGGAACAGTAAGGAGTTTCCTTAAAAAAGCTAGAAATAGAATAACCCTCTGATCCAGCAATCCCACTTCTGGGCATATACCCAGAGAAAACCATAAATCAAAAAGGCACATTCACCACAATGTTCATTGCAGCACTATTTACAATAGCCAGGTAATGGAAGCAACCGAAATGCCCAGAGACAGACGAATGGATAAAGATGTGGTACATATATAAAATGGAATATTACTCAGCCATAAAAAGGAATGAAACTGGGTCATTTGTAGAGACATCGATGGATCTAGAGACTGTCATACAGAATGAAGTAAGTCAGAAAGAGGAAAACAAATATTGTATATTAATGCATATATGTCTAACCTAAAAATGGTACAGATGAACTGGTTTGCAGGGAAGAAATAGAGACACAGAGGTAGAGAACAAACGTATGGACACCAAGTGTGGGAAGCCATGGGGTGGTGGTGGTGGGATGATTTGGAGATTGGGATTGAACTGTATACATGTATATGCATAAAATACATAACCAATAATAACCTGCTGTATAAAAAATAAATAAAATTAAAGTTCAAAATTTTAAAAAATAAAATTTAAAAATAAAACAGAAAAAAGTTCTTCCCTTCACACAGATGCATTTATATGAATGAATCATTTCCATGCTTATATCTATAAATACATAAAAGAGGAATAAAATCTAACTTGAACCATAAAAGAAAAAAAAAAAACCTGAACCCACCAGTTATACAGAGGAACACCCAATCAGGGCACTTGCTCCAGCGGAAAACAATTCTGAAATTGGTCAGAGGTGGGGAATCATCTCCCATACAGCCAGCAACCCACACCCCACACAAGGAGCGTCCTCATTGCGAAGCTGGGGGACCGTGCCGAGGCATCTGTGAGTAAACGTGAGCTGAGCCCCAGGCCAGCTGCTGCTGAACTGTTCCCACCCTTCCCAGGTAAAACACCTGAATATGTACAAGGGCTTGAAAGCCTAGAGGAAGGGCCACGGAACCACACAAGCGACAGCCCACAGGCCAACTTGGTGCCTGCAGGCCAGCCAGGATGGTCCTGGCCCCGGGCGCTCTTCCAGAAGTTTTCCATTGCCCTGCCTGAGATACCCCTCCTGTCCCGGCCCCCACTGGTTTTTTCCTTCCTCACCTCTGTCCGGAGAGAAATTCCAGCGGAAGGTATGGGTGACACATCCTCTTCCTTATAGGTGGCAGCCTGGAAACTCCTGCAGAAAGGCCAGCAGAGCCCCACTCACACCGGGCCACCCACAAAGCCATGGCCCCTCACTCCCTCCCACCAGCACAGCCCCGAGACTGCTGACGGGGCAGAGAATCTGGAGTCAGGCACAGCTTCAGGGGCTATTGCTGCCTGGAGCACTGTTTATATTGACCTCAACCAGGCACACCTGGGGAGGGCCGGCCGGCAGCGTAAGGCTGCCCAGGTCAGCTAATCCACAACCCTCAGGGAATCACATTGTTAAAAATGGACCTCGCTAAGGCAGAAGAGAAGTCAAGGAAAAAAAGGACACAATGCCATTTGCAGCCCCGTAGATGAGTCTGGAGGTAATCACGTGACTTGTAGTAAGTCAGAAAGTGAAAGACACATATCGTGTCATATCACTTATAGGTGTTACCTAAAAATGGATACCAGGGCAGATATTTCCACGGAGAAGGGCAATCACAGATTCATTAAAAAACTTATGGTTCACCAATGGAAAGGTGTGAGGATTGGTTTCATTACGATATCGGGGTTAACAGACATATACAAACACAGGGGACATATATAATCACCAAAGACCTACGGAATACCAAGAGAAGACTACTCAACATTCTGTCATAACGTACATGGGAAAAGGATCCCAGGAAGAACAGACATCTGTATATGTGTAAAAGAACCACATCTTCCACACCTACAACAAGCCAAACATTGTAATCAAACTTGCTGTAATACAAAATAAAAAAATAAATTAAAAACACGAACAAGAAGTAGTGAGACAAACTTGAGGGGCTTTCTCCTGGCACATTCCATTCTAAATTCCAATCTAGAACACGACTTCCATTGAGGCTCTGTTGCCCTAGTAACCAGATTCGGTAAGGGAGAATTGCTGCCACCTTGTGGCCGTTTCACACAACAGCAGCTTTAATCCCAGCGCTAATGGTCAGTTGATATTCAAAATCATTGCCGGCCTGTAAATGACACCTGCCCTGAAAACAAATCCTGGGGTCACATATCGACCAAAAAATTCAAAGGACGTCCATATTTCAAAACGACCGTTTCAAAAGGCATATTTTACAGACATTAGTGTTCTGCTTCTATTTCTTTCTCTCTTTTTTGGTTAAAAAAAACGGGAATGGAAAAAGGCATCCCTCAGAATGGGAGAAAATCGTTGCAAACGAATCAATGGACAAAGGTTTAATCTCCAATATATATAAACAGCTCATGCAGCTTAATATTAGAAAAACAAACCACCCAATACAAATTGGGCAGAAGATCTAAAGAGACGTTTCTTCAAAGAAGACACCGAGATGGCCAAGACGCACATGAAAAGCTGCTCAAGAGCACTAATTATTAGAGAAATGCAAATCAAAAGTACAATGAGGTATCACCTCACACCTGTTAGAATCGGCATCATCAGAAAATCTACAAACAACAAATTCTGGGGAGGGTGTGGACAAAAGGAGCCCTCTTCCACTATTGGTGGGAATGTAAATTGATACAGTCACTATGGGGAACAGTAAGGAGTTTCCTTAAAAAAGCTAGAAATAGAATTACCCTCTGATCCAGCAATCCCACTTCTGGGCATATACCCAGAGAAAACCATAAATCAAAAAGGCACATTCACCACAATGTTCATTGCAGCACTATTTACAATAGCCAGGTAATGGAAGCAACCGAAATGCCCACAGACAGACGAATGGATAAAGATGTGGTACATATATAAAATGGAATATTACTCAGCCATAAAAAGGAATGAAACTGGGTCATTTGTAGAGACATCGATGGATTTAGAGACTGTCATACAGAATGAAGTAAGTCAGAAAGAGGAAAAAATATATTGTATATTAATGCATATATGTGGAACCTAAAAATGGTACAGATGAACTGGTTTGCAGGGAAGAAGTAGAGACACAGAGGTAGAGAACAAACGTATGGACACCAAGTGTGGGAAGACATGGGGTGGTGGTGGTGGGATGATTTGGAGATTGGGATTGAACTGTATACATGTATATGCATAAAATACATAACCAATAATAACCTGCTGTATAAAAAATAAATAAAATTAAAGTTCAAAATTTTAAAAAATAAAATTTAAAAATAAAACAGAAAAAAGTTCTTCCCTTCACACAGATGCATTTATATGCATGAATTATTTCCATGCTTATATCTATAAATACATA
This sequence comes from Mesoplodon bidens, assembly GCF_964165515.1. Lineage (NCBI taxonomy): Eukaryota > Metazoa > Chordata > Mammalia > Artiodactyla > Ziphiidae > Mesoplodon > Mesoplodon bidens. Next base: position 410,013 of record NW_027671495.1, read on the forward strand.
AAAGAGGAATAAAATCTAACTTGAACCATAAAAGAAAAAAAAACCTGAACCCACCAGTTATACAGAGGAAAACCCCATCAGGGCACTTGCTCCAGCGGAAAACAATTCTGAAATTGGTCAGAGGTGGGGAATCATCTCCCATACAGCCAGCAACCCACACCCCACACAAGGAGCGTCCTCATTGCAAAGCTGGGGGACCGTGCCGAGGCATCTGTGAGTAAACGTAAGCTGAGCCCCAGGCCAGCTGCTGCTGAACTGTTCCCACCCTTCCCAGGTAAAACACCTGAATATGTACAAGGGCTTGAAAGCCTAGAGGAAGGGCCACGGAACCACACAAGTGACAGCCCACAGGCCAACTTGGTGCCTGCAGGCCAGCCAGGATGGTCCTGGCCCCGGGCGCTCTTCCAGAAGTTTTCCATTGCCCTGCCTGAGATACCCCTCCTGTCCCGGCCCCCACTGGTTTTTTCCTTCCTCACCTCTGTCCGGAGAGTGATTCCAGCGGAAGGTATGGGTGACACATCCTCTTCTTTATAGGTGGCAGCCTGGCAACTCCTGCAGAAAGGCCAGCAGAGCCCCACTCACACCGGGCCACCCACAAAGCCATGGCCCCTCACTCCCTCCCACCAGCACAGCCCCGAGACTGCTGACGGGGCAGAGAATCTGGAGTCAGGCACAGCTTCATGGGCTATTGCTGCCTGGAGCACTGTTTATATTGACCTCAACCAGGCACACCTGGGGAGGGCCGGCCGGCAGGGTAAGGCTGCCCAGGTCAGCTAATCCACAACCCTCAGGGAATCACATTGTTGAAAATGGACCTCGCTAAGGCAGAAGAGAAGTCAAGGAAAAAAAGGACACAATGCCATTTGCAGCCCCGTAGATGAGTCTGGAGGTAATCACGTGACTTGTAGTAAGTCAGAAAGTGAAAGACACATATCGTGTCATATCACTTATAGGTGTTACCTAAAAATGGATACCAGGGCAGATATTTCCACCGAGAAGGGCAATCACAGATTCATTAAAAAACTTATGGTTCACCAATGGAAAGGTGTGAGGATTGGTTTCATTACGATATCGGGGTTAACAGACATATACAAACACAGGGGACATATATAATCACCAAAGACCTACGGAATACCAAGAGAAGACTACTCAACATTCTGTCATAACGTACATGGGAAAAGGATCCCAGGAAGAACAGACATCTGTATATGTGTAAAAGAACCACATCTTCCACACCTACAACAAGCCAAACATTGTAATCAAACTTGCTGTAATACAAAATAAAAAAATAAATTAAAAACACGAACAAGAAGTAGTGAGACAAACTTGAGGGGCTTTCTCCTGGCACATTCCATTCTAAATTCCAATCTAGAACACGACTTCCATTGAGGCTCTGTTGCCCTAGTAACCAGATTCGGTAAGGGAGAACTGCTGCCACCTTGTGGCCGTATCACACAACAGCAGCTTTAGTCCCAGCGCTAATGGTCAGTTGATATTCAAAATCATTGCCAGCCTGTAAATGACACCTGCCCTGAAAACAAATCCTGGGGTCACATATCGACCAAAAAATTCAAAGGACGTCCATATTTCATTACGACCGTTTCAAAAGGCATATTTTACGCACATTAGTGTTCTGCTTCTATTTCTTTCTTTCTTTTTTGGTTAAAAAAAACGGGAATGGAAAAAGGCATCCCTCAGAATGGGAGAAAATCGTTGCAAACGAATCAATGGACAAAGGTTTAATCTCCAATATATATAAACAGCTCATGCAGCTTAATATTAGAAAAACAAACAACCCAATACAAAAATGGGCAGAAGACCTAAAGAGACGTTTCTTCAAAGAAGACACCGAGATGGCCAAGACGCACATGAAAAGCTGCTCAAGAGCACTAATTATTAGAGAAATGCAAATCAAAAGTACAATGAGGTATCACCTCACACCTGTTAGAATCGGCATCATCAGAAAATCTACAAACAACAAATTCTGGGGAGGGTGTGGACAAAAGGAGCCCTCTTCCACTATTGGTGGGAATGTAAATTGATACAGTCCCTATGGGGAACAGTAAGGAGTTTCCTTAAAAAAGCTAGAAATAGAATAACCCTCTGATCCAGCAATCCCACTTCTGGGCATATACCCAGAGAAAACCATAAATCAAAAAGGCACATTCACCACAATGTTCATTGCAGCACTATTTACAATAGCCAGGTAATGGAAGCAACCGAAATGCCCAGAGACAGACGAATGGATAAAGATGTGGTACATATATAAAATGGAATATTACTCAGCCATAAAAAGGAATGAAACTGGGTCATTTGTAGAGACATCGATGGATCTAGAGACTGTCATACAGAATGAAGTAAGTCAGAAAGAGGAAAACAAATATTGTATATTAATGCATATATGTCTAACCTAAAAATGGTACAGATGAACTGGTTTGCAGGGAAGAAATAGAGACACAGAGGTAGAGAACAAACGTATGGACACCAAGTGTGGGAAGCCATGGGGTGGTGGTGGTGGGATGATTTGGAGATTGGGATTGAACTGTATACATGTATATGCATAAAATACATAACCAATAATAACCTGCTGTATAAAAAATAAATAAAATTAAAGTTCAAAATTTTAAAAAATAAAATTTAAAAATAAAACAGAAAAAAGTTCTTCCCTTCACACAGATGCATTTATATGAATGAATCATTTCCATGCTTATATCTATAAATACATAAAAGAGGAATAAAATCTAACTTGAACCATAAAAGAAAAAAAAAAAAACCTGAACCCACCAGTTATACAGAGGAACACCCAATCAGGGCACTTGCTCCAGCGGAAAACAATTCTGAAATTGGTCAGAGGTGGGGAATCATCTCCCATACAGCCAGCAACCCACACCCCACACAAGGAGCGTCCTCATTGCGAAGCTGGGGGACCGTGCCGAGGCATCTGTGAGTAAACGTGAGCTGAGCCCCAGGCCAGCTGCTGCTGAACTGTTCCCACCCTTCCCAGGTAAAACACCTGAATATGTACAAGGGCTTGAAAGCCTAGAGGAAGGGCCACGGAACCACACAAGCGACAGCCCACAGGCCAACTTGGTGCCTGCAGGCCAGCCAGGATGGTCCTGGCCCCGGGCGCTCTTCCAGAAGTTTTCCATTGCCCTGCCTGAGATACCCCTCCTGTCCCGGCCCCCACTGGTTTTTTCCTTCCTCACCTCTGTCCGGAGAGTGATTCCAGCGGAAGGTATGGGTGACACATCCTCTTCTTTATAGGTGGCAGCCTGGCAACTCCTGCAGAAAGGCCAGCAGAGCCCCACTCACACCGGGCCACCCACAAAGCCATGGCCCCTCACTCCCTCCCACCAGCACAGCCCCGAGACTGCTGACGGGGCAGAGAATCTGGAGTCAGGCACAGCTTCAGGGGCTATTGCTGCCTGGAGCACTGTTTATATTGACCTCAACCAGGCACACCTGGGGAGGGCCGGCCGGCAGCGTAAGGCTGCCCAGGTCAGCTAATCCACAACCCTCAGGGAATCACATTGTTGAAAATGGACCTCGCTAAGGCAGAAGAGAAGTCAAGGAAAAAAAGGACACAATGCCATTTGCAGCCCCGTAGATGAGTCTGGAGGTAATCACGTGACTTGTAGTAAGTCAGAAAGTGAAAGACACATATCGTGTCATATCACTTATAGGTGTTACCTAAAAATGGATACCAGGGCAGATATTTCCACGGAGAAGGGCAATCACAGATTCATTAAAAAACTTATGGTTCACCAATGGAAAGGTGTGAGGATTGGTTTCATTACGATATCGGGGTTAACAGACATATACAAACACAGGGGACATATATAATCACCAAAGACCTACGGAATACCAAGAGAAGACTACTCAACATTCTGTCATAACGTACATGGGAAAAGGATCCCAGGAAGAACAGACATCTGTATATGTGTAAAAGAACCACATCTTCCACACCTACAACAAGCCAAACATTGTAATCAAACTTGCTGTAATACAAAATAAAAAAATAAATTAAAAACACGAACAAGAAGTAGTGAGACAAACTTGAGGGGCTTTCTCCTGGCACATTCCATTCTAAATTCCAATCTAGAACACGACTTCCATTGACGCTCTGTTGCCCTAGTAACCAGATTCGGTAAGGGAGAACTGCTGCCACCTTGTGGCCGTTTCACACAACAGCAGCTTTAATCCCAGCGCTAATGGTCAGTTGATATTCAAAATCATTGCCGGCCTGTAAATGACACCTGCCCTGAAAACAAATCCTGGGGTCACATATCGACCAAAAAATTCAAAGGACGTCCATATTTCAAAACGACCGTTTCAAAAGGCATATTTTACAGACATTAGTGTTCTGCTTCTATTTCTTTCTCTCTTTTTTGGTTAAAAAAAACGGGAATGGAAAAAGGCATCCCTCAGAATGGGAGAAAATCGTTGCAAACGAATCAATGCAAAAGGTTTAATCTCCAATATATATAAACAGCTCATGCACATTAATATTAGAAAAACAAACAACCCAATACAAATTGGGCAGAAGATCTAAAGAGACGTTTCTTCAAAGAAGACACCGAGATGGCCAAGACGCACATGAAAAGCTGCACAAGAGCACTAATTATTAGAGAAATGCAAATCAAAAGTACAATGAGGTATCACCTCACACCTGTTAGAATCGGCATCATCAGAAAATCTACAAACAACAAATTCTGGGGAGGGTGTGGACAAAAGGAGCCCTCTTCCACTATTGGTGGGAATGTAAATTGATACAGTCACTATGGGGAACAGTAAGGAGTTTCCTTAAAAAAGCTAGAAATAGAATTACCCTCTGATCCAGCAATCCCACTTCTGGGCATATACCCAGAGAAAACCATAAATCAAAAAGGCACATTCACCACAATGTTCATTGCAGCACTATTTACAATAGCCAGGTAATGGAAGCAACCGAAATGCCCAGAGACAGACGAATGGATAAAGATGTGGTACATATATAAAATGGAATATTACTCAGCCATAAAAAGGAATGAAACTGGGTCATTTGTAGAGACATCGATGGATCTAGAGACTGTCATACAGAATGAAGTAAGTCAGAAAGAGGAAAACAAATATTGTATATTAATGCATATATGGGGAACCTAAAAATGGTACAGATGAACTGGTTTGCAGGGAAGGAATAGAGACACAGAGGTAGAGAACAAACGTATGGACACCAAGTGTGGGAAGCCATGGGGTGGTGGGGGTGGGATGATTTGGAGATTGGGATTGAACTGTATACATGTATATGCATAAAATACATAACAAATAATAACCTGCTGTATAAAAAATAAATAGAATTAAAGTTCAAAATTTTAAAAAATAAAATTTAAAAATAAAACAGAAAAAAGTTCTTCCCTTCACACAGATGCATTTATATGAATGAATTATTTCCATGCTTATATCTATAAATACATAAAAGAGGAATAAAATCTAACTTGAACCATAAAAGAAAAAAAAACCTGAACCCACCAGTTATACAGAGGAAAACCCAATCAGGGCACTTGCTCCAGCGGAAAACAATTCTGAAATTGGTCAGAGGTGGGGAATCATCTCCCATACAGCCAGCAACCCACCCCCCACACAAGGAGCGTCCTCATTGCAAAGCTGGGGAACCGTGCCGAGGCATCTGTGAGTAAACGTGAGTGAGCCCCAGGCCAGCTGCTGCTGAACTGTTCCCACCCTTCCCAGGTAAAACACCTGAATATGTACAAGGGCTTGAAAGCCTAGAGGAAGGGCCATGGAACCACACAAGCGACAGCCCACAGGCCAACTTGGTGCCTGCAGGCCAGCCAGGATGGTCCTGGCCCCGGGCGCTCTTCCAGAAGTTTTCCATTGCCCTGCCTGAGATACCCCTCCTGTCCCGGCCCCCACTGGTTTTTTCCTTCCTCACCTCTGTCCGGAGAGAGATTCCAGCGGAAGGTATGGGTGACACATCCTCTTCTTTATAGGTGGCAGCCTGGCAACTCCTGCAGAAAGGCCAACAGAGCCCAACTCACACCGGGCAACCCACAAAGCCATGGCCCCTCACTCCCTCACACCAGCACAGCCCCGAGACTGCTGACGGGGCAGAGAATCTGGAGTCAGGCACAGCTTCATGGGCTATTGCTGCCTGGAGCACTGTTTATATTGACCTCAACCAGGCACACCTGGGGAGGGCCGGCCGGCAGGGTAAGGCTGCCCAGGTCAGCTAATCCACAACCCTCAGGGAATCACATTGTTGAAAATGGACCTCGCTAAGGCAGAATAGAAGTCAAGGAAAAAAAGGACACAATGCCATTTGCAGCCCCGTAGATGAGTCTGGAGGTAATCACGTGACTTGTAGTAAGTCAGAAAGTGAAAGACACATATCGTGTCATATCACTTATAGGTGTTACCTAAAAATGGATACCAGTGCAGATATTTCCACGGAGAAGGGCAATCACAGATTCATTAAAAAACTTATGGTTCACCAATGGAAAGGTGTGAGGATTGGTTTCATTACGATATCGGGGTTAACAGACATATACAAACACAGGGGACATATATAATCACCAAAGACCTACGGAATACCAAGAGAAGACTACTCAACATTCTGTCATAACGTACATGGGAAAAGGATCCCAGGAAGAACAGACATCTGTATATGTGTAAAAGAACCACATCTTCCACACCTACAACAAGCCAAACATTGTAATCAAACTTGCTGTAATACAAAATAAAAAAATAAATTAAAAACACGAACAAGAAGTAGTGAGACAAACTTGAGGGGCTTTCTCCTGGCACATTCCATTCTAAATTCCAATCTAGAACACGACTTCCATTGAGGCTCTGTTGCCCTAGTAACCAGATTCGTTAAGGGAGAACTGCTGCCACCTTGTGGCCGTTTCACACAACAGCAGCTTTAATCCCAGCGCTAATGGTCAGTTGATATTCAAAATCATTGCCGGCCTGTAAATGACACCTGCCCTGAAAACAAATCCTGGGGTCACATATCGACCAAAAAATTCAAAGGACGTCCATATTTCAAAACGACCGTTTCAAAAGGCATATTTTACGCACATTAGTGTTCTGCTTCTATTTCTTTCTTTCTTTTTTGGTTAAAAAAAACGGGAATGGAAAAAGGCATCCCTCAGAATGGGAGAAAATCGTTGCAAACGAATCAATGGACAAAGGTTTAATCTCCAATATATATAAACAGCTCATGCAGCTTAATATTAGAAAAACAAACAACCCAATACAAATTGGGCAGAAGATCTAAAGAGACGTTTCTTCAAAGAAGACACCGAGATGGCCAAGACGCACATGAAAAGCTGCTCAAGAGCACTAATTATTAGAGAAATGCAAATCAAAAGTACAATGAGGTATCACCTCACACCTGTTAGAATCGGCATCATCAGAAAATCTACAAACAACAAATTCTGGGGAGGGTGTGGACAAAAGGAGCCCTCTTCCACTATTGGTGGGAATGTAAATTGATACAGTCACTATGGGGAACAGTAAGGAGTTTCCTTAAAAAAGCTAGAAATAGAATTACCCTCTGATCCAGCAATCCCACTTCTGGGCATATACCCAGAGAAAACCATAAATCAAAAAGGCACATTCACCACAATGTTCATTGCAGCACTATTTACAATAGCCAGGTAATGGAAGCAACCGAAATGCCCAGAGACAGACGAATGGATAAAGATGTGGTACATATATAAAATGGAATATTACTCAGCCATAAAAAGGAATGAAACTGGGTCATTTGTAGAGACATCGATGGATCTAGAGACTGTCATACAGAATGAAGTAAGTCAGAAAGAGGAAAACAAATATTGTATATTAATGCATATATGGGGAACCTAAAAATGGTACAGATGAACTGGTTTGCAGGGAAGGAATAGAGACACAGAGGTAGAGAACAAACGTATGGACACCAAGTGTGGGAAGCCATGGGGTGGTGGGGGTGGGATGATTTGGAGATTGGGATTGAACTGTATACATGTATATGCATAAAATACATAACAAATAATAACCTGCTGTATAAAAAATAAATAGAATTAAAGTTCAAAATTTTAAAAAATAAAATTTAAAAATAAAACAGAAAAAAGTTCTTCCCTTCACACAGATGCATTTATATGAATGAATTATTTCCATGCTTATATCTATAAATACATAAAAGAGGAATAAAATCTAACTTGAACCATAAAAGAAAAAAAAAACCTGAACCCACCAGTTATACAGAGGAAAACCCAATCAGGGCACTTGCTCCAGCGGAAAACAATTCTGAAATTGGTCAGAGGTGGGGAATCATCTCCCATACAGCCAGCAACCCACCCCCCACACAAGGAGCGTCCTCATTGCAAAGCTGGGGAACGGTGCCGAGGCATCTGTGAGTAAACGTGAGTGAGCCCCAGGCCAGCTGCTGCTGAACTGTTCCCACCCTTCCCAGGTAAAACACCTGAATATGTACAAGGGCTTGAAAGCCTAGAGGAAGGGCCACGGAACCACACAAGCGACAGCCCACAGGCCAACTTGGTGCCTGCAGGCCAGCCAGGATGGTCCTGGCCCCGGGCGCTCTTCCAGAAGTTTTCCATTGCCCTGCCTGAGATACCCCTCCTGTCCCGGCCCCCACTGGTTTTTTCCTTCCTCAACTCTGTCCGGAGAGAAATTCCAGCGGAAGGTATGGGTGACACATCCTCTTCTTTATAGGTGGCAGCCTGGCAACTCCTGCAGAAAGGCCAGCAGAGCCCCACTCACACCGGGCCACCCACAAAGCCATGGCCCCTCACTCCCTCCCACCAGCACAGCCCCGAGACTGCTGACGGGGCAGAGAATCTGGAGTCAGGCACAGCTTCAGGGGCTATTGCTGCCTGGAGCACTGTTTATATTGACCTCAAGCAGGCACACCTGGGGAGGGCCGGCCGGCAGGGTAAGGCTGCCCAGGTCAGCTAATCCACAACCCTCAGGGAATCACATTGTTGAAAATGGACCTCGCTAAGGCAGAATAGAAGTCAAGGAAAAAAAGGACACAATGCCATTTGCAGCCCCGTAGATGAGTCTGGAGGTAATCATGTGACTTGTAGTAAGTCAGAAAGTGAAAGACACATATCGTGTCATATCACTTATAGGTGTTACCTAAAAATGGATACCAGGGCAGATATTTCCACAGAGAAGGGCAATCACAGATTCATTAAAAAACTTATGGTTCACCAATGGAAAGGTGTGAGGATTGGTTTCATTACGATATCGGTGTTAACAGACATATACAAACACAGGGGACATATATAATCACCAAAGACCTACGGAATACCAAGAGAAGACTACTCAACATTCTGTCATAACGTACATGGGAAAAGGATCCCAGGAAGAACAGACATCTGTATATGTGTAAAAGAACCACATCTTCCACACCTACAACAAGCCAAACATTGTAATCAAACTTGCTGTAATACAAAATAAAAAAATAAATTAAAAACACGAACAAGAAGTAGTGAGACAAACTTGAGGGGCTTTCTCCTGGCACATTCCATTCTAAATTCCAATCTAGAACACGACTTCCATTGAGGCTCTGTTGCCCTAGTAACCAGATTCGGTAAGGGAGAACTGCTGCCACCTTGTGGCCGTTTCACACAACAGCAGCTTTAATCCCAGCGCTAATGGTCAGTTGATATTCAAAATCATTGCCGGCCTGTAAATGACACCTGACCTGAAAACAAATCCTGGGGTCACATATCGACCAAAAAATTCAAAGGACGTCCATATTTCAAAACGACCGTTTCAAAAGGCATATTTTACGCACATTAGTGTTCTGCTTCTATTTCTTTCTTTCTTTTTTGGTTAAAAAAAACGGGAATGGAAAAAGGCATCCCTCAGAATGGGAGAAAATCGTTGCAAACGAATCAATGCAAAAGGTTTAATCTCCAATATATATAAACAGCTCATGCAGATTAATATTAGAAAAACAAACAACCCAATACAAATTGGGCAGAAGATCTAAAGAGACGTTTCTTCAAAGAAGACACCGAGATGGCCAAGACGCACATGAAAAGCTGCTCAAGAGCACTAATTATTAGAGAAATGCAAATCAAAAGTACAATGAGGTATCACCTCACACCTGTTAGAATCGGCATCATCAGAAAATCTACAAACAACAAATTCTGGGGAGGGTGTGGACAAAAGGAGCCCTCTTCCACTATTGGTGGGAATGTAAATTGATACAGTCACTATGGGGAACAGTAAGGAGTTTCCTTAAAAAAGCTAGAAATAGAATTACCCTCTGATCCAGCAATCCCACTTCTGGGCATATACCCAGAGAAAACCATAAATCAAAAAGGCACATTCACCACAATGTTCATTGCAGCACTATTTACAATAGCCAGGTAATGGAAGCAACCGAAATGCCCACAGACAGACGAATGGATAAAGATGTGGGACATATATAAAATCGAATATTACTCAGCCATAAAAAGGAATGAAACTGGGTCATTTGTAGAGACATCGATGGATCTAGAGACTGTCATACAGAATGAAGTAAGTCAGAAAGAGGAAAACAAATATTGTATATTAATGCATATATGGGGAACCTAAAAATGGTACAGATGAACTGGTTTGCAGGGAAGAAATAGAGACACAGAGGTAGAGAACAAACGTATGGACACCAAGTGTGGGAAGCCATGGGGTGGTGGTGGTGGGATGATTTGGAGATTGGGATGGAACTGTATACATGTATATGCATAAAATACATAACAAATAATAACCTGCTGTATAAAAAATAAATAAAATTAAAGTTCAAAATTTTAAAAAATAAAATTTAAAAATAAAACAGAAAAAAGTTCTTCCCTTCACACAGATGCATTTATATGAATGAATTATTTCCATGCTTATATCTATAAATACATAAAAGAGGAATAAAATCTAACTTGAACCATAAAAGAAAAAAAAAACCTGAACCCACCAGTTATACAGAGGAACACCCCATCAGGGCACTTGCTCCAGCGGAAAACAATTCTGAAATTGGTCAGAGGTGGGGAATCATCTCCCATACAGCCAGCAACCCACCCCCCACACAAGGAGCGTCCTCATTGCAAAGCTGGGGGACCGTACCAAGGCATCTGTGAGTAAACGTGAGCTGAGCCCCAGGCCAGCTGCTGCTGAACTGTTCCCACCCTTCCCAGGTAAAACACCTGAATATGTACAAGGGCTTGAAAGCCTAGAGGAAGGGCCACGGAACCACACAAGCGACAGCCCACAGGCCAACTTGGTGCCTGCAGGCCAGCCAGGATGGTCCTGGCCCCGGGCGCTCTTCCAGAAGTTTTCCATTGCCCTGCCTGAGATACCCCTCCTGTCCCGGCCCCCACTGGTTTTTTCCTTCCTCACCTCTGTCCGGAGAGAGATTCCAGCGGAAGGTATGGGTGACACATCCTCTTCTTTATAGGTGGCAGCCTGGCAACTCCTGCAGAAAGGCCAGCAGAGCCCCACTCACACCGGGCCACCCACAAAGCCATGGCCCCTCACTCCCTCCCACCAGCACAGCCCCGAGACTGCTGACGGGGCAGAGAATCTGGAGTCAGGCACAGCTTCAGGGGCTATTGCTGCCTGGAGCACTGTTTATATTGACCTCAAGCAGGCACACCTGGGGAGGGCCGGCCGGCAGGGTAAGGCTGCCCAGGTCAGCTAATCCACAACCCTCAGGGAATCACATTGTTGAAAATGGACCTCGCTAAGGCAGAATAGAAGTCAAGGAAAAAAAGGACACAATGCCATTTGCAGCCCCGTTGATGAGTCTGGAGGTAATCACGTGACTTGTAGTAAGTCAGAAAGTGAAAGACACATATCGTGTCATATCACTTATAGGTGTTACCTAAAAATGGATACCAGGGCAGATATTTCCATGGAGAAGGGCAATCACAGATTCATTAAAAAACTTATGGTTCACCAATGGAAAGGTGTGAGGATTGGTTTCATTACGATATCGGTGTTAACAGACATATACAAACACAGGGGACATATATAATCACCAAAGACCTACGGAATACCAAGAGAAGACTACTCAACATTCTGTCATAACGTACATGGGAAAAGGATCCCAGGAAGAACAGACATCTGTATATGTGTAAAAGAACCACATCTTCCACACCTACAACAAGCCAAACATTGTAATCAAACTTGCTGTAATACAAATTAAACAAATAAATTAAAAACACGAACAAGAAGTAGTGAGACAAACTTGAGGGGCTTTCTCCTGGCACATTCCATTCTAAATTCCAATCTAGAACACGACTTCCATTGAGGCTCTGTTGCCCTAGTAACCAGATTCGGTAAGGGAGAACTGCTGCCACCTTGTGGCCGTTTCACACAACAGCAGCTTTAATCCCAGCGCTAATGGTCAGTTGATATTCAAAATCATTGCCGGCCTGTAAATGACACCTGCCCTGAAAACAAATCCTGGGGTCACATATCGACCAAAAAATTCAAAGGACGTCCATATTTCAAAACGACCGTTTCAAAAGGCATATTTTACGCACATTAGTGTTCTGCTTCTATTTCTTTCTTTCTTTTTTGGTTAAAAAAAACGGGAATGGAAAAAGGCATCCCTCAGAATGGGAGAAAATCGTTGCAAACGAATCAATGCAAAAGGTTTAATCTCCAATATATATAAACAGCTCATGCAGATTAATATTAGAAAAACAAACAACCCAATACAAATTGGGCAGAAGATCTAAAGAGACGTTTCTTCAAAGAAGACACCGAGATGGCCAAGACGCACATGAAAAGCTGCTCAAGAGCACTAATTATTAGAGAAATGCAAATCAAAAGTACAATGAGGTATCACCTCACACCTGTTAGAATCGGCATCATCAGAAAATCTACAAACAACAAATTCTGGGGAGGGTGTGGACAAAAGGAGCCCTCTTCCACTATTGGTGGGAATGTAAATTGATACAGTCACTATGGGGAACAGTAAGGAGTTTCCTTAAAAAAGCTAGAAATAGAATTACCCTCTGATCCAGCAATCCCACTTCTGGGCATATACCCAGAGAAAACCATAAATCAAAAAGGCACATTCACCACAATGTTCATTGCAGCACTATTTACAATAGCCAGGTAATGGAAGCAACCGAAATGCCCACAGACAGACGAATGGATAAAGATGTGGGACATATATAAAATCGAATATTACTCAGCCATAAAAAGGAATGAAACTGGGTCATTTGTAGAGACATCGATGGATCTAGAGACTGTCATACAGAATGAAGTAAGTCAGAAAGAGGAAAACAAATATTGTATATTAATGCATATATGGGGAACCTAAAAATGGTACAGATGAACTGGTTTGCAGGGAAGAAATAGAGACACAGAGGTAGAGAACAAACGTATGGACACCAAGTGTGGGAAGCCATGGGTTGGTGGTCGTGGGATGATTTGGAGATTGGGATTGAACTGTATAAATGTATATGCATAAAATACATAACCAATAATAACCTGCTGTATAAAAAATAAATAGAATTAAAGTTCAAAATTTTAAAAAATAAAATTTAAAAATAAAACAGAAAAAAGTTCTTCCCTTCACACAGATGCATTTATATGAATGAATTATTTCCATGCTTATATCTATAAATACATAAAAGAAGAATAAAATCTAACTTGAAACATAAAAGAAAAAAAAAACCTGAACCCACCAGTTATACAGAGGAACACCCAATCAGGGCACTTGCTCCAGCGGAAAACAATTCTGAAATTGGTCAGAGGTGGGGAATCATCTCCCATACAGCCAGCAACCCACCCCCCACACAAGGAGCGTCCTCATTGCAAAGCTGGGGGACCGTACCAAGGCATCTGTGAGTAAACGTGAGCTGAGCCCCAGGCCAGCTGCTGCTGAACTGTTCCCACCCTTCCCAGGTAAAACACCTGAATATGTACAAGGGCTTGAAAGCCTAGAGGAAGGGCCACGGAACCACACAAGCGACAGCCCACAGGCCAACTTGGTGCCTGCAGGCCAGCCAGGATGGTCCTGGCCCCGGGCGCTCTTCCAGAAGTTTTCCATTGCCCTGCCTGAGATACCCCTCCTGTCCCGGCCCCCACTGGTTTTTTCCTTCCTCACCTCTGTCCGGAGAGAGATTCCAGCGGAAGGTATGGGTGACACATCCTCTTCTTTATAGGTGGCAGCCTGGCAACTCCTGCAGAAAGGCCAACAGAGCCCCACTCACACCGGGCAACCCACAAAGCCATGGCCCCTCACTCCCTCACACCAGCACAGCCCCGAGACTGCTGACGGGGCAGAGAATCTGGAGTCAGGCACAGCTTCATGGGCTATTGCTGCCTGGAGCACTGTTTATATTGACCTCAACCAGGCACACCTGGGGAGGGCCGGCCGGCAGGGTAAGGCTGCCCAGGTCAGCTAATCCACAACCCTCAGGGAATCACATTGTTGAAAATGGACCTCGCTAAGGCAGAATAGAAGTCAAGGAAAAAAAGGACACAATGCCATTTGCAGCCCCGTAGATGAGTCTGGAGGTAATCACGTGACTTGTAGTAAGTCAGAAAGTGAAAGACACATATCGTGTCATATCACTTATAGGTGTTACCTAAAAATGGATACCAGGGCAGATATTTCCACGGAGAAGGGCAATCACAGATTCATTAAAAAACTTATGGTTCACCAATGGAAAGGTGTGAGGATTGGTTTCATTACGATATCGGGGTTAACAGACATATACAAACACAGGGGACATATATAATCACCAAAGACCTACGGAATACCAAGAGAAGACTACTCAACATTCTGTCATAACGTACATGGGAAAAGGATCCCAGGATGAACAGACATCTGTATATGTGTAAAAGAACCACATCTTCCACACCTACAACAAGCCAAACATTGTAATCAAACTTGCTGTAATACAAAATAAAAAAATAAATTAAAAACACGAACAAGAAGTAGTGAGACAAACTTGAGGGGCTTTCTCCTGGCACATTCCATTCTAAATTCCAATCTAGAACACGACTTCCATTGAGGCTCTGTTGCCCTACTAACCAGATTCGGTAAGGGAGAACTGCTGCCACCTTGTGGCCGTTTCACACAACAGCAGCTTTAATCCCAGCGCTAATGGTCAGTTGATATTCAAAATCATTGCCGGCCTGTAAATGACACCTGCCCTGAAAACAAATCCTGGGGTCACATATCGACCAAAAAATTCAAAGGACGTCCATATTTCAAAACGACCGTTTCAAAAGGCATATTTTACGCACATTAGTGTTCTGCTTCTATTTCTTTCTTTCTTTTTTGGTTAAAAAAAACGGGAATGGAAAAAGGCATCCCTCAGAATGGGAGAAAATCGTTGCAAACGAATCAATGGACAAAGGTTTAATCTCCAATATATATAAACAGCTCATGCAGCTTAATATTAGAAAAACAAACAACCCAATACAAATTGGGCAGAAGATCTAAAGAGACGTTTCTTCAAAGAAGACACCGAGATGGCCAAGACGCACATGAAAAGCTGCTCAAGAGCACTAATTATTAGAGAAATGCAAATCAAAAGTACAATGAGGTATCACCTCACACCTGTTAGAATCGGCATCATCAGAAAATCTACAAACAACAAATTCTGGGGAGGGTGTGGACAAAAGGAGCCCTCTTCCACTATTGGTGGGAATGTAAATTGATACAGTCACTATGGGGAACAGTAAGGAGTTTCCTTAAAAAAGCTAGAAATAGAATTACCCTCTGATCCAGCAATCCCACTTCTGGGCATATACCCAGAGAAAACCATAAATCAAAAAGGCACATTCACCACAATGTTCATTGCAGCACTATTTACAATAGCCAGGTAATGGAAGCAACCGAAATGCCCACAGACAGACGAATGGATAAAGATGTGGGACATATATAAAATCGAATATTACTCAGCCATAAAAAGGAATGAAACTGGGTCATTTGTAGAGACATCGATGGATCTAGAGAATGTCATACAGAATGAAGTAAGTCAGAAAGAGGAAAACAAATATTGTATATTAATGCATATATGGGGAACCTAAAAATGGTACAGATGAACTGGTTTGCAGGGAAGGAATAGAGACACAGAGGTAGAGAACAAACGTATGGACACCAAGTGTGGGAAGCCATGGGGTGGTGGGGGTGGGATGATTTGGAGATTGGGATTGAACTGTATACATGTATATGCATAAAATACATAACAAATAATAACCTGCTGTATAAAAAATAAATAGAATTAAAGTTCAAAATTTTAAAAAATAAAATTTAAATATAAAACAGAAAAAAGTTCTTCCCTTCACACAGATGCATTTATATGAATGAATTATTTCCATGCTTATATCTATAAATACATAAAAGAGGAATAAAATCTAACTTGAACCATAAAAGAAAAAAAAAACCTGAACCCACCAGTTATACAGAGGAAAACCCAATCAGGGCACTTGCTCCAGCGGAAAACAATTCTGAAATTGGTCAGAGGTGGGGAATCATCTCCCATACAGCCAGCAACCCACCCCCCACACAAGGAGCGTCCTCATTGCAAAGCTGGGGAACCGTGCCGAGGCATCTGTGAGTAAACGTGAGTGAGCCCCAGGCCAGCTGCTGCTGAACTGTTCCCACCCTTCCCAGGTAAAACACCTGAATATGTACAAGGGCTTGAAAGCCTAGAGGAAGGGCCACGGAACCACACAAGCGACAGCCCACAGGCCAACTTGGTGCCTGCAGGCCAGCCAGGATGGTCCTGGCCCCGGGCGCTCTTCCAGAAGTTTTCCATTGCCCTGCCTGAGATACCCCTCCTGTCCCGGCCCCCACTGGTTTTTTCCTTCCTCAACTCTGTCCGGAGAGAAATTCCAGCGGAAGGTATGGGTGACACATCCTCTTCTTTATAGGTGGCAGCCTGGCAACTCCTGCAGAAAGGCCAGCAGAGCCCCACTCACACCGGGCCACCCACAAAGCCATGGCCCCTCACTCCCTCCCACCAGCACAGCCCCGAGACTGCTGACGGGGCAGAGAATCTGGAGTCAGGCACAGCTTCAGGGGCTATTGCTGCCTGGAGCACTGTTTATATTGACCTCAAGCAGGCACACCTGGGGAGGGCCGGCCGGCAGGGTAAGGCTGCCCAGGTCAGCTAATCCACAACCCTCAGGGAATCACATTGTTGAAAATGGACCTCGCTAAGGCAGAATAGAAGTCAAGGAAAAAAAGGACACAATGCCATTTGCAGCCCCGTAGATGAGTCTGGAGGTAATCATGTGACTTGTAGTAAGTCAGAAAGTGAAAGACACATATCGTGTCATATCACTTATAGGTGTTACCTAAAAATGGATACCAGGGCAGATATTTCCACAGAGAAGGGCAATCACAGATTCATTAAAAAACTTATGGTTCACCAATGGAAAGGTGTGAGGATTGGTTTCATTACGATATCGGTGTTAACAGACATATACAAACACAGGGGACATATATAATCACCAAAGACCTACGGAATACCAAGAGAAGACTACTCAACATTCTGTCATAACGTACATGGGAAAAGGATCCCAGGAAGAACAGACATCTGTATATGTGTAAAAGAACCACATCTTCCACACCTACAACAAGCCAAACATTGTAATCAAACTTGCTGTAATACAAAATAAAAAAATAAATTAAAAACACGAACAAGAAGTAGTGAGACAAACTTGAGGGGCTTTCTCCTGGCACATTCCATTCTAAATTCCAATCTAGAACACGACTTCCATTGAGGCTCTGTTGCCCTAGTAACCAGATTCGGTAAGGGAGAACTGCTGCCACCTTGTGGCCGTTTCACACAACAGCAGCTTTAATCCCAGCGCTAATGGTCAGTTGATATTCAAAATCATTGCCGGCCTGTAAATGACACCTGCCCTGAAAACAAATCCTGGGGTCACATATCGACCAAAAAATTCAAAGGACGTCCATATTTCAAAACGACCGTTTCAAAAGGCATATTTTACGCACATTAGTGTTCTGCTTCTATTTCTTTCTTTCTTTTTTGGTTAAAAAAAACGGGAATGGAAAAAGGCATCCCTCAGAATGGGAGAAAATCGTTGCAAACGAATCAATGCAAAAGGTTTAATCTCCAATATATATAAACAGCTCATGCAGATTAATATTAGAAAAACAAACAACCCAATACAAATTGGGCAGAAGATCTAAAGAGACGTTTCTTCAAAGAAGACACCGAGATGGCCAAGACGCACATGAAAAGCTGCTCAAGAGCACTAATTATTAGAGAAATGCAAATCAAAAGTACAATGAGGTATCACCTCACACCTGTTAGAATCGGCATCATCAGAAAATCTACAAACAACAAATTCTGGGGAGGGTGTGGACAAAAGGAGCCCTCTTCCACTATTGGTGGGAATGTAAATTGATACAGTCACTATGGGGAACAGTAAGGAGTTTCCTTAAAAAAGCTAGAAATAGAATTACCCTCTGATCCAGCAATCCCACTTCTGGGCATATACCCAGAGAAAACCATAAATCAAAAAGGCACATTCACCACAATGTTCATTGCAGCACTATTTACAATAGCCAGGTAATGGAAGCAACCGAAATGCCCAGAGACAGACGAATGGATAAAGATGTGGTACATATATAAAATGGAATATTACTCAGCCATAAAAAGGAATGAAACTGGGTCATTTGTAGAGACATCGATGGATCTAGAGACTGTCATACAGAATGAAGTAAGTCAGAAAGAGGAAAACAAATATTGTATATTAATGCATATATGGGGAACCTAAAAATGGTACAGATGAACTGGTTTGCAGGGAAGGAATAGAGACACAGAGGTAGAGAACAAACGTATGGACACCAAGTGTGGGAAGCCATGGGGTGGTGGGGGTGGGATGATTTGGAGATTGGGATTGAACTGTATACATGTATATGCATAAAATACATAACAAATAATAACCTGCTGTATAAAAAATAAATAGAATTAAAGTTCAAAATTTTAAAAAATAAAATTTAAAAATAAAACAGAAAAAAGTTCTTCCCTTCACACAGATGCATTTATATGAATGAATTATTTCCATGCTTATATCTATAAATACATAAAAGAGGAATAAAATCTAACTTGAACCATAAAAGAAAAAAAAAACCTGAACCCACCAGTTATACAGAGGAAAACCCAATCAGGGCACTTGCTCCAGCGGAAAACAATTCTGAAATTGGTCAGAGGTGGGGAATCATCTCCCATACAGCCAGCAACCCACCCCCCACACAAGGAGCGTCCTCATTGCAAAGCTGGGGAACGGTGCCGAGGCATCTGTGAGTAAACGTGAGTGAGCCCCAGGCCAGCTGCTGCTGAACTGTTCCCACCCTTCCCAGGTAAAACACCTGAATATGTACAAGGGCTTGAAAGCCTAGAGGAAGGGCCACGGAACCACACAAGCGACAGCCCACAGGCCAACTTGGTGCCTGCAGGCCAGCCAGGATGGTCCTGGCCCCGGGCGCTCTTCCAGAAGTTTTCCATTGCCCTGCCTGAGATACCCCTCCTGTCCCGGCCCCCACTGGTTTTTTCCTTCCTCACCTCTGTCCGGAGAGAAATTCCAGCGGAAGGTATGGGTGACACATCCTCTTCTTTATAGGTGGCAGCCTGGCAACTCCTGCAGAAAGGCCAGCAGAGCCCCACTCACACCGGGCCACCCACAAAGCCATGGCCCCTCACTCCCTCCCACCAGCACAGCCCCGAGACTGCTGACGGGGCAGAGAATCTGGAGTCAGGCACAGCTTCAGGGGCTATTGCTGCCTGGAGCACTGTTTATATTGACCTCAAGCAGGCACACCTGGGGAGGGCCGGCCGGCAGGGTAAGGCTGCCCAGGTCAGCTAATCCACAACCCTCAGGGAATCACATTGTTGAAAATGGACCTCGCTAAGGCAGAAGAGAAGTCAAGGAAAAAAAGGACACAATGCCATTTGCAGCCCCGTTGATGAGTCTGGAGGTAATCACGTGACTTGTAGTAAGTCAGAAAGTGAAAGACACATATCGTGTCATATCACTTATAGGTGTTACCTAAAAATGGATACCAGGGCAGATATTTCCATGGAGAAGGGCAATCACAGATTCATTAAAAAACTTATGGTTCACCAATGGAAAGGTGTGAGGATTGGTTTCATTACGATATCGGTGTTAACAGACATATACAAACACAGGGGACATATATAATCACCAAAGACCTACGGAATACCAAGAGAAGACTACTCAACATTCTGTCATAACGTACATGGGAAAAGGATCCCAGGAAGAACAGACATCTGTATATGTGTAAAAGAACCACATCTTCCACACCTACAACAAGCCAAACATTGTAATCAAACTTGCTGTAATACAAAATAAACAAATAAATTAAAAACACGAACAAGAAGTAGTGAGACAAACTTGAGGGGCTTTCTCCTGGCACATTCCATTCTAAATTCCAATCTAGAACACGACTTCCATTGAGGCTCTGTTGCCCTAGTAACCAGATTCGGTAAGGGAGAACTGCTGCCACCTTGTGGCCGTTTCACACAACAGCAGCTTTAATCCCAGCGCTAATGGTCAGTTGATATTCCAAATCATTGCCGGCCTGTAAATGACACCTGCCCTGAAAACAAATCCTGGGGTCACATATCGACCAAAAAATTCAAAGGACGTCCATATTTCAAAACGACCGTTTCAAAAGGCATATTTTACGCACATTAGTGTTCTGCTTCTATTTCTTTCTTTCTTTTTTGGTTAAAAAAAACGGGAATGGAAAAAGGCATCCCTCAGAATGGGAGAAAATCGTTGCAAACGAATCAATGCAAAAGGTTTAATCTCCAATATATATAAACAGCTCATGCAGATTAATATTAGAAAAACAAACAACCCAATACAAATTGGGCAGAAGATCTAAAGAGACGTTTCTTCAAAGAAGACACCGAGATGGCCAAGACGCACATGAAAAGCTGCTCAAGAGCACTAATTATTAGAGAAATGCAAATCAAAAGTACAATGAGGTATCACCTCACACCTGTTAGAATCGGCATCATCAGAAAATCTACAAACAACAAATTCTGGGGAGGGTGTGGACAAAAGGAGCCCTCTTCCACTATTGGTGGGAATGTAAATTGATACAGTCACTATGGGGAACAGTAAGGAGTTTCCTTAAAAAAGCTAGAAATAGAATTACCCTCTGATCCAGCAATCCCACTTCTGGGCATATACCCAGAGAAAACCATAAATCAAAAAGGCACATTCACCACAATGTTCATTGCAGCACTATTTACAATAGCCAGGTAATGGAAGCAACCGAAATGCCCACAGACAGACGAATGGATAAAGATGTGGGACATATATAAAATCGAATATTACTCAGCCATAAAAAGGAATGAAACTGGGTCATTTGTAGAGACATCGATGGATCTAGAGACTGTCATACAGAATGAAGTAAGTCAGAAAGAGGAAAACAAATATTGTATATTAATGCATATATGGGGAACCTAAAAATGGTACAGATGAACTGGTTTGCAGGGAAGAAATAGAGACACAGAGGTAGAGAACAAACGTATGGACACCAAGTGTGGGAAGCCATGGGTTGGTGGTGGTGGGATGATTTGGAGATTGGGATTGAACTGTATACATGTATATGCATAAAATACATAACCAATAATAACCTGCTGTATAAAAAATAAATAGAATTAAAGTTCAAAATTTTAAAAAATAAAATTTAAAAATAAAACAGAAAAAAGTTCTTCCCTTCACACAGATGCATTTATATGAATGAATTATTTCCATGCTTATATCTATAAATACATAAAAGAGGAATAAAATCTAACTTGAACCATAAAAGAAAAAAAAAACCTGAACCCACCAGTTATACAGAGGAACACCCAATCAGGGCACTTGCTCCAGCGGAAAACAATTCTGAAATTGGTCAGAGGTGGGGAATCATCTCCCATACAGCCAGCAACCCACCCCCCACACAAGGAGCGTCCTCATTGCAAAGCTGGGGGACCGTACCAAGGCATCTGTGAGTAAACGTGAGCTGAGCCCCAGGCCAGCTGCTGCTGAACTGTTCCCACCCTTCCCAGGTAAAACACCTGAATATGTACAAGGGCTTGAAAGCCTAGAGGAAGGGCCACGGAACCACACAAGCGACAGCCCACAGGCCAACTTGGTGCCTGCAGGCCAGCCAGGATGGTCCTGGCCCCGGGCGCTCTTCCAGAAGTTTTCCATTGCCCTGCCTGAGATACCCCTCCTGTCCCGGCCCCCACTGGTTTTTTCCTTCCTCACCTCTGTCCGGAGAGAGATTCCAGCGGAAGGTATGGGTGACACATCCTCTTCTTTATAGGTGGCAGCCTGGCAACTCCTGCAGAAAGGCCAACAGAGCCCCACTCACACCGGGCAACCCACAAAGCCATGGCCCCTCACTCCCTCACACCAGCACAGCCCCGAGACTGCTGACGGGGCAGAGAATCTGGAGTCAGGCACAGCTTCATGGGCTATTGCTGCCTGGAGCACTGTTTATATTGACCTCAACCAGGCACACCAGGGGAGGGCCGGCCGGCAGGGTAAGGCTGCCCAGGTCAGCTAATCCACAACCCTCAGGGAATCACATTGTTGAAAATGGATCTCGCTAAGGCAGAATAGAAGTCAAGGAAAAAAAGGACACAATGCCATTTGCAGCCCCGTAGATGAGTCTGGAGGTAATCACGTGACTTGTAGTAAGTCAGAAAGTGAAAGACACATATCGTGTCATATCACTTATAGGTGTTACCTAAAAATGGATACCAGGGCAGATATTTCCACGGAGAAGGGCAATCACAGATTCATTAAAAAACTTATGGTTCACCAATGGAAAGGTGTGAGGATTGGTTTCATTACGATATCGGGGTTAACAGACATATACAAACACAGGGGACATATATAATCACCAAAGACCTACGGAATACCAAGAGAAGACTACTCAACATTCTGTCATAACGTACATGGGAAAAGGATCCCAGGAAGAACAGACATCTGTATATGTGTAAAAGAACCACATCTTCCACACCTACAACAAGCCAAACATTGTAATCAAACTTGCTGTAATACAAAATAAAAAAATAAATTAAAAACACGAACAAGAAGTAGTGAGACAAACTTGAGGGGCTTTCTCCTGGCACATTCCATTCTAAATTCCAATCTAGAACACGACTTCCATTGAGGCTCTGTTGCCCTAGTAACCAGATTCGGTAAGGGAGAACTGCTGCCACCTTGTGGCCGTTTCACACAACAGCAGCTTTAATCCCAGCGCTAATGGTCAGTTGATATTCAAAATCATTGCCGGCCTGTAAATGACACCTGCCCTGAAAACAAATCCTGGGGTCACATATCGACCAAAAAATTCAAAGGACGTCCATATTTCAAAACGACCGTTTCAAAAGGCATATTTTACGCACATTAGTGTTCTGCTTCTATTTCTTTCTTTCTTTTTTGGTTAAAAAAAACGGGAATGGAAAAAGGCATCCCTCAGAATGGGAGAAAATCGTTGCAAACGAATCAATGGACAAAGGTTTAATCTTCAATATATATAAACAGCTCATGCAGCTTAATATTAGAAAAACAAACAACCCAATACAAATTGGGCAGAAGATCTAAAGAGACGTTTCTTCAAAGAAGACACCGAGATGGCCAAGACGCACATGAAAAGCTGCTCAAGAGCACTAATTATTAGAGAAATGCAAATCAAAAGTACAATGAGGTATCACCTCACACCTGTTAGAATCGGCATCATCAGAAAATCTACAAACAACAAATTCTGGGGAGGGTGTGGACAAAAGGAGCCCTCTTCCACTATTGGTGGGAATGTAAATTGATACAGTCACTATGGGGAACAGTAAGGAGTTTCCTTAAAAAAGCTAGAAATAGAATTACCCTCTGATCCAGCAATCCCACTTCTGGGCATATACCCAGAGAAAACCATAAATCAAAAAGGCACATTCACCACAATGTTCATTGCAGCACTATTTACAATAGCCAGGTAATGGAAGCAACCGAAATGCCCACAGACAGACGAATGGATAAAGATGTGGGACATATATAAAATCGAATATTACTCAGCCATAAAAAGGAATGAAACTGGGTCATTTGTAGAGACATCGAAGGATCTAGAGACTGTCATACAGAATGAAGTAAGTCAGAAAGAGGAAAACAAATATTGTATATTAATGCATATATGGGGAACCTAAAAATGGTACAGATGAACTGGTTTGCAGGGAAGGAATAGAGACACAGAGGTAGAGAACAAACGTATGGACACCAAGTGTGGGAAGCCATGGGGTGGTGGGGGTGGGATGATTTGGAGATTGGGATTGAACTGTATACATGTATATGCATAAAATACATAACAAATAATAACCTGCTGTATAAAAAATAAATAGAATTAAAGTTCAAAATTTTAAAAAATAAAATTTAAATATAAAACAGAAAAAAGTTCTTCCCTTCACACAGATGCATTTATATGAATGAATTATTTCCATGCTTATATCTATAAATACATAAAAGAGGAATAAAATCTAACTTGAACCATAAAAGAAAAAAAAAACCTGAACCCACCAGTTATACAGAGGAAAACCCAATCAGGGCACTTGCTCCAGCGGAAAACAATTCTGAAATTGGTCAGAGGTGGGGAATCATCTCCCATACAGCCAGCAACCCACCCCCCACACAAGGAGCGTCCTCATTGCAAAGCTGGGGAACCGTGCCGAGGCATCTGTGAGTAAACGTGAGTGAGCCCCAGGCCAGCTGCTGCTGAACTGTTCCCACCCTTCCCAGGTAAAACACCTGAATATGTACAAGGGCTTGAAAGCCTAGAGGAAGGGCCACGGAACCACACAAGCGACAGCCCACAGGCCAACTTGGTGCCTGCAGGCCAGCCAGGATGGTCCTGGCCCCGGGCGCTCTTCCAGAAGTTTTCCATTGCCCTGCCTGAGATACCCCTCCTGTCCCGGCCCCCACTGGTTTTTTCCTTCCTCAACTCTGTCCGGAGAGAAATTCCAGCGGAAGGTATGGGTGACACATCCTCTTCTTTATAGGTGGCAGCCTGGCAACTCCTGCAGAAAGGCCAGCAGAGCCCCACTCACACCGGGCCACCCACAAAGCCATGGCCCCTCACTCCCTCCCACCAGCACAGCCCCGAGACTGCTGACGGGGCAGAGAATCTGGAGTCAGGCACAGCTTCAGGGGCTATTGCTGCCTGGAGCACTGTTTATATTGACCTCAAGCAGGCACACCTGGGGAGGGCCGGCCGGCAGGGTAAGGCTGCCCAGGTCAGCTAATCCACAACCCTCAGGGAATCACATTGTTGAAAATGGACCTCGCTAAGGCAGAATAGAAGTCAAGGAAAAAAAGGACACAATGCCATTTGCAGCCCCGTAGATGAGTCTGGAGGTAATCATGTGACTTGTAGTAAGTCAGAAAGTGAAAGACACATATCGTGTCATATCACTTATAGGTGTTACCTAAAAATGGATACCAGGGCAGATATTTCCACAGAGAAGGGCAATCACAGATTCATTAAAAAACTTATGGTTCACCAATGGAAAGGTGTGAGGATTGGTTTCATTACGATATCGGTGTTAACAGACATATACAAACACAGGGGACATATATAATCACCAAAGACCTACGGAATACCAAGAGAAGACTACTCAACATTCTGTCATAACGTACATGGGAAAAGGATCCCAGGAAGAACAGACATCTGTATATGTGTAAAAGAACCACATCTTCCACACCTACAACAAGCCAAACATTGTAATCAAACTTGCTGTAATACAAAATAAAAAAATAAATTAAAAACACGAACAAGAAGTAGTGAGACAAACTTGAGGGGCTTTCTCCTGGCACATTCCATTCTAAATTCCAATCTAGAACACGACTTCCATTGAGGCTCTGTTGCCCTACTAACCAGATTCGGTAAGGGAGAACTGCTGCCACCTTGTGGCCGTTTCACACAACAGCAGCTTTAATCCCAGCGCTAATGGTCAGTTGATATTCAAAATCATTGCCGGCCTGTAAATGACACCTGCCCTGAAAACAAATCCTGGGGTCACATATCGACCAAAAAATTCAAAGGACGTCCATATTTCAAAACGACCGTTTCAAAAGGCATATTTTACGCACATTAGTGTTCTGCTTCTATTTCTTTCTTTCTTTTTTGGTTAAAAAAAACGGGAATGGAAAAAGGCATCCCTCAGAATGGGAGAAAATCGTTGCAAACGAATCAATGCAAAAGGTTTAATCTCCAATATATATAAACAGCTCATGCAGATTAATATTAGAAAAACAAACAACCCAATACAAATTGGGCAGAAGATCTAAAGAGACGTTTCTTCAAAGAAGACACCGAGATGGCCAAGACGCACATGAAAAGCTGCTCAAGAGCACTAATTATTAGAGAAATGCAAATCAAAAGTACAATGAGGTATCACCTCACACCTGTTAGAATCGGCATCATCAGAAAATCTACAAACAACAAATTCTGGGGAGGGTGTGGACAAAAGGAGCCCTCTTCCACTATTGGTGGGAATGTAAATTGATACAGTCACTATGGGGAACAGTAAGGAGTTTCCTTAAAAAAGCTAGAAATAGAATTACCCTCTGATCCAGCAATCCCACTTCTGGGCATATACCCAGAGAAAACCATAAATCAAAAAGGCACATTCACCACAATGTTCATTGCAGCACTATTTACAATAGCCAGGTAATGGAAGCAACCGAAATGCCCACAGACAGACGAATGGATAAAGATGTGGGACATATATAAAATCGAATATTACTCAGCCATAAAAAGGAATGAAACTGGGTCATTTGTAGAGACATCGATGGATCTAGAGACTGTCATACAGAATGAAGTAAGTCAGAAAGAGGAAAACAAATATTGTATATTAATGCATATATGGGGAACCTAAAAATGGTACAGATGAACTGGTTTGCAGGGAAGAAATAGAGACACAGAGGTAGAGAACAAACGTATGGACACCAAGTGTGGGAAGCCATGGGGTGGTGGTGGTGGGATGATTTGGAGATTGGGATTGAACTGTATACATGTATATGCATAAAATACATAACAAATAATAACCTGCTGTATAAAAAATAAATAAAATTAAAGTTCAAAATTTTAAAAAATAAAATTTAAAAATAAAACAGAAAAAAGTTCTTCCCTTCACACAGATGCATTTATATGAATGAATTATTTCCATGCTTATATCTATAAATACATAAAAGAGGAATAAAATCTAACTTGAACCATAAAAGAAAAAAAAAACCTGAACCCACCAGTTATACAGAGGAACACCCCATCAGGGCACTTGCTCCAGCGGAAAACAATTCTGAAATTGGTCAGAGGTGGGGAATCATCTCCCATACAGCCAGCAACCCACCCCCCACACAAGGAGCGTCCTCATTGCAAAGCTGGGGGACCGTACCAAGGCATCTGTGAGTAAACGTGAGCTGAGCCCCAGGCCAGCTGCTGCTGAACTGTTCCCACCCTTCCCAGGTAAAACACCTGAATATGTACAAGGGCTTGAAAGCCTAGAGGAAGGGCCACGGAACCACACAAGCGACAGCCCACAGGCCAACTTGGTGCCTGCAGGCCAGCCAGGATGGTCCTGGCCCCGGGCGCTCTTCCAGAAGTTTTCCATTGCCCTGCCTGAGATACCCCTCCTGCCCCGGCCCCCACTGGTTTTTTCCTTCCTCAACTCTGTCCGGAGAGAAATTCCAGCGGAAGGTATGGGTGACACATCCTCTTCTTTATAGGTGGCAGCCTGGCAACTCCTGCAGAAAGGCCAGCAGAGCCCCACTCACACCGGGCCACCCACAAAGCCATGGCCCCTCACTCCCTCCCACCAGCACAGCCCCGAGACTGCTGACGGGGCAGAGAATCTGGAGTCAGGCACAGCTTCAGGGGCTATTGCTGCCTGGAGCACTGTTTATATTGACCTCAAGCAGGCACACCTGGGGAGGGCCGGCCGGCAGGGTAAGGCTGCCCAGGTCAGCTAATCCACAACCCTCAGGGAATCACATTGTTGAAAATGGACCTCGCTAAGGCAGAATAGAAGTCAAGGAAAAAAAGGACACAATGCCATTTGCAGCCCCGTAGATGAGTCTGGAGGTAATCATGTGACTTGTAGTAAGTCAGAAAGTGAAAGACACATATCGTGTCATATCACTTATAGGTGTTACCTAAAAATGGATACCAGGGCAGATATTTCCACAGAGAAGGGCAATCACAGATTCATTAAAAAACTTATGGTTCACCAATGGAAAGGTGTGAGGATTGGTTTCATTACGATATCGGTGTTAACAGACATATACAAACACAGGGGACATATATAATCACCAAAGACCTACGGAATACCAAGAGAAGACTACTCAACATTCTGTCATAACGTACATGGGAAAAGGATCCCAGGAAGAACAGACATCTGTATATGTGTAAAAGAACCACATCTTCCACACCTACAACAAGCCAAACATTGTAATCAAACTTGCTGTAATACAAAATAAAAAAATAAATTAAAAACACGAACAAGAAGTAGTGAGACAAACTTGAGGGGCTTTCTCCTGGCACATTCCATTCTAAATTCCAATCTAGAACACGACTTCCATTGAGGCTCTGTTGCCCTACTAACCAGATTCGGTAAGGGAGAACTGCTGCCACCTTGTGGCCGTTTCACACAACAGCAGCTTTAATCCCAGCGCTAATGGTCAGTTGATATTCAAAATCATTGCCGGCCTGTAAATGACACCTGCCCTGAAAACAAATCCTGGGGTCACATATCGACCAAAAAATTCAAAGGACGTCCATATTTCAAAACGACCGTTTCAAAAGGCATATTTTACGCACATTAGTGTTCTGCTTCTATTTCTTTCTTTCTTTTTTGGTTAAAAAAAACGGGAATGGAAAAAGGCATCCCTCAGAATGGGAGAAAATCGTTGCAAACGAATCAATGCAAAAGGTTTAATCTCCAATATATATAAACAGCTCATGCAGATTAATATTAGAAAAACAAACAACCCAATACAAATTGGGCAGAAGATCTAAAGAGACGTTTCTTCAAAGAAGACACCGAGATGGCCAAGACGCACATGAAAAGCTGCTCAAGAGCACTAATTATTAGAGAAATGCAAATCAAAAGTACAATGAGGTATCACCTCACACCTGTTAGAATCGGCATCATCAGAAAATCTACAAACAACAAATTCTGGGGAGGGTGTGGACAAAAGGAGCCCTCTTCCACTATTGGTGGGAATGTAAATTGATACAGTCACTATGGGGAACAGTAAGGAGTTTCCTTAAAAAAGCTAGAAATAGAATTACCCTCTGATCCAGCAATCCCACTTCTGGGCATATACCCAGAGAAAACCATAAATCAAAAAGGCACATTCACCACAATGTTCATTGCAGCACTATTTACAATAGCCAGGTAATGGAAGCAACCGAAATGCCCACAGACAGACGAATGGATAAAGATGTGGGACATATATAAAATCGAATATTACTCAGCCATAAAAAGGAATGAAACTGGGTCATTTGTAGAGACATCGATGGATCTAGAGACTGTCATACAGAATGAAGTAAGTCAGAAAGAGGAAAACAAATATTGTATATTAATGCATATATGGGGAACCTAAAAATGGTACAGATGAACTGGTTTGCAGGGAAGAAATAGAGACACAGAGGTAGAGAACAAACGTATGGACACCAAGTGTGGGAAGCCATGGGGTGGTGGTGGTGGGATGATTTGGAGATTGGGATTGAACTGTATACATGTATATGCATAAAATACATAACAAATAATAACCTGCTGTATAAAAAATAAATAAAATTAAAGTTCAAAATTTTAAAAAATAAAATTTAAAAATAAAACAGAAAAAAGTTCTTCCCTTCACACAGATGCATTTATATGAATGAATTATTTCCATGCTTATATCTATAAATACATAAAAGAGGAATAAAATCTAACTTGAACCATAAAAGAAAAAAAAAACCTGAACCCACCAGTTATACAGAGGAACACCCCATCAGGGCACTTGCTCCAGCGGAAAACAATTCTGAAATTGGTCAGAGGTGGGGAATCATCTCCCATACAGCCAGCAACCCACCCCCCACACAAGGAGCGTCCTCATTGCAAAGCTGGGGGACCGTACCAAGGCATCTGTGAGTAAACGTGAGCTGAGCCCCAGGCCAGCTGCTGCTGAACTGTTCCCACCCTTCCCAGGTAAAACACCTGAATATGTACAAGGGCTTGAAAGCCTAGAGGAAGGGCCACGGAACCACACAAGCAACAGCCCACAGGCCAACTTGGTGCCTGCAGGCCAGCCAGGATGGTCCTGGCCCCGGGCGCTCTTCCAGAAGTTTTCCATTGCCCTGCCTGAGATACCCCTCCTGTCCCGGCCCCCACTGGTTTTTTCCTTCCTCACCTCTGTCCGGAGAGAGATTCCAGCGGAAGGTATGGGTGACACATCCTCTTCTTTATAGGTGGCAGCCTGGCAACTCCTGCAGAAAGGCCAGCAGAGCCCCACTCACACCGGGCCACCCACAAAGCCATGGCCCCTCACTCCCTCCCACCAGCACAGCCCCGAGACTGCTGACGGGGCAGAGAATCTGGAGTCAGGCACAGCTTCAGGGGCTATTGCTGCCTGGAGCACTGTTTATATTGACCTCAAGCAGGCACACCTGGGGAGGGCCGGCCGGCAGGGTAAGGCTGCCCAGGTCAGCTAATCCACAACCCTCAGGGAATCACATTGTTGAAAATGGACCTCGCTAAGGCAGAATAGAAGTCAAGGAAAAAAAGGACACAATGCCATTTGCAGCCCCGTTGATGAGTCTGGAGGTAATCACGTGACTTGTAGTAAGTCAGAAAGTGAAAGACACATATCGTGTCATATCACTTATAGGTGTTACCTAAAAATGGATACCAGGGCAGATATTTCCATGGAGAAGGGCAATCACAGATTCATTAAAAAACTTATGGCTCACCAATGGAAAGGTGTGAGGATTGGTTTCATTACGATATCGGTGTTAACAGACATATACAAACACAGGGGACATATATAATCACCAAAGACCTACGGAATACCAAGAGAAGACTACTCAACATTCTGTCATAACGTACATGGGAAAAGGATCCCAGGAAGAACAGACATCTGTATATGTGTAAAAGAACCACATCTTCCACACCTACAACAAGCCAAACATTGTAATCAAACTTGCTGTAATACAAAATAAAAAAATAAATTAAAAACACGAACAAGAAGTAGTGAGACAAACTTGAGGGGCTTTCTCCTGGCACATTCCATTCTAAATTCCAATCTAGAACACGACTTCCATTGAGGCTCTGTTGCCCTAGTAACCAGATTCGGTAAGGGAGAACTGCTGCCACCTTGTGGCCGTTTCACACAACAGCAGCTTTAATCCCAGCGCTAATGGTCAGTTGATATTCAAAATCATTGCCGGCCTGTAAATGACACCTGCCCTGAAAACAAATCCTGGGGTCACATATCGACCAAAAAATTCAAAGGACGTCCATATTTCAAAACGACCGTTTCAAAAGGCATATTTTACGCACATTAGTGTTCTGCTTCTATTTCTTTCTTTCTTTTTTGGTTAAAAAAAACGGGAATGGAAAAAGGCATCCCTCAGAATGGGAGAAAATCGTTGCAAACGAATCAATGCAAAAGGTTTAATCTCCAATATATATAAACAGCTCATGCAGATTAATATTAGAAAAACAAACAACCCAATACAAATTGGGCAGAAGATCTAAAGAGACGTTTCTTCAAAGAAGACACCGAGATGGCCAAGACGCACATGAAAAGCTGCTCAAGAGCACTAATTATTAGAGAAATGCAAATCAAAAGTACAATGAGGTATCACCTCACACCTGTTAGAATCGGCATCATCAGAAAATCTACAAACAACAAATTCTGGGGAGGGTGTGGACAAAAGGAGCCCTCTTCCACTATTGGTGGGAATGTAAATTGATACAGTCACTATGGGGAACAGTAAGGAGTTTCCTTAAAAAAGCTAGAAATAGAATTACCCTCTGATCCAGCAATCCCACTTCTGGGCATATACCCAGAGAAAACCATAAATCAAAAAGGCACATTCACCACAATGTTCATTGCAGCACTATTTACAATAGCCAGGTAATGGAAGCAACCGAAATGCCCACAGACAGACGAATGGATAAAGATGTGGGACATATATAAAATCGAATATTACTCAGCCATAAAAAGGAATGAAACTGGGTCATTTGTAGAGACATCGATGGATCTAGAGACTGTCATACAGAATGAAGTAAGTCAGAAAGAGGAAAACAAATATTGTATATTAATGCATATATGGGGAACCTAAAAATGGTACAGATGAACTGGTTTGCAGGGAAGAAATAGAGACACAGAGGTAGAGAACAAACGTATGGACACCAAGTGTGGGAAGCCATGGGGTGGTGGTGGTGGGATGATTTGGAGATTGGGATTGAACTGTATACATGTATATGCATAAAATACATAACAAATAATAACCTGCTGTATAAAAAATAAATAAAATTAAAGTTCAAAATTTTAAAAAATAAAATTTAAAAATAAAACAGAAAAAAGTTCTTCCCTTCACACAGATGCATTTATATGAATGAATTATTTCCATGCTTATATCTATAAATACATAAAAGAGGAATAAAATCTAACTTGAACCATAAAAGAAAAAAAAAACCTGAACCCACCAGTTATACAGAGGAACACCCCATCAGGGCACTTGCTCCAGCGGAAAACAATTCTGAAATTGGTCAGAGGTGGGGAATCATCTCCCATACAGCCAGCAACCCACCCCCCACACAAGGAGCGTCCTCATTGCAAAGCTGGGGGACCGTACCAAGGCATCTGTGAGTAAACGTGAGCTGAGCCCCAGGCCAGCTGCTGCTGAACTGTTCCCACCCTTCCCAGGTAAAACACCTGAATATGTACAAGGGCTTGAAAGCCTAGAGGAAGGGCCACGGAACCACACAAGCAACAGCCCACAGGCCAACTTGGTGCCTGCAGGCCAGCCAGGATGGTCCTGGCCCCGGGCGCTCTTCCAGAAGTTTTCCATTGCCCTGCCTGAGATACCCCTCCTGTCCCGGCCCCCACTGGTTTTTTCCTTCCTCACCTCTGTCCGGAGAGAGATTCCAGCGGAAGGTATGGGTGACACATCCTCTTCTTTATAGGTGGCAGCCTGGCAACTCCTGCAGAAAGGCCAGCAGAGCCCCACTCACACCGGGCCACCCACAAAGCCATGGCCCCTCACTCCCTCCCACCAGCACAGCCCCGAGACTGCTGACGGGGCAGAGAATCTGGAGTCAGGCACAGCTTCAGGGGCTATTGCTGCCTGGAGCACTGTTTATATTGACCTCAAGCAGGCACACCTGGGGAGGGCCGGCCGGCAGGGTAAGGCTGCCCAGGTCAGCTAATCCACAACCCTCAGGGAATCACATTGTTGAAAATGGACCTCGCTAAGGCAGAATAGAAGTCAAGGAAAAAAAGGACACAATGCCATTTGCAGCCCCGTTGATGAGTCTGGAGGTAATCACGTGACTTGTAGTAAGTCAGAAAGTGAAAGACACATATCGTGTCATATCACTTATAGGTGTTACCTAAAAATGGATACCAGGGCAGATATTTCCATGGAGAAGGGCAATCACAGATTCATTAAAAAACTTATGGCTCACCAATGGAAAGGTGTGAGGATTGGTTTCATTACGATATCGGTGTTAACAGACATATACAAACACAGGGGACATATATAATCACCAAAGACCTACGGAATACCAAGAGAAGACTACTCAACATTCTGTCATAACGTACATGGGAAAAGGATCCCAGGAAGAACAGACATCTGTATATGTGTAAAAGAACCACATCTTCCACACCTACAACAAGCCAAACATTGTAATCAAACTTGCTGTAATACAAAATAAACAAATAAATTAAAAACACGAACAAGAAGTAGTGAGACAAACTTGAGGGGCTTTCTCCTGGCACATTCCATTCTAAATTCCAATCTAGAACACGACTTCCATTGAGGCTCTGTTGCCCTAGTAACCAGATTCGGTAAGGGAGAACTGCTGCCACCTTGTGGCCGTTTCACACAACAGCAGCTTTAATCCCAGCGCTAATGGTCAGTTGATATTCAAAATCATTGCCGGCCTGTAAATGACACCTGCCCTGAAAACAAATCCTGGGGTCACATATCGACCAAAAAATTCAAAGGACGTCCATATTTCAAAACGACCGTTTCAAAAGGCATATTTTACGCACATTAGTGTTCTGCTTCTATTTCTTTCTTTCTTTTTTGGTTAAAAAAAACGGGAATGGAAAAAGGCATCCCTCAGAATGGGAGAAAATCGTTGCAAACGAATCAATGCAAAAGGTTTAATCTCCAATATATATAAACAGCTCATGCAGATTAATATTAGAAAAACAAACAACCCAATACAAATTGGGCAGAAGATCTAAAGAGACGTTTCTTCAAAGAAGACACCGAGATGGCCAAGACGCACATGAAAAGCTGCTCAAGAGCACTAATTATTAGAGAAATGCAAATCAAAAGTACAATGAGGTATCACCTCACACCTGTTAGAATCGGCATCATCAGAAAATCTACAAACAACAAATTCTGGGGAGGGTGTGGACAAAAGGAGCCCTCTTCCACTATTGGTGGGAATGTAAATTGATACAGTCACTATGGGGAACAGTAAGGAGTTTCCTTAAAAAAGCTAGAAATAGAATTACCCTCTGATCCAGCAATCCCACTTCTGGGCATATACCCAGAGAAAACCATAAATCAAAAAGGCACATTCACCACAATGTTCATTGCAGCACTATTTACAATAGCCAGGTAATGGAAGCAACCGAAATGCCCACAGACAGACGAATGGATAAAGATGTGGGACATATATAAAATCGAATATTACTCAGCCATAAAAAGGAATGAAACTGGGTCATTTGTAGAGACATCGATGGATCTAGAGACTGTCATACAGAATGAAGTAAGTCAGAAAGAGGAAAACAAATATTGTATATTAATGCATATATGGGGAACCTAAAAATGGTACAGATGAACTGGTTTGCAGGGAAGAAATAGAGACACAGAGGTAGAGAACAAACGTATGGACACCAAGTGTGGGAAGCCATGGGTTGGTGGTCGTGGGATGATTTGGAGATTGGGATTGAACTGTATACATGTATATGCATAAAATACATAACCAATAATAACCTGCTGTATAAAAAATAAATAGAATTAAAGTTCAAAATTTTAAAAAATAAAATTTAAAAATAAAACAGAAAAAAGTTCTTCCCTTCACACAGATGCATTTATATGAATGAATTATTTCCATGCTTATATCTATAAATACATAAAAGAAGAATAAAATCTAACTTGAAACATAAAAGAAAAAAAAAACCTGAACCCACCAGTTATACAGAGGAACACCCAATCAGGGCACTTGCTCCAGCGGAAAACAATTCTGAAATTGGTCAGAGGTGGGGAATCATCTCCCATACAGCCAGCAACCCACCCCCCACACAAGGAGCGTCCTCATTGCAAAGCTGGGGGACCGTACCAAGGCATCTGTGAGTAAACGTGAGCTGAGCCCCAGGCCAGCTGCTGCTGAACTGTTCCCACCCTTCCCAGGTAAAACACCTGAATATGTACAAGGGCTTGAAAGCCTAGAGGAAGGGCCACGGAACCACACAAGCGACAGCCCACAGGCCAACTTGGTGCCTGCAGGCCAGCCAGGATGGTCCTGGCCCCGGGCGCTCTTCCAGAAGTTTTCCATTGCCCTGCCTGAGATACCCCTCCTGTCCCGGCCCCCACTGGTTTTTTCCTTCCTCACCTCTGTCCGGAGAGAGATTCCAGCGGAAGGTATGGGTGACACATCCTCTTCTTTATAGGTGGCAGCCTGGCAACTCCTGCAGAAAGGCCAACAGAGCCCCACTCACACCGGGCAACCCACAAAGCCATGGCCCCTCACTCCCTCACACCAGCACAGCCCCGAGACTGCTGACGGGGCAGAGAATCTGGAGTCAGGCACAGCTTCATGGGCTATTGCTGCCTGGAGCACTGTTTATATTGACCTCAACCAGGCACACCTGGGGAGGGCCGGCCGGCAGGGTAAGGCTGCCCAGGTCAGCTAATCCACAACCCTCAGGGAATCACATTGTTGAAAATGGACCTCGCTAAGGCAGAATAGAAGTCAAGGAAAAAAAGGACACAATGCCATTTGCAGCCCCGTAGATGAGTCTGGAGGTAATCACGTGACTTGTAGTAAGTCAGAAAGTGAAAGACACATATCGTGTCATATCACTTATAGGTGTTACCTAAAAATGGATACCAGGGCAGATATTTCCACGGAGAAGGGCAATCACAGATTCATTAAAAAACTTATGGTTCACCAATGGAAAGGTGTGAGGATTGGTTTCATTACGATATCGGGGTTAACAGACATATACAAACACAGGGGACATATATAATCACCAAAGACCTACGGAATACCAAGAGAAGACTACTCAACATTCTGTCATAACGTACATGGGAAAAGGATCCCAGGATGAACAGACATCTGTATATGTGTAAAA
This sequence comes from Mesoplodon bidens, assembly GCF_964165515.1. Taxonomy (NCBI): domain Eukaryota; kingdom Metazoa; phylum Chordata; class Mammalia; order Artiodactyla; family Ziphiidae; genus Mesoplodon; species Mesoplodon bidens. Next base: position 446,658 of record NW_027671495.1, read on the forward strand.
GAACCACATCTTCCACACCTACAACAAGCCAAACATTGTAATCAAACTTGCTGTAATACAAAATAAAAAAATAAATTAAAAACACGAACAAGAAGTAGTGAGACAAACTTGAGGGGCTTTCTCCTGGCACATTCCATTCTAAATTCCAATCTAGAACACGACTTCCATTGAGGCTCTGTTGCCCTACTAACCAGATTCGGTAAGGGAGAACTGCTGCCACCTTGTGGCCGTTTCACACAACAGCAGCTTTAATCCCAGCGCTAATGGTCAGTTGATATTCAAAATCATTGCCGGCCTGTAAATGACACCTGCCCTGAAAACAAATCCTGGGGTCACATATCGACCAAAAAATTCAAAGGACGTCCATATTTCAAAACGACCGTTTCAAAAGGCATATTTTACGCACATTAGTGTTCTGCTTCTATTTCTTTCTTTCTTTTTTGGTTAAAAAAAACGGGAATGGAAAAAGGCATCCCTCAGAATGGGAGAAAATCGTTGCAAACGAATCAATGGACAAAGGTTTAATCTCCAATATATATAAACAGCTCATGCAGCTTAATATTAGAAAAACAAACAACCCAATACAAATTGGGCAGAAGATCTAAAGAGACGTTTCTTCAAAGAAGACACCGAGATGGCCAAGACGCACATGAAAAGCTGCTCAAGAGCACTAATTATTAGAGAAATGCAAATCAAAAGTACAATGAGGTATCACCTCACACCTGTTAGAATCGGCATCATCAGAAAATCTACAAACAACAAATTCTGGGGAGGGTGTGGACAAAAGGAGCCCTCTTCCACTATTGGTGGGAATGTAAATTGATACAGTCACTATGGGGAACAGTAAGGAGTTTCCTTAAAAAAGCTAGAAATAGAATTACCCTCTGATCCAGCAATCCCACTTCTGGGCATATACCCAGAGAAAACCATAAATCAAAAAGGCACATTCACCACAATGTTCATTGCAGCACTATTTACAATAGCCAGGTAATGGAAGCAACCGAAATGCCCACAGACAGACGAATGGATAAAGATGTGGGACATATATAAAATCGAATATTACTCAGCCATAAAAAGGAATGAAACTGGGTCATTTGTAGAGACATCGATGGATCTAGAGACTGTCATACAGAATGAAGTAAGTCAGAAAGAGGAAAACAAATATTGTATATTAATGCATATATGGGGAACCTAAAAATGGTACAGATGAACTGGTTTGCAGGGAAGGAATAGAGACACAGAGGTAGAGAACAAACGTATGGACACCAAGTGTGGGAAGCCATGGGGTGGTGGGGGTGGGATGATTTGGAGATTGGGATTGAACTGTATACATGTATATGCATAAAATACATAACAAATAATAACCTGCTGTATAAAAAATAAATAGAATTAAAGTTCAAAATTTTAAAAAATAAAATTTAAAAATAAAACAGAAAAAAGTTCTTCCCTTCACACAGATGCATTTATATGAATGAATTATTTCCATGCTTATATCTATAAATACATAAAAGAGGAGTAAAATCTAACTTGAACCATAAAAGAAAAAAAAAACCTGAACCCACCAGTTATACAGAGGAAAACCCAATCAGGGCACTTGCTCCAGCGGAAAACAATTCTGAAATTGGTCAGAGGTGGGGAATCATCTCCCATACAGCCAGCAACCCACCCCCCACACAAGGAGCGTCCTCATTGCAAAGCTGGGGAACCGTGCCGAGGCATCTGTGAGTAAACGTGAGTGAGCCCCAGGCCAGCTGCTGCTGAACTGTTCCCACCCTTCCCAGGTAAAACACCTGAATATGTACAAGGGCTTGAAAGCCTAGAGGAAGGGCCACGGAACCACACAAGCGACAGCCCACAGGCCAACTTGGTGCCTGCAGGCCAGCCAGGATGGTCCTGGCCCCGGGCGCTCTTCCAGAAGTTTTCCATTGCCCTGCCTGAGATACCCCTCCTGTCCCGGCCCCCACTGGTTTTTTCCTTCCTCAACTCTGTCCGGAGAGAAATTCCAGCGGAAGGTATGGGTGACACATCCTCTTCTTTATAGGTGGCAGCCTGGCAACTCCTGCAGAAAGGCCAGCAGAGCCCCACTCACACCGGGCCACCCACAAAGCCATGGCCCCTCACTCCCTCCCACCAGCACAGCCCCGAGACTGCTGACGGGGCAGAGAATCTGGAGTCAGGCACAGCTTCAGGGGCTATTGCTGCCTGGAGCACTGTTTATATTGACCTCAAGCAGGCACACCTGGGGAGGGCCGGCCGGCAGGGTAAGGCTGCCCAGGTCAGCTAATCCACAACCCTCAGGGAATCACATTGTTGAAAATGGACCTCGCTAAGGCAGAATAGAAGTCAAGGAAAAAAAGGACACAATGCCATTTGCAGCCCCGTAGATGAGTCTGGAGGTAATCATGTGACTTGTAGTAAGTCAGAAAGTGAAAGACACATATCGTGTCATATCACTTATAGGTGTTACCTAAAAATGGATACCAGGGCAGATATTTCCACAGAGAAGGGCAATCACAGATTCATTAAAAAACTTATGGTTCACCAATGGAAAGGTGTGAGGATTGGTTTCATTACGATATCGGGGTTAACAGACATATACAAACACAGGGGACATATATAATCACCAAAGACCTACGGAATACCAAGAGAAGACTACTCAACATTCTGTCATAACGTACATGGGAAAAGGATCCCAGGAAGAACAGACATCTGTATATGTGTAAAAGAACCACATCTTCCACACCTACAACAAGCCAAACATTGTAATCAAACTTGCTGTAATACAAAATAAAAAAATAAATTAAAAACACGAACAAGAAGTAGTGAGACAAACTTGAGGGGCTTTCTCCTGGCACATTCCATTCTAAATTCCAATCTAGAACACGACTTCCATTGAGGCTCTGTTGCCCTAGTAACCAGATTCGGTAAGGGAGAACTGCTGCCACCTTGTGGCCGTTTCACACAACAGCAGCTTTAATCCCAGCGCTAATGGTCAGTTGATATTCAAAATCATTGCCGGCCTGTGAATGACACCTGCCCTGAAAACAAATCCTGGGGTCACATATCGACCAAAAAATTCAAAGGACGTCCATATTTCAAAACGACCGTTTCAAAAGGCATATTTTACGCACATTAGTGTTCTGCTTCTATTTCTTTCTTTCTTTTTTGGTTAAAAAAAACGGGAATGGAAAAAGGCATCCCTCAGAATGGGAGAAAATCGTTGCAAACGAATCAATGCAAAAGGTTTAATCTCCAATATATATAAACAGCTCATGCAGATTAATATTAGAAAAACAAACAACCCAATACAAATTGGGCAGAAGATCTAAAGAGACGTTTCTTCAAAGAAGACACCGAGATGGCCAAGACGCACATGAAAAGCTGCTCAAGAGCACTAATTATTAGAGAAATGCAAATCAAAAGTACAATGAGGTATCACCTCACACCTGTTAGAATCGGCATCATCAGAAAATCTACAAACAACAAATTCTGGGGAGGGTGTGGACAAAAGGAGCCCTCTTCCACTATTGGTGGGAATGTAAATTGATACAGTCACTATGGGGAACAGTAAGGAGTTTCCTTAAAAAAGCTAGAAATAGAATTACCCTCTGATCCAGCAATCCCACTTCTGGGCATATACCCAGAGAAAACCATAAATCAAAAAGGCACATTCACCACAATGTTCATTGCAGCACTATTTACAATAGCCAGGTAATGGAAGCAACCGAAATGCCCAGAGACAGACGAATGGATAAAGATGTGGTACATATATAAAATGGAATATTACTCAGCCATAAAAAGGAATGAAACTGGGTCATTTGTAGAGACATCGATGGATCTAGAGACTGTCATACAGAATGAAGTAAGTCAGAAAGAGGAAAACAAATATTGTATATTAATGCATATATGGGGAACCTAAAAATGGTACAGATGAACTGGTTTGCAGGGAAGGAATAGAGACACAGAGGTAGAGAACAAACGTATGGACACCAAGTGTGGGAAGCCATGGGGTGGTGGGGGTGGGATGATTTGGAGATTGGGATTGAACTGTATACATGTATATGCATAAAATACATAACAAATAATAACCTGCTGTATAAAAAATAAATAGAATTAAAGTTCAAAATTTTAAAAAATAAAATTTAAATATAAAACAGAAAAAAGTTCTTCCCTTCACACAGATGCATTTATATGAATGAATTATTTCCATGCTTATATCTATAAATACATAAAAGAGGAATAAAATCTAACTTGAACCATAAAAGAAAAAAAAAACCTGAACCCACCAGTTATACAGAGGAAAACCCAATCAGGGCACTTGCTCCAGCGGAAAACAATTCTGAAATTGGTCAGAGGTGGGGAATCATCTCCCATACAGCCAGCAACCCACCCCCCACACAAGGAGCGTCCTCATTGCAAAGCTGGGGAACCGTGCCGAGGCATCTGTGAGTAAACGTGAGCTGAGCCCCAGGCCAGCTGCTGCTGAACTGTTCCCACCCTTCCCAGGTAAAACACCTGAATATGTACAAGGGCTTGAAAGCCTAGAGGAAGGGCTACGGAACCACACAAGCGACAGCCCACAGGCCAACTTGGTGCCTGCAGGCCAGCCAGGATGGTCCTGGCCCCGGGCGCTCTTCCAGAAGTTTTCCATTGCCCTGCCTGAGATACCCCTCCTGTCCCGGCCCCCACTGGTTTTTTCCTTCCTCACCTCTGTCCGGAGAGAGATTCCAGCGGAAGGTATGGGTGACACATCCTCTTCTTTATAGGTGGCAGCCTGGCAACTCCTGCAGAAAGGCCAGCAGAGCCCCACTCACACCGGGCCACCCACAAAGCCATGGCCCCTCACTCCCTCCCACCAGCACAGCCCCGAGACTGCTGACGGGGCAGAGAATCTGGAGTCAGGCACAGCTTCAGGGGCTATTGCTGCCTGTAGCACTGTTTATATTGACCTCAAGCAGGCACACCTGGGGAGGGCCGGCCGGCAGGGTAAGGCTGCCCAGGTCAGCTAATCCACAACCCTCAGGGAATCACATTGTTGAAAATGGACCTCGCTAAGGCAGAATAGAAGTCAAGGAAAAAAAGGACACAATGCCATTTGCAGCCCCGTAGATGAGTCTGGAGGTAATCACGTGACTTGTAGTAAGTCAGAAAGTGAAAGACACATATCGTGTCATATCACTTATAGGTGTTACCTAAAAATGGATACCAGGGCAGATATTTCCACAGAGAAGGGCAATCACAGATTCATTAAAAAACTTATGGTTCACCAATGGAAAGGTGTGAGGATTGGTTTCATTACGATATCGGGGTTAACAGACATATACAAACACAGGGGACATATATAATCACCAAAGACCTACGGAATACCAAGAGAAGACTACTCAACATTCTGTCATAACGTACATGGGAAAAGGATCCCAGGAAGAACAGACATCTGTATATGTGTAAAAGAACCACATCTTCCACACCTACAACAAGCCAAACATTGTAATCAAACTTGCTGTAATACAAAATAAAAAAATAAATTAAAAACACGAACAAGAAGTAGTGAGACAAACTTGAGGGGCTTTCTCCTGGCACATTCCATTCTAAATTCCAATCTAGAACACGACTTCCATTGAGGCTCTGTTGCCCTAGTAACCAGATTCGGTAAGGGAGAACTGCTGCCACCTTGTGGCCGTTTCACACAACAGCAGCTTTAATCCCAGCGCTAATGGTCAGTTGATATTCAAAATCATTGCCGGCCTGTAAATGACACCTGCCCTGAAAACAAATCCTGGGGTCACATATCGACCAAAAAATTCAAAGGACGTCCATATTTCAAAACGACCGTTTCAAAAGGCATATTTTACGCACATTAGTGTTCTGCTTCTATTTCTTTCTTTCTTTTTTGGTTAAAAAAAACGGGAATGGAAAAAGGCATCCCTCAGAATGGGAGAAAATCGTTGCAAACGAATCAATGGACAAAGGTTTAATCTCCAATATATATAAACAGCTCATGCAGCTTAATATTAGAAAAACAAACAACCCAATACAAATTGGGCAGAAGATCTAAAGAGACGTTTCTTCAAAGAAGACACCGAGATGGCCAAGACGCACATGAAAAGCTGCTCAAGAGCACTAATTATTAGAGAAATGCAAATCAAAAGTACAATGAGGTATCACCTCACACCTGTTAGAATCGGCATCATCAGAAAATCTACAAACAACAAATTCTGGGGAGGGTGTGGACAAAAGGAGCCCTCTTCCACTATTGGTGGGAATGTAAATTGATACAGTCACTATGGGGAACAGTAAGGAGTTTCCTTAAAAAAGCTAGAAATAGAATTACCCTCTGATCCAGCAATCCCACTTCTGGGCATATACCCAGAGAAAACCATAAATCAAAAAGGCACATTCACCACAATGTTCATTGCAGCACTATTTACAATAGCCAGGTAATGGAAGCAACCGAAATGCCCACAGACAGACGAATGGATAAAGATGTGGGACATATATAAAATCGAATATTACTCAGCCATAAAAAGGAATGAAACTGGGTCATTTGTAGAGACATCGATGGATCTAGAGACTGTCATACAGAATGAAGTAAGTCAGAAAGAGGAAAACAAATATTGTATATTAATGCATATATGGGGAACCTAAAAATGGTACAGATGAACTGGTTTGCAGGGAAGGAATAGAGACACAGAGGTAGAGAACAAACGTATGGACACCAAGTGTGGGAAGCCATGGGTTGGTGGTGGTGGGATGATTTGGAGATTGGGATTGAACTGTATACATGTATATGCATAAAATACATAACCAATAATAACCTGCTGTATAAAAAATAAATAGAATTAAAGTTCAAAATTTTAAAAAATAAAATTTAAAAATAAAACAGAAAAAAGTTCTTCCCTTCACACAGATGCATTTATATGAATGAATTATTTCCATGCTTATATCTATAAATACATAAAAGAGGAATAAAATCTAACTTGAACCATAAAAGAAAAAAAAAACCTGAACCCACCAGTTATACAGAGGAACACCCAATCAGGGCACTTGCTCCAGCGGAAAACAATTCTGAAATTGGTCAGAGGTGGGGAATCATCTCCCATACAGCCAGCAACCCACCCCCCACACAAGGAGCGTCCTCATTGCAAAGCTGGGGGACCGTACCAAGGCATCTGTGAGTAAACGTGAGCTGAGCCCCAGGCCAGCTGCTGCTGAACTGTTCCCACCCTTCCCAGGTAAAACACCTGAATATGTACAAGGGCTTGAAAGCCTAGAGGAAGCGCCACGGAACCACACAAGCGACAGCCCACAGGCCAACTTGGTGCCTGCAGGCCAGCCAGGATGGTCCTGGCCCCGGGCGCTCTTCCAGAAGTTTTCCATTGCCCTGCCTGAGATACCCCTCCTGTCCCGGCCCCCACTGGTTTTTTCCTTCCTCACCTCTGTCCGGAGAGAGATTCCAGCGGAAGGTATGGGTGACACATCCTCTTCTTTACAGGTGGCAGCCTGGCAACTCCTGCAGAAAGGCCAACAGAGCCCCACTCACACCGGGCAACCCACAAAGCCATGGCCCCTCACTCCCTCACACCAGCACAGCCCCGAGACTGCTGACGGGGCAGAGAATCTGGAGTCAGGCACAGCTTCATGGGCTATTGCTGCCTGGAGCACTGTTTATATTGACCTCAACCAGGCACACCTGGGGAGGGCCGGCCGGCAGGGTAAGGCTGCCCAGGTCAGCTAATCCACAACCCTCAGGGAATCACATTGTTGAAAATGGACCTCGCTAAGGCAGAATAGAAGTCAAGGAAAAAAAGGACACAATGCCATTTGCAGCCCCGTAGATGAGTCTGGAGGTAATCACGTGACTTGTAGTAAGTCAGAAAGTGAAAGACACATATCGTGTCATATCACTTATAGGTGTTACCTAAAAATGGATACCAGGGCAGATATTTCCACGGAGAAGGGCAATCACAGATTCATTAAAAAACTTATGGTTCACCAATGGAAAGGTGTGAGGATTGGTTTCATTACGATATCGGGGTTAACAGACATATACAAACACAGGGGACATATATAATCACCAAAGACCTACGGAATACCAAGAGAAGACTACTCAACATTCTGTCATAACGTACATGGGAAAAGGATCCCAGGAAGAACAGACATCTGTATATGTGTAAAAGAACCACATCTTCCACACCTACAACAAGCCAAACATTGTAATCAAACTTGCTGTAATACAAAATAAAAAAATAAATTAAAAACACGAACAAGAAGTAGTGAGACAAACTTGAGGGGCTTTCTCCTGGCACATTCCATTCTAAATTCCAATCTAGAACACGACTTCCATTGAGGCTCTGTTGCCCTAGTAACCAGATTCGGTAAGGGAGAACTGCTGCCACCTTGTGGCCGTTTCACACAACAGCAGCTTTAATCCCAGCGCTAATGGTCAGTTGATATTCAAAATCATTGCCGGCCTGTAAATGACACCTGCCGGGAAAACAAATCCTGGGGTCACATATCGACCAAAAAATTCAAAGGACGTCCATATTTCAAAACGACCGTTTCAAAAGGCATATTTTACGCACATTAGTGTTCTGCTTCTATTTCTTTCTTTCTTTTTTGGTTAAAAAAAACGGGAATGGAAAAAGGCATCCCTCAGAATGGGAGAAAATCGTTGCAAACGAATCAATGGACAAAGGTTTAATCTCCAATATATATAAACAGCTCATGCAGCTTAATATTAGAAAAACAAACAACCCAATACAAATTGGGCAGAAGATCTAAAGAGACGTTTCTTCAAAGAAGACACCGAGATGGCCAAGACGCACATGAAAAGCTGCTCAAGAGCACTAATTATTAGAGAAATGCAAATCAAAAGTACAATGAGGTATCACCTCACACCTGTTAGAATCGGCATCATCAGAAAATCTACAAACAACAAATTCTGGGGAGGGTGTGGACAAAAGGAGCCCTCTTCCACTATTGGTGGGAATGTAAATTGATACAGTCACTATGGGGAACAGTAAGGAGTTTCCTTAAAAAAGCTAGAAATAGAATTACCCTCTGATCCAGCAATCCCACTTCTGGGCATATACCCAGAGAAAACCATAAATCAAAAAGGCACATTCACCACAATGTTCATTGCAGCACTATTTACAATAGCCAGGTAATGGAAGCAACCGAAATGCCCAGAGACAGACGAATGGATAAAGATGTGGTACATATATAAAATGGAATATTACTCAGCCATAAAAAGGAATGAAACTGGGTCATTTGTAGAGACATCGATGGATCTAGAGACTGTCATACAGAATGAAGTAAGTCAGAAAGAGGAAAACAAATATTGTATATTAATGCATATATGGGGAACCTAAAAATGGTACAGATGAACTGGTTTGCAGGGAAGGAATAGAGACACAGAGGTAGAGAACAAACGTATGGACACCAAGTGTGGGAAGCCATGGGGTGGTGGGGGTGGGATGATTTGGAGATTGGGATTGAACTGTATACATGTATATGCATAAAATACATAACAAATAATAACCTGCTGTATAAAAAATAAATAGAATTAAAGTTCAAAATTTTAAAAAATAAAATTTAAATATAAAACAGAAAAAAGTTCTTCCCTTCACACAGATGCATTTATATGAATGAATTATTTCCATGCTTATATCTATAAATACATAAAAGAGGAATAAAATCTAACTTGAACCATAAAAGAAAAAAAAAACCTGAACCCACCAGTTATACAGAGGAAAACCCAATCAGGGCACTTGCTCCAGCGGAAAACAATTCTGAAATTGGTCAGAGGTGGGGAATCATCTCCCATACAGCCAGCAACCCACCCCCCACACAAGGAGCGTCCTCATTGCAAAGCTGGGGAACCGTGCCGAGGCATCTGTGAGTAAACGTGAGTGAGCCCCAGGCCAGCTGCTGCTGAACTGTTCCCACCCTTCCCAGGTAAAACACCTGAATATGTACAAGGGCTTGAAAGCCTAGAGGAAGGGCTACGGAACCACACAAGCGACAGCCCACAGGCCAACTTGGTGCCTGCAGGCCAGCCAGGATGGTCCTGGCCCCGGGCGCTCTTCCAGAAGTTTTCCATTGCCCTGCCTGAGATACCCCTCCTGTCCCGGCCCCCACTGGTTTTTTCCTTCCTCAACTCTGTCCGGAGAGAAATTCCAGCGGAAGGTATGGGTGACACATCCTCTTCTTTATAGGTGGCAGCCTGGCAACTCCTGCAGAAAGGCCAGCAGAGCCCCACTCACACCGGGCCACCCACAAAGCCATGGCCCCTCACTCCCTCCCACCAGCACAGCCCCGAGACTGCTGACGGGGCAGAGAATCTGGAGTCAGGCACAGCTTCAGGGGCTATTGCTGCCTGTAGCACTGTTTATATTGACCTCAAGCAGGCACACCTGGGGAGGGCCGGCCGGCAGGGTAAGGCTGCCCAGGTCAGCTAATCCACAACCCTCAGGGAATCACATTGTTGAAAATGGACCTCGCTAAGGCAGAATAGAAGTCAAGGAAAAAAAGGACACAATGCCATTTGCAGCCCCGTAGATGAGTCTGGAGGTAATCATGTGACTTGTAGTAAGTCAGAAAGTGAAAGACACATATCGTGTCATATCACTTATAGGTGTTACCTAAAAATGGATACCAGGGCAGATATTTCCACAGAGAAGGGCAATCACAGATTCATTAAAAAACTTATGGTTCACCAATGGAAAGGTGTGAGGATTGGTTTCATTACGATATCGGGGTTAACAGACATATACAAACACAGGGGACATATATAATCACCAAAGACCTACGGAATACCAAGAGAAGACTACTCAACATTCTGTCATAACGTACATGGGAAAAGGATCCCAGGAAGAACAGACATCTGTATATGTGTAAAAGAACCACATCTTCCACACCTACAACAAGCCAAACATTGTAATCAAACTTGCTGTAATACAAAATAAAAAAATAAATTAAAAACACGAACAAGAAGTAGTGAGACAAACTTGAGGGGCTTTCTCCTGGCACATTCCATTCTAAATTCCAATCTAGAACACGACTTCCATTGAGGCTCTGTTGCCCTAGTAACCAGATTCGGTAAGGGAGAACTGCTGCCACCTTGTGGCCGTTTCACACAACAGCAGCTTTAATCCCAGCGCTAATGGTCAGTTGATATTCAAAATCATTGCCGGCCTGTAAATGACACCTGCCCTGAAAACAAATCCTGGGGTCACATATCGACCAAAAAATTCAAAGGACGTCCATATTTCAAAACGACCGTTTCAAAAGGCATATTTTACGCACATTAGTGTTCTGCTTCTATTTCTTTCTTTCTTTTTTGGTTAAAAAAAACGGGAATGGAAAAAGGCATCCCTCAGAATGGGAGAAAATCGTTGCAAACGAATCAATGCAAAAGGTTTAATCTCCAATATATATAAACAGCTCATGCAGATTAATATTAGAAAAACAAACAACCCAATACAAATTGGGCAGAAGATCTAAAGAGACGTTTCTTCAAAGAAGACACCGAGATGGCCAAGACGCACATGAAAAGCTGCTCAAGAGCACTAATTATTAGAGAAATGCAAATCAAAAGTACAATGAGGTATCACCTCACACCTGTTAGAATCGGCATCATCAGAAAATCTACAAACAACAAATTCTGGGGAGGGTGTGGACAAAAGGAGCCCTCTTCCACTATTGGTGGGAATGTAAATTGATACAGTCACTATGGGGAACAGTAAGGAGTTTCCTTAAAAAAGCTAGAAATAGAATTACCCTCTGATCCAGCAATCCCACTTCTGGGCATATACCCAGAGAAAACCATAAATCAAAAAGGCACATTCACCACAATGTTCATTGCAGCACTATTTACAATAGCCAGGTAATGGAAGCAACCGAAATGCCCAGAGACAGACGAATGGATAAAGATGTGGTACATATATAAAATGGAATATTACTCAGCCATAAAAAGGAATGAAACTGGGTCATTTGTAGAGACATCGATGGATCTAGAGACTGTCATACAGAATGAAGTAAGTCAGAAAGAGGAAAACAAATATTGTATATTAATGCATATATGGGGAACCTAAAAATGGTACAGAGGAACTGGTTTGCAGGGAAGGAATAGAGACACAGAGGTAGAGAACAAACGTATGGACACCAAGTGTGGGAAGCCATGGGGTGGTGGGGGTGGGATGATTTGGAGATTGGGATTGAACTGTATACATGTATATGCATAAAATACATAACAAATAATAACCTGCTGTATAAAAAATAAATAGAATTAAAGTTCAAAATTTTAAAAAATAAAATTTAAATATAAAACAGAAAAAAGTTCTTCCCTTCACACAGATGCATTTATATGAATGAATTATTTCCATGCTTATATCTATAAATACATAAAAGAGGAATAAAATCTAACTTGAACCATAAAAGAAAAAAAAAACCTGAACCCACCAGTTATACAGAGGAAAACCCAATCAGGGCACTTGCTCCAGCGGAAAACAATTCTGAAATTGTTCAGAGGTGGGGAATCATCTCCCATACAGCCAGCAACCCACCCCCCACACAAGGAGCGTCCTCATTGCAAAGCTGGGGAACCGTGCCGAGGCATCTGTGAGTAAACGTGAGTGAGCCCCAGGCCAGCTGCTGCTGAACTGTTCCCACCCTTCCCAGGTAAAACACCTGAATATGTACAAGGGCTTGAAAGCCTAGAGGAAGGGCTACGGAACCACACAAGCGACAGCCCACAGGCCAACTTGGTGCCTGCAGGCCAGCCAGGATGGTCCTGGCCCCGGGCGCTCTTCCAGAAGTTTTCCATTGCCCTGCCTGAGATACCCCTCCTGTCCCGGCCCCCACTGGTTTTTTCCTTCCTCAACTCTGTCCGGAGAGAAATTCCAGCGGAAGGTATGGGTGACACATCCTCTTCTTTATAGGTGGCAGCCTGGCAACTCCTGCAGAAAGGCCAGCAGAGCCCCACTCACACCGGGCCACCCACAAAGCCATGGCCCCTCACTCCCTCCCACCAGCACAGCCCCGAGACTGCTGACGGGGCAGAGAATCTGGAGTCAGGCACAGCTTCAGGGGCTATTGCTGCCTGTAGCACTGTTTATATTGACCTCAAGCAGGCACACCTGGGGAGGGCCGGCCGGCAGGGTAAGGCTGCCCAGGTCAGCTAATCCACAACCCTCAGGGAATCACATTGTTGAAAATGGACCTCGCTAAGGCAGAATAGAAGTCAAGGAAAAAAAGGACACAATGCCATTTGCAGCCCCGTAGATGAGTCTGGAGGTAATCATGTGACTTGTAGTAAGTCAGAAAGTGAAAGACACATATCGTGTCATATCACTTATAGGTGTTACCTAAAAATGGGTACCAGGGCAGATATTTCCACAGAGAAGGGCAATCACAGATTCATTAAAAAACTTATGGTTCACCAATGGAAAGGTGTGAGGATTGGTTTCATTACGATATCGGGGTTAACAGACATATACAAACACAGGGGACATATATAATCACCAAAGACCTACGGAATACCAAGAGAAGACTACTCAACATTCTGTCATAACGTACATGGGAAAAGGATCCCAGGAAGAACAGACATCTGTATATGTGTAAAAGAACCACATCTTCCACACCTACAACAAGCCAAACATTGTAATCAAACTTGCTGTAATACAAAATAAAAAAATAAATTAAAAACACGAACAAGAAGTAGTGAGACAAACTTGAGGGGCTTTCTCCTGGCACATTCCATTCTAAATTCCAATCTAGAACACGACTTCCATTGAGGCTCTGTTGCCCTAGTAACCAGATTCGGTAAGGGAGAACTGCTGCCACCTTGTGGCCGTTTCACACAACAGCAGCTTTAATCCCAGCGCTAATGGTCAGTTGATATTCAAAATCATTGCCGGCCTGTAAATGACACCTGCCCTGAAAACAAATCCTGGGGTCACATATCGACCAAAAAATTCAAAGGACGTCCATATTTCAAAACGACCGTTTCAAAAGGCATATTTTACGCACATTAGTGTTCTGCTTCTATTTCTTTCTTTCTTTTTTGGTTAAAAAAAACGGGAATGGAAAAAGGCATCCCTCAGAATGGGAGAAAATCGTTGCAAACGAATCAATGCAAAAGGTTTAATCTCCAATATATATAAACAGCTCATGCAGATTAATATTAGAAAAACAAACAACCCAATACAAATTGGGCAGAAGATCTAAAGAGACGTTTCTTCAAAGAAGACACCGAGATGGCCAAGACGCACATGAAAAGCTGCTCAAGAGCACTAATTATTAGAGAAATGCAAATCAAAAGTACAATGAGGTATCACCTCACACCTGTTAGAATCGGCATCATCAGAAAATCTACAAACAACAAATTCTGGGGAGGGTGTGGACAAAAGGAGCCCTCTTCCACTATTGGTGGGAATGTAAATTGATACAGTCACTATGGGGAACAGTAAGGAGTTTCCTTAAAAAAGCTAGAAATAGAATTACCCTCTGATCCAGCAATCCCACTTCTGGGCATATACCCAGAGAAAACCATAAATCAAAAAGGCACATTCACCACAATGTTCATTGCAGCACTATTTACAATAGCCAGGTAATGGAAGCAACCGAAATGCCCACAGACAGACGAATGGATAAAGATGTGGGACATATATAAAATCGAATATTACTCAGCCATAAAAAGGAATGAAACTGGGTCATTTGTAGAGACATCGATGGATCTAGAGACTGTCATACAGAATGAAGTAAGTCAGAAAGAGGAAAACAAATATTGTATATTAATGCATATATGGGGAACCTAAAAATGGTACAGATGAACTGGTTTGCAGGGAAGAAATAGAGACACAGAGGTAGAGAACAAACGTATGGACACCAAGTGTGGGAAGCCATGGGGTGGTGGTGGTGGGATGATTTGGAGATTGGGATTGAACTGTATACATGTATATGCATAAAATACATAACAAATAATAACCTGCTGTATAAAAAATAAATAAAATTAAAGTTCAAAATTTTAAAAAATAAAATTTAAAAATAAAACAGAAAAAAGTTCTTCCCTTCACACAGATGCATTTATATGAATGAATTATTTCCATGCTTATATCTATAAATACATAAAAGAGTTATAAAATCTAACTTGAACCATAAAAGAAAAAAAAAACCTGAACCCACCAGTTATACAGAGGAACACCCAATCAGGGCACTTGCTCCAGCGGAAAACAATTCTGAAATTGGTCAGAGGTGGGGAATCATCTCCCATACAGCCAGCAACCCACCCCCCACACAAGGAGCGTCCTCATTGCAAAGCTGGGGGACCGTACCAAGGCATCTGTGAGTAAACGTGAGCTGAGCCCCAGGCCAGCTGCTGCTGAACTGTTCCCACCCTTCCCAGGTAAAACACCTGAATATGTACAAGGGCTTGAAAGCCTAGAGGAAGGGCCACGGAACCACACAAGCGACAGCCCACAGGCCAACTTGGTGCCTGCAGGCCAGCCAGGATGGTCCTGGCCCCGGGCGCTCTTCCAGAAGTTTTCCATTGCCCTGCCTGAGATACCCCTCCTGTCCCGGCCCCCACTGGTTTTTTCCTTCCTCACCTCTGTCCGGAGAGAGATTCCAGCGGAAGGTATGGGTGACACATCCTCTTCTTTATAGGTGGCAGCCTGGCAACTCCTGCAGAAAGGCCAACAGAGCCCCACTCACACCGGGCAACCCACAAAGCCATGGCCCCTCACTCCCTCACACCAGCACAGCCCCGAGACTGCTGACGGGGCAGAGAATCTGGAGTCAGGCACAGCTTCATGGGCTATTGCTGCCTGAAGCACTGTTTATATTGACCTCAACCAGGCACACCTGGGGAGGGCCGGCCGGCAGGGTAAGGCTGCCCAGGTCAGCTAATCCACAACCCTCAGGGAATCACATTGTTGAAAATGGACCTCGCTAAGGCAGAATAGAAGTCAAGGAAAAAAAGGACACAATGCCATTTGCAGCCCCGTAGATGAGTCTGGAGGTAATCACGTGACTTGTAGTAAGTCAGAAAGTGAAAGACACATATCGTGTCATATCACTTATAGGTGTTACCTAAAAATGGATACCAGGGCAGATATTTCCACGGAGAAGGGCAATCACAGATTCATTAAAAAACTTATGGTTCACCAATGGAAAGGTGTGAGGATTGGTTTCATTACGATATCGGGGTTAACAGACATATACAAACACAGGGGACATATATAATCACCAAAGACCTACGGAATACCAAGAGAAGACTACTCAACATTCTGTCATAACGTACATGGGAAAAGGATCCCAGGAAGAACAGACATCTGTATATGTGTAAAAGAACCACATCTTCCACACCTACAACAAGCCAAACATTGTAATCAAACTTGCTGTAATACAAAATAAAAAAATAAATTAAAAACACGAACAAGAAGTAGTGAGACAAACTTGAGGGGCTTTCTCCTGGCACATTCCATTCTAAATTCCAATCTAGAACACGACTTCCATTGAGGCTCTGTTGCCCTACTAACCAGATTCGGTAAGGGAGAACTGCTGCCACCTTGTGGCCGTTTCACACAACAGCAGCTTTAATCCCAGCGCTAATGGTCAGTTGATATTCAAAATCATTGCCGGCCTGTAAATGACACCTGCCCTGAAAACAAATCCTGGGGTCACATATCGACCAAAAAATTCAAAGGACGTCCATATTTCAAAACGACCGTTTCAAAAGGCATATTTTACGCACATTAGTGTTCTGCTTCTATTTCTTTCTTTCTTTTTTGGTTAAAAAAAACGGGAATGGAAAAAGGCATCCCTCAGAATGGGAGAAAATCGTTGCAAACGAATCAATGGACAAAGGTTTAATCTCCAATATATATAAACAGCTCATGCAGCTTAATATTAGAAAAACAAACAACCCAATACAAATTGGGCAGAAGATCTAAAGAGACGTTTCTTCAAAGAAGACACCGAGATGGCCAAGACGCACATGAAAAGCTGCTCAAGAGCACTAATTATTAGAGAAATGCAAATCAAAAGTACAATGAGGTATCACCTCACACCTGTTAGAATCGGCATCATCAGAAAATCTACAAACAACAAATTCTGGGGAGGGTGTGGACAAAAGGAGCCCTCTTCCACTATTGGTGGGAATGTAAATTGATACAGTCACTATGGGGAACAGTAAGGAGTTTCCTTAAAAAAGCTAGAAATAGAATTACCCTCTGATCCAGCAATCCCACTTCTGGGCATATACCCAGAGAAAACCATAAATCAAAAAGGCACATTCACCACAATGTTCATTGCAGCACTATTTACAATAGCCAGGTAATGGAAGCAACCGAAATGCCCACAGACAGACGAATGGATAAAGATGTGGGACATATATAAAATCGAATATTACTCAGCCATAAAAAGGAATGAAACTGGGTCATTTGTAGAGACATCGATGGATCTAGAGACTGTCATACAGAATGAAGTAAGTCAGAAAGAGGAAAACAAATATTGTATATTAATGCATATATGGGGAACCTAAAAATGGTACAGAGGAACTGGTTTGCAGGGAAGGAATAGAGACACAGAGGTAGAGAACAAACGTATGGACACCAAGTGTGGGAAGCCATGGGTTGGTGGTGGTGGGATGATTTGGAGATTGGGATTGAACTGTATACATGTATATGCATAAAATACATAACCAATAATAACCTGCTGTATAAAAAATAAATAGAATTAAAGTTCAAAATTTTAAAAAATAAAATTTAAAAATAAAACAGAAAAAAGTTCTTCCCTTCACACAGATGCATTTATATGAATGAATTATTTCCATGCTTATATCTATAAATACATAAAAGAGGAATAAAATCTAACTTGAACCATAAAAGAAAAAAAAAACCTGAACCCACCAGTTATACAGAGGAACACCCAATCAGGGCACTTGCTCCAGCGGAAAACAATTCTGAAATTGGTCAGAGGTGGGGAATCATCTCCCATACAGCCAGCAACCCACCCCCCACACAAGGAGCGTCCTCATTGCAAAGCTGGGGGACCGTACCAAGGCATCTGTGAGTAAACGTGAGCTGAGCCCCAGGCCAGCTGCTGCTGAACTGTTCCCACCCTTCCCAGGTAAAACACCTGAATATGTACAAGGGCTTGAAAGCCTAGAGGAAGGGCCACGGAACCACACAAGCGACAGCCCACAGGCCAACTTGGTGCCTGCAGGCCAGCCAGGATGGTCCTGGCCCCGGGCGCTCTTCCAGAAGTTTTCCATTGCCCTGCCTGAGATACCCCTCCTGTCCCGGCCCCCACTGGTTTTTTCCTTCCTCACCTCTGTCCGGAGAGAGATTCCAGCGGAAGGTATGGGTGACACATCCTCTTCTTTATAGGTGGCAGCCTGGCAACTCCTGCAGAAAGGCCAGCAGAGCCCCACTCACACCGGGCCACCCACAAAGCCATGGCCCCTCACTCCCTCACACCAGCACAGCCCCGAGACTGCTGACGGGGCAGAGAATCTGGAGTCAGGCACAGCTTCATGGGCTATTGCTGCCTGGAGCACTGTTTATATTGACCTCAACCAGGCACACCTGGGGAGGGCCGGCCGGCAGGGTAAGGCTGCCCAGGTCAGCTAATCCACAACCCTCAGGGAATCACATTGTTGAAAATGGACCTCGCTAAGGCAGAATAGAAGTCAAGGAAAAAAAGGACACAATGCCATTTGCAGCCCCGTAGATGAGTCTGGAGGTAATCACGTGACTTGTAGTAAGTCAGAAAGTGAAAGACACATATCGTGTCATATCACTTATAGGTGTTACCTAAAAATGGATACCAGGGCAGATATTTCCACGGAGAAGGGCAATCACAGATTCATTAAAAAACTTATGGTTCACCAATGGAAAGGTGTGAGGATTGGTTTCATTACGATATCGGGGTTAACAGACATATACAAACACAGGGGACATATATAATCACCAAAGACCTACGGAATACCAAGAGAAGACTACTCAACATTCTGTCATAACGTACATGGGAAAAGGATCCCAGGAAGAACAGACATCTGTATATGTGTAAAAGAACCACATCTTCCACACCTACAACAAGCCAAACATTGTAATCAAACTTGCTGTAATACAAAATAAAAAAATAAATTAAAAACACGAACAAGAAGTAGTGAGACAAACTTGAGGGGCTTTCTCCTGGCACATTCCATTCTAAATTCCAATCTAGAACACGACTTCCATTGAGGCTCTGTTGCCCTAGTAACCAGATTCGGTAAGGGAGAACTGCTGCCACCTTGTGGCCGTTTCACACAACAGCAGCTTTAATCCCAGCGCTAATGGTCAGTTGATATTCAAAATCATTGCCGGCCTGTAAATGACACCTGCCCTGAAAACAAATCCTGGGGTCACATATCGACCAAAAAATTCAAAGGACGTCCATATTTCAAAACGACCGTTTCAAAAGGCATATTTTACGCACATTAGTGTTCTGCTTCTATTTCTTTCTTTCTTTTTTGGTTAAAAAAAACGGGAATGGAAAAAGGCATCCCTCAGAATGGGAGAAAATCGTTGCAAACGAATCAATGGACAAAGGTTTAATCTTCAATATATATAAACAGCTCATGCAGCTTAATATTAGAAAAACAAACAACCCAATACAAATTGGGCAGAAGATCTAAAGAGACGTTTCTTCAAAGAAGACACCGAGATGGCCAAGACGCACATGAAAAGCTGCTCAAGAGCACTAATTATTAGAGAAATGCAAATCAAAAGTACAATGAGGTATCACCTCACACCTGTTAGAATCGGCATCATCAGAAAATCTACAAACAACAAATTCTGGGGAGGGTGTGGACAAAAGGAGCCCTCTTCCACTATTGGTGGGAATGTAAATTGATACAGTCACTATGGGGAACAGTAAGGAGTTTCCTTAAAAAAGCTAGAAATAGAATTACCCTCTGATCCAGCAATCCCACTTCTGGGCATATACCCAGAGAAAACCATAAATCAAAAAGGCACATTCACCACAATGTTCATTGCAGCACTATTTACAATAGCCAGGTAATGGAAGCAACCGAAATGCCCAGAGACAGACGAATGGATAAAGATGTGGTACATATATAAAATGGAATATTACTCAGCCATAAAAAGGAATGAAACTGGGTCATTTGTAGAGACATCGATGGATCTAGAGACTGTCATACAGAATGAAGTAAGTCAGAAAGAGGAAAACAAATATTGTATATTAATGCATATATGGGGAACCTAAAAATGGTACAGATGAACTGGTTTGCAGGGAATAGAGACACAGAGGTAGAGAACAAACGTATGGACACCAAGTGTGGGAAGCCATGGGGTGGTGGGGGTGGGATGATTTGGAGATTGGGATTGAACTGTATACATGTATATGCATAAAATACATAACAAATAATAACCTGCTGTATAAAAAATAAATAGAATTAAAGTTCAAAATTTTAAAAAATAAAATTTAAATATAAAACAGAAAAAAGTTCTTCCCTTCACACAGATGCATTTATATGAATGAATTATTTCCATGCTTATATCTATAAATACATAAAAGAGGAATAAAATCTAACTTGAACCATAAAAAAAAAAAAAACCTGAACCCACCAGTTATACAGAGGAAAACCCAATCAGGGCACTTGCTCCAGCGGAAAACAATTCTGAAATTGGTCAGAGGTGGGGAATCATCTCCCATACAGCCAGCAACCCACCCCCCACACAAGGAGCGTCCTCATTGCAAAGCTGGGGAACGGTGCCGAGGCATCTGTGAGTAAACGTGAGTGAGCCCCAGGCCAGCTGCTGCTGAACTGTTCCCACCCTTCCCAGGTAAAACACCTGAATATGTACAAGGGCTTGAAAGCCTAGAGGAAGGGCTACGGAACCACACAAGCGACAGCCCACAGGCCAACTTGGTGCCTGCAGGCCAGCCAGGATGGTCCTGGCCCCGGGCGCTCTTCCAGAAGTTTTCCATTGCCCTGCCTGAGATACCCCTCCTGTCCCGGCCCCCACTGGTTTTTTCCTTCCTCACCTCTGTCCGGAGAGAGATTCCAGCGGAAGGTATGGGTGACACATCCTCTTCTTTATAGGTGGCAGCCTGGCAACTCCTGCAGAAAGGCCAGCAGAGCCCCACTCACACCGGGCCACCCACAAAGCCATGGCCCCTCACTCCCTCCCACCAGCACAGCCCCGAGACTGCTGACGGGGCAGAGAATCTGGAGTCAGGCACAGCTTCAGGGGCTATTGCTGCCTGTAGCACTGTTTATATTGACCTCAAGCAGGCACACCTGGGGAGGGCCGGCCGGCAGGGTAAGGCTGCCCAGGTCAGCTAATCCACAACCCTCAGGGAATCACATTGTTGAAAATGGACCTCGCTAAGGCAGAATAGAAGTCAAGGAAAAAAAGGACACAATGCCATTTGCAGCCCCGTAGATGAGTCTGGAGGTAATCATGTGACTTGTAGTAAGTCAGAAAGTGAAAGACACATATCGTGTCATATCACTTATAGGTGTTACCTAAAAATGGATACCAGGGCAGATATTTCCACAGAGAAGGGCAATCACAGATTCATTAAAAAACTTATGGTTCACCAATGGAAAGGTGTGAGGATTGGTTTCATTACGATATCGGGGTTAACAGACATATACAAACACAGGGGACATATATAATCACCAAAGACCTACGGAATACCAAGAGAAGACTACTCAACATTCTGTCATAACGTACATGGGAAAAGGATCCCAGGAAGAACAGACATCTGTATATGTGTAAAAGAACCACATCTTCCACACCTACAACAAGCCAAACATTGTAATCAAACTTGCTGTAATACAAAATAAAAAAATAAATTAAAAACACGAACAAGAAGTAGTGAGACAAACTTGAGGGGCTTTCTCCTGGCACATTCCATTCTAAATTCCAATCTAGAACACGACTTCCATTGAGGCTCTGTTGCCCTAGTAACCAGATTCGGTAAGGGAGAACTGCTGCCACCTTGTGGCCGTTTCACACAACAGCAGCTTTAATCCCAGCGCTAATGGTCAGTTGATATTCAAAATCATTGCCGGCCTGTAAATGACACCTGCCCTGAAAACAAATCCTGGGGTCACATATCGACCAAAAAATTCAAAGGACGTCCATATTTCAAAACGACCGTTTCAAAAGGCATATTTTACGCACATTAGTGTTCTGCTTCTATTTCTTTCTTTCTTTTTTGGTTAAAAAAAACGGGAATGGAAAAAGGCATCCCTCAGAATGGGAGAAAATCGTTGCAAACGAATCAATGGACAAAGGTTTAATCTTCAATATATATAAACAGCTCATGCAGCTTAATATTAGAAAAACAAACAACCCAATACAAATTGGGCAGAAGATCTAAAGAGACGTTTCTTCAAAGAAGACACCGAGATGGCCAAGACGCACATGAAAAGCTGCTCAAGAGCACTAATTATTAGAGAAATGCAAATCAAAAGTACAATGAGGTATCACCTCACACCTGTTAGAATCGGCATCATCAGAAAATCTACAAACAACAAATTCTGGGGAGGGTGTGGACAAAAGGAGCCCTCTTCCACTATTGGTGGGAATGTAAATTGATACAGTCACTATGGGGAACAGTAAGGAGTTTCCTTAAAAAAGCTAGAAATAGAATTACCCTCTGATCCAGCAATCCCACTTCTGGGCATATACCCAGAGAAAACCATAAATCAAAAAGGCACATTCACCACAATGTTCATTGCAGCACTATTTACAATAGCCAGGTAATGGAAGCAACCGAAATGCCCACAGACAGACGAATGGATAAAGATGTGGGACATATATAAAATCGAATATTACTCAGCCATAAAAAGGAATGAAACTGGGTCATTTGTAGAGACATCGAAGGATCTAGAGACTGTCATACAGAATGAAGTAAGTCAGAAAGAGGAAAACAAATATTGTATATTAATGCATATATGGGGAACCTAAAAATGGTACAGATGAACTGGTTTGCAGGGAAGGAATAGAGACACAGAGGTAGAGAACAAACGTATGGACACCAAGTGTGGGAAGCCATGGGGTGGTGGGGGTGGGATGATTTGGAGATTGGGATTGAACTGTATACATGTATATGCATAAAATACATAACAAATAATAACCTGCTGTATAAAAAATAAATAGAATTAAAGTTCAAAATTTTAAAAAATAAAATTTAAATATAAAACAGAAAAAAGTTCTTCCCTTCACACAGATGCATTTATATGCATGAATTATTTCCATGCTTATATCTATAAATACATAAAAGAGGAATAAAATCTAACTTGAACCATAAAAGAAAAAAAAACCTAAACCCACCAGTTATACAGAGGAAAACCCCATCAGGGCACTTGCTCCAGCGGAAAACAATTCTGAAATTGGTCAGAGGTGGGGAATCATCTCCCATACAGCCAGCAACCCACACCCCACACAAGGAGCGTCCTCATTGCAAAGCTGGGGGACCGTGCCGAGGCATCTGTGAGTAAACGTAAGCTGAGCCCCAGGCCAGCTGCTGCTGAACTGTTCCCACCCTTCCCAGGTAAAACACCTGAATATGTACAAGGGCTTGAAAGCCTAGAGGAAGGGCCACGGAACCACACAAGTGACAGCCCACAGGCCAACTTGGTGCCTGCAGGCCAGCCAGGATGGTCCTGGCCCCGGGCGCTCTTCCAGAAGTTTTCCATTGCCCTGCCTGAGATACCCCTCCTGTCCCGGCCCCCACTGGTTTTTTCCTTCCTCACCTCTGTCCGGAGAGTGATTCCAGCGGAAGGTATGGGTGACACATCCTCTTCTTTATAGGTGGCAGCCTGGCAACTCCTGCAGAAAGGCCAGCAGAGCCCCACTCACACCGGGCCACCCACAAAGCCATGGCCCCTCACTCCCTCCCACCAGCACAGCCCCGAGACTGCTGACGGGGCAGAGAATCTGGAGTCAGGCACAGCTTCATGGGCTATTGCTGCCTGGAGCACTGTTTATATTGACCTCAACCAGGCACACCTGGGGAGGGCCGGCCGGCAGGGTAAGGCTGCCCAGGTCAGCTAATCCACAACCCTCAGGGAATCACATTGTTGAAAATGGACCTCGCTAAGGCAGAATAGAAGTCAAGGAAAAAAAGGACACAATGCCATTTGCAGCCCCGTAGATGAGTCTGGAGGTAATCACGTGACTTGTAGTAAGTCAGAAAGTGAAAGACACATATCGTGTCATATCACTTATAGGTGTTACCTAAAAATGGATACCAGGGCAGATATTTCCATCGAGAAGGGCAATCACAGATTCATTAAAAAACTTATGGTTCACCAATGGAAAGGTGTGAGGATTGGTTTCATTACGATATCGGGGTTAACAGACATATACAAACACAGGGGACATATATAATCACCAAAGACCTACGGAATACCAAGAGAAGACTACTCAACATTCTGTCATAACGTACATGGGAAAAGGATCCCAGGAAGAACAGACATCTGTATATGTGTAAAAGAACCACATCTTCCACACCTACAACAAGCCAAACATTGTAATCAAACTTGCTGTAATACAAAATAAAAAAATAAATTAAAAACACGAACAAGAAGTAGTGAGACAAACTTGAGGGGCTTTCTCCTGGCACATTCCATTCTAAATTCCAATCTAGAACACGACTTCCATTGAGGCTCTGTTGCCCTAGTAACCAGATTCGGTAAGGGAGAACTGCTGCCACCTTGTGGCCGTATCACACAACAGCAGCTTTAATCCCAGCGCTAATGGTCAGTTGATATTCAAAATCATTGCCGGCCTGTAAATGACACCTGCCCTGAAAACAAATCCTGGGGTCACATATCGACCAAAAAATTCAAAGGACGTCCATATTTCATTACGACCGTTTCAAAAGGCATATTTTACGCACATTAGTGTTCTGCTTCTATTTCTTTCTTTCTTTTTTGGTTAAAAAAAACGGGAATGGAAAAAGGCATCCCTCAGAATGGGAGAAAATCGTTGCAAAGGAATCAATGGACAAAGGTTTAATCTCCAATATATATAAACAGCTCATGCAGCTTAATATTAGAAAAACAAACAACCCAATACAAAAATGGGCAGAAGACCTAAAGAGACGTTTCTTCAAAGAAGACACCGAGATGGCCAAGACGCACATGAAAAGCTGCTCAAGAGCACTAATTATTAGAGAAATGCAAATCAAAAGTACAATGAGGTATCACCTCACACCTGTTAGAATCGGCATCATCAGAAAATCTACAAACAACAAATTCTGGGGAGGGTGTGGACAAAAGGAGCCCTCTTCCACTATTGGTGGGAATGTAAATTGATACAGTCACTATGGGGAACAGTAAGGAGTTTCCTTAAAAAAGCTAGAAATAGAATAACCCTCTGATCCAGCAATCCCACTTCTGGGCATATACCCAGAGAAAACCATAAATCAAAAAGGCACATTCACCACAATGTTCATTGCAGCACTATTTACAATAGCCAGGTAATGGAAGCAACCGAAATGCCCAGAGACAGACGAATGGATAAAGATGTGGTACATATATAAAATGGAATATTACTCAGCCATAAAAAGGAATGAAACTGGGTCATTTGTAGAGACATCGATGGATCTAGAGACTGTCATACAGAATGAAGTAAGTCAGAAAGAGGAAAACAAATATTTTATATTAATGCATATATGTCTAACCTAAAAATGGTACAGATGAACTGGTTTGCAGGGAAGAAATAGAGACACAGAGGTAGAGAACAAACGTATGGACACCAAGTGTGGGAAGCCATGGGGTGGTGGTGGTGGGATGATTTGGAGATTGGGATTGAACTGTATACATGTATATGCATAAAATACATAACCAATAATAACCTGCTGTATAAAAAATAAATAAAATTAAAGTTCAAAATTTTAAAAAATAAAATTTAAAAATAAAACAGAAAAAAGTTCTTCCCTTCACACAGATGCATTTATATGAATGAATCATTTCCATGCTTATATCTATAAATACATAAAAGAGGAATAAAATCTAACTTGAACCATAAAAGAAAAAAAAAAAACCTGAACCCACCAGTTATACAGAGGAACACCCAATCAGGGCACTTGCTCCAGCGGAAAACAATTCTGAAATTGGTCAGAGGTGGGGAATCATCTCCCATACAGCCAGCAACCCACACCCCACACAAGGAGCGTCCTCATTGCGAAGCTGGGGGACCGTGCCGAGGCATCTGTGAGTAAACGTGAGCTGAGCCCCAGGCCAGCTGCTGCTGAACTGTTCCCACCCTTCCCAGGTAAAACACCTGAATATGTACAAGGGCTTGAAAGCCTAGAGGAAGGGCCACGGAACCACACAAGCGACAGCCCACAGGCCAACTTGGTGCCTGCAGGCCAGCCAGGATGGTCCTGGCCCCGGGCGCTCTTCCAGAAGTTTTCCATTGCCCTGCCTGAGATACCCCTCCTGTCCCGGCCCCCACTGGTTTTTTCCTTCCTCACCTCTGTCCGGAGAGAAATTCCAGCGGAAGGTATGGGTGACACATCCTCTTCCTTATAGGTGGCAGCCTGGAAACTCCTGCAGAAAGGCCAGCAGAGCCCCACTCACACCGGGCCACCCACAAAGCCATGGCCCCTCACTCCCTCCCACCAGCACAGCCCCGAGACTGCTGACGGGGCAGAGAATCTGGAGTCAGGCACAGCTTCAGGGGCTATTGCTGCCTGGAGCACTGTTTATATTGACCTCAACCAGGCACACCTGGGGAGGGCCGGCCGGCAGCGTAAGGCTGCCCAGGTCAGCTAATCCACAACCCTCAGGGAATCACATTGTTAAAAATGGACCTCGCTAAGGCAGAAGAGAAGTCAAGGAAAAAAAGGACACAATGCCATTTGCAGCCCCGTAGATGAGTCTGGAGGTAATCACGTGACTTGTAGTAAGTCAGAAAGTGAAAGACACATATCGTGTCATATCACTTATAGGTGTTACCTAAAAATGGATACCAGGGCAGATATTTCCACGGAGAAGGGCAATCACAGATTCATTAAAAAACTTATGGTTCACCAATGGAAAGGTGTGAGGATTGGTTTCATTACGATATCGGGGTTAACAGACATATACAAACACAGGGGACATATATAATCACCAAAGACCTACGGAATACCAAGAGAAGACTACTCAACATTCTGTCATAACGTACATGGGAAAAGGATCCCAGGAAGAACAGACATCTGTATATGTGTAAAAGAACCACATCTTCCACACCTACAACAAGCCAAACATTGTAATCAAACTTGCTGTAATACAAAATAAAAAAATAAATTAAAAACACGAACAAGAAGTAGTGAGACAAACTTGAGGGGCTTTCTCCTGGCACATTCCATTCTAAATTCCAATCTAGAACACGACTTCCATTGAGGCTCTGTTGCCCTAGTAACCAGATTCGGTAAGGGAGAATTGCTGCCACCTTGTGGCCGTTTCACACAACAGCAGCTTTAATCCCAGCGCTAATGGTCAGTTGATATTCAAAATCATTGCCGGCCTGTAAATGACACCTGCCCTGAAAACAAATCCTGGGGTCACATATCGACCAAAAAATTCAAAGGACGTCCATATTTCAAAACGACCGTTTCAAAAGGCATATTTTACAGACATTAGTGTTCTGCTTCTATTTCTTTCTCTCTTTTTTGGTTAAAAAAAACGGGAATGGAAAAAGGCATCCCTCAGAATGGGAGAAAATCGTTGCAAACGAATCAATGGACAAAGGTTTAATCTCCAATATATATAAACAGCTCATGCAGCTTAATATTAGAAAAACAAACCACCCAATACAAATTGGGCAGAAGATCTAAAGAGACGTTTCTTCAAAGAAGACACCGAGATGGCCAAGACGCACATGAAAAGCTGCTCAAGAGCACTAATTATTAGAGAAATGCAAATCAAAAGTACAATGAGGTATCACCTCACACCTGTTAGAATCGGCATCATCAGAAAATCTACAAACAACAAATTCTGGGGAGGGTGTGGACAAAAGGAGCCCTCTTCCACTATTGGTGGGAATGTAAATTGATACAGTCACTATGGGGAACAGTAAGGAGTTTCCTTAAAAAAGCTAGAAATAGAATTACCCTCTGATCCAGCAATCCCACTTCTGGGCATATACCCAGAGAAAACCATAAATCAAAAAGGCACATTCACCACAATGTTCATTGCAGCACTATTTACAATAGCCAGGTAATGGAAGCAACCGAAATGCCCACAGACAGACGAATGGATAAAGATGTGGTACATATATAAAATGGAATATTACTCAGCCATAAAAAGGAATGAAACTGGGTCATTTGTAGAGACATCGATGGATTTAGAGACTGTCATACAGAATGAAGTAAGTCAGAAAGAGGAAAAAATATATTGTATATTAATGCATATATGTGGAACCTAAAAATGGTACAGATGAACTGGTTTGCAGGGAAGAAGTAGAGACACAGAGGTAGAGAACAAACGTATGGACACCAAGTGTGGGAAGACATGGGGTGGTGGTGGTGGGATGATTTGGAGATTGGGATTGAACTGTATACATGTATATGCATAAAATACATAACCAATAATAACCTGCTGTATAAAAAATAAATAAAATTAAAGTTCAAAATTTTAAAAAATAAAATTTAAAAATAAAACAGAAAAAAGTTCTTCCCTTCACACAGATGCATTTATATGCATGAATTATTTCCATGCTTATATCTATAAATACATAAAAGAGGAATAAAATCTAACTTGAACCATAAAAGAAAAAAAAACCTGAACCCACCAGTTATACAGAGGAAAACCCCATCAGGGCACTTGCTCCAGCGGAAAACAATTCTGAAATTGGTCAGAGGTGGGGAATCATCTCCCATACAGCCAGCAACCCACACCCCACACAAGGAGCGTCCTCATTGCAAAGCTGGGGGACCGTGCCGAGGCATCTGTGAGTAAACGTAAGCTGAGCCCCAGGCCAGCTGCTGCTGAACTGTTCCCACCCTTCCCAGGTAAAACACCTGAATATGTACAAGGGCTTGAAAGCCTAGAGGAAGGGCCACGGAACCACACAAGTGACAGCCCACAGGCCAACTTGGTGCCTGCAGGCCAGCCAGGATGGTCCTGGCCCCGGGCGCTCTTCCAGAAGTTTTCCATTGCCCTGCCTGAGATACCCCTCCTGTCCCGGCCCCCACTGGTTTTTTCCTTCCTCACCTCTGTCCGGAGAGTGATTCCAGCGGAAGGTATGGGTGACACATCCTCTTCTTTATAGGTGGCAGCCTGGCAACTCCTGCAGAAAGGCCAGCAGAGCCCCACTCACACCGGGCCACCCACAAAGCCATGGCCCCTCACTCCCTCCCACCAGCACAGCCCCGAGACTGCTGACGGGGCAGAGAATCTGGAGTCAGGCACAGCTTCATGGGCTATTGCTGCCTGGAGCACTGTTTATATTGACCTCAACCAGGCACACCTGGGGAGGGCCGGCCGGCAGGGTAAGGCTGCCCAGGTCAGCTAATCCACAACCCTCAGGGAATCACATTGTTGAAAATGGACCTCGCTAAGGCAGAAGAGAAGTCAAGGAAAAAAAGGACACAATGCCATTTGCAGCCCCGTAGATGAGTCTGGAGGTAATCACGTGACTTGTAGTAAGTCAGAAAGTGAAAGACACATATCGTGTCATATCACTTATAGGTGTTACCTAAAAATGGATACCAGGGCAGATATTTCCACCGAGAAGGGCAATCACAGATTCATTAAAAAACTTATGGTTCACCAATGGAAAGGTGTGAGGATTGGTTTCATTACGATATCGGGGTTAACAGACATATACAAACACAGGGGACATATATAATCACCAAAGACCTACGGAATACCAAGAGAAGACTACTCAACATTCTGTCATAACGTACATGGGAAAAGGATCCCAGGAAGAACAGACATCTGTATATGTGTAAAAGAACCACATCTTCCACACCTACAACAAGCCAAACATTGTAATCAAACTTGCTGTAATACAAAATAAAAAAATAAATTAAAAACACGAACAAGAAGTAGTGAGACAAACTTGAGGGGCTTTCTCCTGGCACATTCCATTCTAAATTCCAATCTAGAACACGACTTCCATTGAGGCTCTGTTGCCCTAGTAACCAGATTCGGTAAGGGAGAACTGCTGCCACCTTGTGGCCGTATCACACAACAGCAGCTTTAGTCCCAGCGCTAATGGTCAGTTGATATTCAAAATCATTGCCAGCCTGTAAATGACACCTGCCCTGAAAACAAATCCTGGGGTCACATATCGACCAAAAAATTCAAAGGACGTCCATATTTCATTACGACCGTTTCAAAAGGCATATTTTACGCACATTAGTGTTCTGCTTCTATTTCTTTCTTTCTTTTTTGGTTAAAAAAAACGGGAATGGAAAAAGGCATCCCTCAGAATGGGAGAAAATCGTTGCAAACGAATCAATGGACAAAGGTTTAATCTCCAATATATATAAACAGCTCATGCAGCTTAATATTAGAAAAACAAACAACCCAATACAAAAATGGGCAGAAGACCTAAAGAGACGTTTCTTCAAAGAAGACACCGAGATGGCCAAGACGCACATGAAAAGCTGCTCAAGAGCACTAATTATTAGAGAAATGCAAATCAAAAGTACAATGAGGTATCACCTCACACCTGTTAGAATCGGCATCATCAGAAAATCTACAAACAACAAATTCTGGGGAGGGTGTGGACAAAAGGAGCCCTCTTCCACTATTGGTGGGAATGTAAATTGATACAGTCCCTATGGGGAACAGTAAGGAGTTTCCTTAAAAAAGCTAGAAATAGAATAACCCTCTGATCCAGCAATCCCACTTCTGGGCATATACCCAGAGAAAACCATAAATCAAAAAGGCACATTCACCACAATGTTCATTGCAGCACTATTTACAATAGCCAGGTAATGGAAGCAACCGAAATGCCCAGAGACAGACGAATGGATAAAGATGTGGTACATATATAAAATGGAATATTACTCAGCCATAAAAAGGAATGAAACTGGGTCATTTGTAGAGACATCGATGGATCTAGAGACTGTCATACAGAATGAAGTAAGTCAGAAAGAGGAAAACAAATATTGTATATTAATGCATATATGTCTAACCTAAAAATGGTACAGATGAACTGGTTTGCAGGGAAGAAATAGAGACACAGAGGTAGAGAACAAACGTATGGACACCAAGTGTGGGAAGCCATGGGGTGGTGGTGGTGGGATGATTTGGAGATTGGGATTGAACTGTATACATGTATATGCATAAAATACATAACCAATAATAACCTGCTGTATAAAAAATAAATAAAATTAAAGTTCAAAATTTTAAAAAATAAAATTTAAAAATAAAACAGAAAAAAGTTCTTCCCTTCACACAGATGCATTTATATGAATGAATCATTTCCATGCTTATATCTATAAATACATAAAAGAGGAATAAAATCTAACTTGAACCATAAAAGAAAAAAAAAAAAACCTGAACCCACCAGTTATACAGAGGAACACCCAATCAGGGCACTTGCTCCAGCGGAAAACAATTCTGAAATTGGTCAGAGGTGGGGAATCATCTCCCATACAGCCAGCAACCCACACCCCACACAAGGAGCGTCCTCATTGCGAAGCTGGGGGACCGTGCCGAGGCATCTGTGAGTAAACGTGAGCTGAGCCCCAGGCCAGCTGCTGCTGAACTGTTCCCACCCTTCCCAGGTAAAACACCTGAATATGTACAAGGGCTTGAAAGCCTAGAGGAAGGGCCACGGAACCACACAAGCGACAGCCCACAGGCCAACTTGGTGCCTGCAGGCCAGCCAGGATGGTCCTGGCCCCGGGCGCTCTTCCAGAAGTTTTCCATTGCCCTGCCTGAGATACCCCTCCTGTCCCGGCCCCCACTGGTTTTTTCCTTCCTCACCTCTGTCCGGAGAGTGATTCCAGCGGAAGGTATGGGTGACACATCCTCTTCTTTATAGGTGGCAGCCTGGCAACTCCTGCAGAAAGGCCAGCAGAGCCCCACTCACACCGGGCCACCCACAAAGCCATGGCCCCTCACTCCCTCCCACCAGCACAGCCCCGAGACTGCTGACGGGGCAGAGAATCTGGAGTCAGGCACAGCTTCAGGGGCTATTGCTGCCTGGAGCACTGTTTATATTGACCTCAACCAGGCACACCTGGGGAGGGCCGGCCGGCAGCGTAAGGCTGCCCAGGTCAGCTAATCCACAACCCTCAGGGAATCACATTGTTGAAAATGGACCTCGCTAAGGCAGAAGAGAAGTCAAGGAAAAAAAGGACACAATGCCATTTGCAGCCCCGTAGATGAGTCTGGAGGTAATCACGTGACTTGTAGTAAGTCAGAAAGTGAAAGACACATATCGTGTCATATCACTTATAGGTGTTACCTAAAAATGGATACCAGGGCAGATATTTCCACGGAGAAGGGCAATCACAGATTCATTAAAAAACTTATGGTTCACCAATGGAAAGGTGTGAGGATTGGTTTCATTACGATATCGGGGTTAACAGACATATACAAACACAGGGGACATATATAATCACCAAAGACCTACGGAATACCAAGAGAAGACTACTCAACATTCTGTCATAACGTACATGGGAAAAGGATCCCAGGAAGAACAGACATCTGTATATGTGTAAAAGAACCACATCTTCCACACCTACAACAAGCCAAACATTGTAATCAAACTTGCTGTAATACAAAATAAAAAAATAAATTAAAAACACGAACAAGAAGTAGTGAGACAAACTTGAGGGGCTTTCTCCTGGCACATTCCATTCTAAATTCCAATCTAGAACACGACTTCCATTGACGCTCTGTTGCCCTAGTAACCAGATTCGGTAAGGGAGAACTGCTGCCACCTTGTGGCCGTTTCACACAACAGCAGCTTTAATCCCAGCGCTAATGGTCAGTTGATATTCAAAATCATTGCCGGCCTGTAAATGACACCTGCCCTGAAAACAAATCCTGGGGTCACATATCGACCAAAAAATTCAAAGGACGTCCATATTTCAAAACGACCGTTTCAAAAGGCATATTTTACAGACATTAGTGTTCTGCTTCTATTTCTTTCTCTCTTTTTTGGTTAAAAAAAACGGGAATGGAAAAAGGCATCCCTCAGAATGGGAGAAAATCGTTGCAAACGAATCAATGCAAAAGGTTTAATCTCCAATATATATAAACAGCTCATGCACATTAATATTAGAAAAACAAACAACCCAATACAAATTGGGCAGAAGATCTAAAGAGACGTTTCTTCAAAGAAGACACCGAGATGGCCAAGACGCACATGAAAAGCTGCACAAGAGCACTAATTATTAGAGAAATGCAAATCAAAAGTACAATGAGGTATCACCTCACACCTGTTAGAATCGGCATCATCAGAAAATCTACAAACAACAAATTCTGGGGAGGGTGTGGACAAAAGGAGCCCTCTTCCACTATTGGTGGGAATGTAAATTGATACAGTCACTATGGGGAACAGTAAGGAGTTTCCTTAAAAAAGCTAGAAATAGAATTACCCTCTGATCCAGCAATCCCACTTCTGGGCATATACCCAGAGAAAACCATAAATCAAAAAGGCACATTCACCACAATGTTCATTGCAGCACTATTTACAATAGCCAGGTAATGGAAGCAACCGAAATGCCCAGAGACAGACGAATGGATAAAGATGTGGTACATATATAAAATGGAATATTACTCAGCCATAAAAAGGAATGAAACTGGGTCATTTGTAGAGACATCGATGGATCTAGAGACTGTCATACAGAATGAAGTAAGTCAGAAAGAGGAAAACAAATATTGTATATTAATGCATATATGGGGAACCTAAAAATGGTACAGATGAACTGGTTTGCAGGGAAGGAATAGAGACACAGAGGTAGAGAACAAACGTATGGACACCAAGTGTGGGAAGCCATGGGGTGGTGGGGGTGGGATGATTTGGAGATTGGGATTGAACTGTATACATGTATATGCATAAAATACATAACAAATAATAACCTGCTGTATAAAAAATAAATAGAATTAAAGTTCAAAATTTTAAAAAATAAAATTTAAAAATAAAACAGAAAAAAGTTCTTCCCTTCACACAGATGCATTTATATGAATGAATTATTTCCATGCTTATATCTATAAATACATAAAAGAGGAATAAAATCTAACTTGAACCATAAAAGAAAAAAAAACCTGAACCCACCAGTTATACAGAGGAAAACCCAATCAGGGCACTTGCTCCAGCGGAAAACAATTCTGAAATTGGTCAGAGGTGGGGAATCATCTCCCATACAGCCAGCAACCCACCCCCCACACAAGGAGCGTCCTCATTGCAAAGCTGGGGAACCGTGCCGAGGCATCTGTGAGTAAACGTGAGTGAGCCCCAGGCCAGCTGCTGCTGAACTGTTCCCACCCTTCCCAGGTAAAACACCTGAATATGTACAAGGGCTTGAAAGCCTAGAGGAAGGGCCATGGAACCACACAAGCGACAGCCCACAGGCCAACTTGGTGCCTGCAGGCCAGCCAGGATGGTCCTGGCCCCGGGCGCTCTTCCAGAAGTTTTCCATTGCCCTGCCTGAGATACCCCTCCTGTCCCGGCCCCCACTGGTTTTTTCCTTCCTCACCTCTGTCCGGAGAGAGATTCCAGCGGAAGGTATGGGTGACACATCCTCTTCTTTATAGGTGGCAGCCTGGCAACTCCTGCAGAAAGGCCAACAGAGCCCAACTCACACCGGGCAACCCACAAAGCCATGGCCCCTCACTCCCTCACACCAGCACAGCCCCGAGACTGCTGACGGGGCAGAGAATCTGGAGTCAGGCACAGCTTCATGGGCTATTGCTGCCTGGAGCACTGTTTATATTGACCTCAACCAGGCACACCTGGGGAGGGCCGGCCGGCAGGGTAAGGCTGCCCAGGTCAGCTAATCCACAACCCTCAGGGAATCACATTGTTGAAAATGGACCTCGCTAAGGCAGAATAGAAGTCAAGGAAAAAAAGGACACAATGCCATTTGCAGCCCCGTAGATGAGTCTGGAGGTAATCACGTGACTTGTAGTAAGTCAGAAAGTGAAAGACACATATCGTGTCATATCACTTATAGGTGTTACCTAAAAATGGATACCAGTGCAGATATTTCCACGGAGAAGGGCAATCACAGATTCATTAAAAAACTTATGGTTCACCAATGGAAAGGTGTGAGGATTGGTTTCATTACGATATCGGGGTTAACAGACATATACAAACACAGGGGACATATATAATCACCAAAGACCTACGGAATACCAAGAGAAGACTACTCAACATTCTGTCATAACGTACATGGGAAAAGGATCCCAGGAAGAACAGACATCTGTATATGTGTAAAAGAACCACATCTTCCACACCTACAACAAGCCAAACATTGTAATCAAACTTGCTGTAATACAAAATAAAAAAATAAATTAAAAACACGAACAAGAAGTAGTGAGACAAACTTGAGGGGCTTTCTCCTGGCACATTCCATTCTAAATTCCAATCTAGAACACGACTTCCATTGAGGCTCTGTTGCCCTAGTAACCAGATTCGTTAAGGGAGAACTGCTGCCACCTTGTGGCCGTTTCACACAACAGCAGCTTTAATCCCAGCGCTAATGGTCAGTTGATATTCAAAATCATTGCCGGCCTGTAAATGACACCTGCCCTGAAAACAAATCCTGGGGTCACATATCGACCAAAAAATTCAAAGGACGTCCATATTTCAAAACGACCGTTTCAAAAGGCATATTTTACGCACATTAGTGTTCTGCTTCTATTTCTTTCTTTCTTTTTTGGTTAAAAAAAACGGGAATGGAAAAAGGCATCCCTCAGAATGGGAGAAAATCGTTGCAAACGAATCAATGGACAAAGGTTTAATCTCCAATATAGATAAACAGCTCATGCAGCTTAATATTAGAAAAACAAACAACCCAATACAAATTGGGCAGAAGATCTAAAGAGACGTTTCTTCAAAGAAGACACCGAGATGGCCAAGACGCACATGAAAAGCTGCTCAAGAGCACTAATTATTAGAGAAATGCAAATCAAAAGTACAATGAGGTATCACCTCACACCTGTTAGAATCGGCATCATCAGAAAATCTACAAACAACAAATTCTGGGGAGGGTGTGGACAAAAGGAGCCCTCTTCCACTATTGGTGGGAATGTAAATTGATACAGTCACTATGGGGAACAGTAAGGAGTTTCCTTAAAAAAGCTAGAAATAGAATTACCCTCTGATCCAGCAATCCCACTTCTGGGCATATACCCAGAGAAAACCATAAATCAAAAAGGCACATTCACCACAATGTTCATTGCAGCACTATTTACAATAGCCAGGTAATGGAAGCAACCGAAATGCCCAGAGACAGACGAATGGATAAAGATGTGGTACATATATAAAATGGAATATTACTCAGCCATAAAAAGGAATGAAACTGGGTCATTTGTAGAGACATCGATGGATCTAGAGACTGTCATACAGAATGAAGTAAGTCAGAAAGAGGAAAACAAATATTGTATATTAATGCATATATGGGGAACCTAAAAATGGTACAGATGAACTGGTTTGCAGGGAAGGAATAGAGACACAGAGGTAGAGAACAAACGTATGGACACCAAGTGTGGGAAGCCATGGGGTGGTGGGGGTGGGATGATTTGGAGATTGGGATTGAACTGTATACATGTATATGCATAAAATACATAACAAATAATAACCTGCTGTATAAAAAATAAATAGAATTAAAGTTCAAAATTTTAAAAAATAAAATTTAAATATAAAACAGAAAAAAGTTCTTCCCTTCACACAGATGCATTTATATGAATGAATTATTTCCATGCTTATATCTATAAATACATAAAAGAGGAATAAAATCTAACTTGAACCATAAAAGAAAAAAAAAACCTGAACCCACCAGTTATACAGAGGAAAACCCAATCAGGGCACTTGCTCCAGCGGAAAACAATTCTGAAATTGGTCAGAGGTGGGGAATCATCTCCCATACAGCCAGCAACCCACCCCCCACACAAGGAGCGTCCTCATTGCAAAGCTGGGGAACCGTGCCGAGGCATCTGTGAGTAAACGTGAGTGAGCCCCAGGCCAGCTGCTGCTGAACTGTTCCCACCCTTCCCAGGTAAAACACCTGAATATGTACAAGGGCTTGAAAGCCTAGAGGAAGGGCTACGGAACCACACAAGCGACAGCCCACAGGCCAACTTGGTGCCTGCAGGCCAGCCAGGATGGTCCTGGCCCCGTGCGCTCTTCCAGAAGTTTTCCATTGCCCTGCCTGAGATACCCCTCCTGTCCCGGCCCCCACTGGTTTTTTCCTTCCTCAACTCTGTCCGGAGAGAAATTCCAGCGGAAGGTATGGGTGACACATCCTCTTCTTTATAGGTGGCAGCCTGGCAACTCCTGCAGAAAGGCCAGCAGAGCCCCACTCACACCGGGCCACCCACAAAGCCATGGCCCCTCACTCCCTCCCACCAGCACAGCCCCGAGACTGCTGACGGGGCAGAGAATCTGGAGTCAGGCACAGCTTCAGGGGCTATTGCTGCCTGGAGCACTGTTTATATTGACCTCAAGCAGGCACACCTGGGGAGGGCCGGCCGGCAGGGTAAGGCTGCCCAGGTCAGCTAATCCACAACCCTCAGGGAATCACATTGTTGAAAATGGACCTCGCTAAGGCAGAATAGAAGTCAAGGAAAAAAAGGACACAATGCCATTTGCAGCCCCGTAGATGAGTCTGGAGGTAATCATGTGACTTGTAGTAAGTCAGAAAGTGAAAGACACATATCGTGTCATATCACTTATAGGTGTTACCTAAAAATGGATACCAGGGCAGATATTTCCACAGAGAAGGGCAATCACAGATTCATTAAAAAACTTATGGTTCACCAATGGAAAGGTGTGAGGATTGGTTTCATTACGATATCGGTGTTAACAGACATATACAAACACAGGGGACATATATAATCACCAAAGACCTACGGAATACCAAGAGAAGACTACTCAACATTCTGTCATAACGTACATGGGAAAAGGATCCCAGGAAGAACAGACATCTGTATATGTGTAAAAGAACCACATCTTCCACACCTACAACAAGCCAAACATTGTAATCAAACTTGCTGTAATACAAAATAAAAAAATAAATTAAAAACACGAACAAGAAGTAGTGAGACAAACTTGAGGGGCTTTCTCCTGGCACATTCCATTCTAAATTCCAATCTAGAACACGACTTCCATTGAGGCTCTGTTGCCCTAGTAACCAGATTCGGTAAGGGAGAACTGCTGCCACCTTGTGGCCGTTTCACACAACAGCAGCTTTAATCCCAGCGCTAATGGTCAGTTAATATTCAAAATCATTGCCGGCCTGTAAATGACACCTGACCTGAAAACAAATCCTGGGGTCACATATCGACCAAAAAATTCAAAGGACGTCCATATTTCAAAACGACCGTTTCAAAAGGCATATTTTACGCACATTAGTGTTCTGCTTCTATTTCTTTCTTTCTTTTTTGGTTAAAAAAAACGGGAATGGAAAAAGGCATCCCTCAGAATGGGAGAAAATCGTTGCAAACGAATCAATGCAAAAGGTTTAATCTCCAATATATATAAACAGCTCATGCAGATTAATATTAGAAAAACAAACAACCCAATACAAATTGGGCAGAAGATCTAAAGAGACGTTTCTTCAAAGAAGACACCGAGATGGCCAAGACGCACATGAAAAGCTGCTCAAGAGCACTAATTATTAGAGAAATGCAAATCAAAAGTACAATGAGGTATCACCTCACACCTGTTAGAATCGGCATCATCAGAAAATCTACAAACAACAAATTCTGGGGAGGGTGTGGACAAAAGGAGCCCTCTTCCACTATTGGTGGGAATGTAAATTGATACAGTCACTATGGGGAACAGTAAGGAGTTTCCTTAAAAAAGCTAGAAATAGAATTACCCTCTGATCCAGCAATCCCACTTCTGGGCATATACCCAGAGAAAACCATAAATCAAAAAGGCACATTCACCACAATGTTCATTGCAGCACTATTTACAATAGCCAGGTAATGGAAGCAACCGAAATGCCCACAGACAGACGAATGGATAAAGATGTGGGACATATATAAAATCGAATATTACTCAGCCATAAAAAGGAATGAAACTGGGTCATTTGTAGAGACATCGATGGATCTAGAGACTGTCATACAGAATGAAGTAAGTCAGAAAGAGGAAAACAAATATTGTATATTAATGCATATATGGGGAACCTAAAAATGGTACAGATGAACTGGTTTGCAGGGAAGAAATAGAGACACAGAGGTAGAGAACAAACGTATGGACACCAAGTGTGGGAAGCCATGGGGTGGTGGTGGTGGGATGATTTGGAGATTGGGATTGAACTGTATACATGTATATGCATAAAATACATAACAAATAATAACCTGCTGTATAAAAAATAAATAAAATTAAAGTTCAAAATTTTAAAAAATAAAATTTAAAAATAAAACAGAAAAAAGTTCTTCCCTTCACACAGATGCATTTATATGAATGAATTATTTCCATGCTTATATCTATAAATACATAAAAGAGGAATAAAATCTAACTTGAACCATAAAAGAAAAAAAAAACCTGAACCCACCAGTTATACAGAGGAACACCCCATCAGGGCACTTGCTCCAGCGGAAAACAATTCTGAAATTGGTCAGAGGTGGGGAATCATCTCCCATACAGCCAGCAACCCACCCCCCACACAAGGAGCGTCCTCATTGCAAAGCTGGGGGACCGTACCAAGGCATCTGTGAGTAAACGTGAGCTGAGCCCCAGGCCAGCTGCTGCTGAACTGTTCCCACCCTTCCCAGGTAAAACACCTGAATATGTACAAGGGCTTGAAAGCCTAGAGGAAGGGCCACGGAACCACACAAGCGACAGCCCACAGGCCAACTTGGTGCCTGCAGGCCAGCCAGGATGGTCCTGGCCCCGGGCGCTCTTCCAGAAGTTTTCCATTGCCCTGCCTGAGATACCCCTCCTGTCCCGGCCCCCACTGGTTTTTTCCTTCCTCACCTCTGTCCGGAGAGAGATTCCAGCGGAAGGTATGGGTGACACATCCTCTTCTTTATAGGTGGCAGCCTGGCAACTCCTGCAGAAAGGCCAGCAGAGCCCCACTCACACCGGGCCACCCACAAAGCCATGGCCCCTCACTCCCTCCCACCAGCACAGCCCCGAGACTGCTGACGGGGCAGAGAATCTGGAGTCAGGCACAGCTTCAGGGGCTATTGCTGCCTGGAGCACTGTTTATATTGACCTCAAGCAGGCACACCTGGGGAGGGCCGGCCGGCAGGGTAAGGCTGCCCAGGTCAGCTAATCCACAACCCTCAGGGAATCACATTGTTGAAAATGGACCTCGCTAAGGCAGAAGAGAAGTCAAGGAAAAAAAGGACACAATGCCATTTGCAGCCCCGTTGATGAGTCTGGAGGTAATCACGTGACTTGTAGTAAGTCAGAAAGTGAAAGACACATATCGTGTCATATCACTTATAGGTGTTACCTAAAAATGGATACCAGGGCAGATATTTCCATGGAGAAGGGCAATCACAGATTCATTAAAAAACTTATGGTTCACCAATGGAAAGGTGTGAGGATTGGTTTCATTACGATATCGGTGTTAACAGACATATACAAACACAGGGGACATATATAATCACCAAAGACCTACGGAATACCAAGAGAAGACTACTCAACATTCTGTCATAACGTACATGGGAAAAGGATCCCAGGAAGAACAGACATCTGTATATGTGTAAAAGAACCACATCTTCCACACCTACAACAAGCCAAACATTGTAATCAAACTTGCTGTAATACAAAATAAACAAATAAATTAAAAACACGAACAAGAAGTAGTGAGACAAACTTGAGGGGCTTTCTCCTGGCACATTCCATTCTAAATTCCAATCTAGAACACGACTTCCATTGAGGCTCTGTTGCCCTAGTAACCAGATTCGGTAAGGGAGAACTGCTGCCACCTTGTGGCCGTTTCACACAACAGCAGCTTTAATCCCAGCGCTAATGGTCAGTTGATATTCAAAATCATTGCCGGCCTGTAAATGACACCTGCCCTGAAAACAAATCCTGGGGTCACATATCGACCAAAAAATTCAAAGGACGTCCATATTTCAAAACGACCGTTTCAAAAGGCATATTTTACGCACATTAGTGTTCTGCTTCTATTTCTTTCTTTCTTTTTTGGTTAAAAAAAACGGGAATGGAAAAAGGCATCCCTCAGAATGGGAGAAAATCGTTGCAAACGAATCAATGCAAAAGGTTTAATCTCCAATATATATAAACAGCTCATGCAGATTAATATTAGAAAAACAAACAACCCAATACAAATTGGGCAGAAGATCTAAAGAGACGTTTCTTCAAAGAAGACACCGAGATGGCCAAGACGCACATGAAAAGCTGCTCAAGAGCACTAATTATTAGAGAAATGCAAATCAAAAGTACAATGAGGTATCACCTCACACCTGTTAGAATCGGCATCATCAGAAAATCTACAAACAACAAATTCTGGGGAGGGTGTGGACAAAAGGAGCCCTCTTCCACTATTGGTGGGAATGTAAATTGATACAGTCACTATGGGGAACAGTAAGGAGTTTCCTTAAAAAAGCTAGAAATAGAATTACCCTCTGATCCAGCAATCCCACTTCTGGGCATATACCCAGAGAAAACCATAAATCAAAAAGGCACATTCACCACAATGTTCATTGCAGCACTATTTACAATAGCCAGGTAATGGAAGCAACCGAAATGCCCACAGACAGACGAATGGATAAAGATGTGGGACATATATAAAATCGAATATTACTCAGCCATAAAAAGGAATGAAACTGGGTCATTTGTAGAGACATCGAAGGATCTAGAGACTGTCATACAGAATGAAGTAAGTCAGAAAGAGGAAAACAAATATTGTATATTAATGCATATATGGGGAACCTAAAAATGGTACAGATGAACTGGTTTGCAGGGAAGGAATAGAGACACAGAGGTAGAGAACAAACGTATGGACACCAAGTGTGGGAAGCCATGGGGTGGTGGGGGTGGGATGATTTGGAGATTGGGATTGAACTGTATACATGTATATGCATAAAATACATAACAAATAATAACCTGCTGTATAAAAAATAAATAGAATTAAAGTTCAAAATTTTAAAAAATAAAATTTAAAAATAAAACAGAAAAAAGTTCTTCCCTTCACACAGATGCATTTATATGAATGAATTATTTCCATGCTTATATCTATAAATACATAAAAGAGGAATAAAATCTAACTTGAACCATAAAAGAAAAAAAAAACCTGAACCCACCAGTTATACAGAGGAAAACCCAATCAGGGCACTTGCTCCAGCGGAAAACAATTCTGAAATTGGTCAGAGGTGGGGAATCATCTCCCATACAGCCAGCAACCCACCCCCCACACAAGGAGCGTCCTCATTGCAAAGCTGGGGAACCGTGCTGAGGCATCTGTGAGTAAACGTGAGTGAGCCCCAGGCCAGCTGCTGCTGAACTGTTCCCACCCTTCCCAGGTAAAACACCTGAATATGTACAAGGGCTTGAAAGCCTAGAGGAAGGGCCACGGAACCACACAAGCGACAGCCCACAGGCCAACTTGGTGCCTGCAGGCCAGCCAGGATGGTCCTGGCCCCGGGCGCTCTTCCAGAAGTTTTCCATTGCCCTGCCTGAGATACCCCTCCTGTCCCGGCCCCCACTGGTTTTTTCCTTCCTCAACTCTGTCCGGAGAGAGATTCCAGCGGAAGGTATGGGTGACACATCCTCTTCTTTATAGGTGGCAGCCTGGCAACTCCTGCAGAAAGGCCAGCAGAGCCCCACTCACACCGGGCCACCCACAAAGCCATGGCCCCTCACTCCCTCCCACCAGCACAGCCCCGAGACTGCTGACGGGGCAGAGAATCTGGAGTCAGGCACAGCTTCAGGGGCTATTGCTGCCTGGAGCACTGTTTATATTGACCTCAAGCAGGCACACCTGGGGAGGGCCGGCCGGCAGGGTAAGGCTGCCCAGGTCAGCTAATCCACAACCCTCAGGGAATCACATTGTTGAAAATGGACCTCGCTAAGGCAGAATAGAAGTCAAGGAAAAAAAGGACACAATGCCATTTGCAGCCCCGTAGATGAGTCTGGAGGTAATCATGTGACTTGTAGTAAGTCAGAAAGTGAAAGACACATATCGTGTCATATCACTTATAGGTGTTACCTAAAAATGGATACCAGGGCAGATATTTCCACGGAGAAGGGCAATCACAGATTCATTAAAAAACTTATGGTTCACCAATGGAAAGGTGTGAGGATTGGTTTCATTACGATATCGGGGTTAACAGACATATACAAACACAGGGGACATATATAATCACCAAAGACCTACGGAATACCAAGAGAAGACTACTCAACATTCTGTCATAACGTACATGGGAAAAGGATCCCAGGAAGAACAGACATCTGTATATGTGTAAAAGAACCACATCTTCCACACCTACAACAAGCCAAACATTGTAATCAAAC
Organism: Mesoplodon bidens; assembly: GCF_964165515.1. Taxonomy (NCBI): domain Eukaryota; kingdom Metazoa; phylum Chordata; class Mammalia; order Artiodactyla; family Ziphiidae; genus Mesoplodon; species Mesoplodon bidens. The sequence continues at coordinate 490,307 of NW_027671495.1, forward strand.
TTGCTGTAATACAAAATAAAAAAATAAATTAAAAACACGAACAAGAAGTAGTGAGACAAACTTGAGGGGCTTTCTCCTGGCACATTCCATTCTAAATTCCAATCTAGAACACGACTTCCATTGAGGCTCTGTTGCCCTAGTAACCAGATTCGGTAAGGGAGAACTGCTGCCACCTTGTGGCCGTTTCACACAACAGCAGCTTTAATCCCAGCGCTAATGGTCAGTTGATATTCAAAATCATTGCCGGCCTGTAAATGACACCTGCCCTGAAAACAAATCCTGGGGTCACATATCGACCAAAAAATTCAAAGGACGTCCATATTTCAAAACGACCGTTTCAAAAGGCATATTTTACGCACATTAGTGTTCTGCTTCTATTTCTTTCTTTCTTTTTTGGTTAAAAAAAACGGGAATGGAAAAAGGCATCCCTCAGAATGGGAGAAAATCGTTGCAAACGAATCAATGCAAAAGGTTTAATCTCCAATATATATAAACAGCTCATGCAGATTAATATTAGAAAAACAAACAACCCAATACAAATTGGGCAGAAGATCTAAAGAGACGTTTCTTCAAAGAAGACACCGAGATGGCCAAGACGCACATGAAAAGCTGCTCAAGAGCACTAATTATTAGAGAAATGCAAATCAAAAGTACAATGAGGTATCACCTCACACCTGTTAGAATCGGCATCATCAGAAAATCTACAAACAACAAATTCTGGGGAGGGTGTGGACAAAAGGAGCCCTCTTCCACTATTGGTGGGAATGTAAATTGATACAGTCACTATGGGGAACAGTAAGGAGTTTCCTTAAAAAAGCTAGAAATAGAATTACCCTCTGATCCAGCAATCCCACTTCTGGGCATATACCCAGAGAAAACCATAAATCAAAAAGGCACATTCACCACAATGTTCATTGCAGCACTATTTACAATAGCCAGGTAATGGAAGCAACCGAAATGCCCAGAGACAGACGAATGGATAAAGATGTGGTACATATATAAAATGGAATATTACTCAGCCATAAAAAGGAATGAAACTGGGTCATTTGTAGAGACATCGATGGATCTAGAGACTGTCATACAGAATGAAGTAAGTCAGAAAGAGGAAAACAAATATTGTATATTAATGCATATATGGGGAACCTAAAAATGGTACAGAGGAACTGGTTTGCAGGGAAGGAATAGAGACACAGAGGTAGAGAACAAACGTATGGACACCAAGTGTGGGAAGCCATGGGGTGGTGGGGGTGGGATGATTTGGAGATTGGGATTGAACTGTATACATGTATATGCATAAAATACATAACAAATAATAACCTGCTGTATAAAAAATAAATAGAATTAAAGTTCAAAATTTTAAAAAATAAAATTTAAATATAAAACAGAAAAAAGTTCTTCCCTTCACACAGATGCATTTATATGAATGAATTATTTCCATGCTTATATCTATAAATACATAAAAGAGGAATAAAATCTAACTTGAACCATAAAAGAAAAAAAAAACCTGAACCCACCAGTTATACAGAGGAAAACCCAATCAGGGCACTTGCTCCAGCGGAAAACAATTCTGAAATTGGTCAGAGGTGGGGAATCATCTCCCATACAGCCAGCAACCCACCCCCCACACAAGGAGCGTCCTCATTGCAAAGCTGGGGAACCGTGCCGAGGCATCTGTGAGTAAACGTGAGTGAGCCCCAGGCCAGCTGCTGCTGAACTGTTCCCACCCTTCCCAGGTAAAACACCTGAATATGTACAAGGGCTTGAAAGCCTAGAGGAAGGGCTACGGAACCACACAAGCGACAGCCCACAGGCCAACTTGGTGCCTGCAGGCCAGCCAGGATGGTCCTGGCCCCGGGCGCTCTTCCAGAAGTTTTCCATTGCCCTGCCTGAGATACCCCTCCTGTCCCGGCCCCCACTGGTTTTTTCCTTCCTCAACTCTGTCCGGAGAGAAATTCCAGCGGAAGGTATGGGTGACACATCCTCTTCTTTATAGGTGGCAGCCTGGCAACTCCTGCAGAAAGGCCAGCAGAGCCCCACTCACACCGGGCCACCCACAAAGCCATGGCCCCTCACTCCCTCCCACCAGCACAGCCCCGAGACTGCTGACGGGGCAGAGAATCTGGAGTCAGGCACAGCTTCAGGGGCTATTGCTGCCTGTAGCACTGTTTATATTGACCTCAAGCAGGCACACCTGGGGAGGGCCGGCCGGCAGGGTAAGGCTGCCCAGGTCAGCTAATCCACAACCCTCAGGGAATCACATTGTTGAAAATGGACCTCGCTAAGGCAGAATAGAAGTCAAGGAAAAAAAGGACACAATGCCATTTGCAGCCCCGTAGATGAGTCTGGAGGTAATCATGTGACTTGTAGTAAGTCAGAAAGTGAAAGACACATATCGTGTCATATCACTTATAGGTGTTACCTAAAAATGGATACCAGGGCAGATATTTCCACAGAGAAGGGCAATCACAGATTCATTAAAAAACTTATGGTTCACCAATGGAAAGGTGTGAGGATTGGTTTCATTACGATATCGGTGTTAACAGACATATACAAACACAGGGGACATATATAATCACCAAAGACCTACGGAATACCAAGAGAAGACTACTCAACATTCTGTCATAACGTACATGGGAAAAGGATCCCAGGAAGAACAGACATCTGTATATGTGTAAAAGAACCACATCTTCCACACCTACAACAAGCCAAACATTGTAATCAAACTTGCTGTAATACAAAATAAAAAAATAAATTAAAAACACGAACAAGAAGTAGTGAGACAAACTTGAGGGGCTTTCTCCTGGCACATTCCATTCTAAATTCCAATCTAGAACACGACTTCCATTGAGGCTCTGTTGCCCTAGTAACCAGATTCGGTAAGGGAGAACTGCTGCCACCTTGTGGCCGTTTCACACAACAGCAGCTTTAATCCCAGCGCTAATGGTCAGTTGATATTCCAAATCATTGCCGGGCTGTAAATGACACCTGCCCTGAAAACAAATCCTGGGGTCACATATCGACCAAAAAATTCAAAGGACGTCCATATTTCAAAACGACCGTTTCAAAAGGCATATTTTACGCACATTAGTGTTCTGCTTCTATTTCTTTCTTTCTTTTTTGGTTAAAAAAAACGGGAATGGAAAAAGGCATCCCTCAGAATGGGAGAAAATCGTTGCAAACGAATCAATGCAAAAGGTTTAATCTCCAATATATATAAACAGCTCATGCAGATTAATATTAGAAAAACAAACAACCCAATACAAATTGGGCAGAAGATCTAAAGAGACGTTTCTTCAAAGAAGACACCGAGATGGCCAAGACGCACATGAAAAGCTGCTCAAGAGCACTAATTATTAGAGAAATGCAAATCAAAAGTACAATGAGGTATCACCTCACACCTGTTAGAATCGGCATCATCAGAAAATCTACAAACAACAAATTCTGGGGAGGGTGTGGACAAAAGGAGCCCTCTTCCACTATTGGTGGGAATGTAAATTGATACAGTCACTATGGGGAACAGTAAGGAGTTTCCTTAAAAAAGCTAGAAATAGAATTACCCTCTGATCCAGCAATCCCACTTCTGGGCATATACCCAGAGAAAACCATAAATCAAAAAGGCACATTCACCACAATGTTCATTGCAGCACTATTCACAATAGCCAGGTAATGGAAGCAACCGAAATGCCCACAGACAGAGGAATGGATAAAGATGTGGGACATATATAAAATCGAATATTACTCAGCCATAAAAAGGAATGAAACTGGGTCATTTGTAGAGACATCGATGGATCTAGAGACTGTCATACAGAATGAAGTAAGTCAGAAAGAGGAAAACAAATATTGTATATTAATGCATATATGGGGAACCTAAAAATGGTACAGATGAACTGGTTTGCAGGGAAGAAATAGAGACACAGAGGTAGAGAACAAACGTATGGACACCAAGTGTGGGAAGCCATGGGTTGGTGGTGGTGGGATGATTTGGAGATTGGGATTGAACTGTATACATGTATATGCATAAAATACATAACAAATAATAACCTGCTGTATAAAAAATAAATAAAATTAAAGTTCAAAATTTTAAAAAATAAAATTTAAAAATAAAACAGAAAAAAGTTCTTCCCTTCACACAGATGCATTTATATGAATGAATTATTTCCATGCTTATATCTATAAATACATAAAAGAGGAATAAAATCTAACTTGAACCATAAAAGAAAAAAAAAACCTGAACCCACCAGTTATACAGAGGAACACCCAATCAGGGCACTTGCTCCAGCGGAAAACAATTCTGAAATTGGTCAGAGGTGGGGAATCATCTCCCATACAGCCAGCAACCCACCCCCCACACAAGGAGCGTCCTCATTGCAAAGCTGGGGGACCGTACCAAGGCATCTGTGGGTAAACGTGAGCTGAGCCCCAGGCCAGCTGCTGCTGAACTGTTCCCACCCTTCCCAGGTAAAACACCTGAATATGTACAAGGGCTTGAAAGCCTAGAGGAAGGGCCACGGAACCACACAAGCGACAGCCCACAGGCCAACTTGGTGCCTGCAGGCCAGCCAGGATGGTCCTGGCCCCGGGCGCTCTTCCAGAAGTTTTCCATTGCCCTGCCTGAGATACCCCTCCTGTCCCGGCCCCCACTGGTTTTTTCCTTCCTCACCTCTGTCCGGAGAGAGATTCCAGCGGAAGGTATGGGTGACACATCCTCTTCTTTATAGGTGGCAGCCTGGCAACTCCTGCAGAAAGGCCAGCAGAGCCCCACTCACACCGGGCCACCCACAAAGCCATGGCCCCTCACTCCCTCCCACCAGCACAGCCCCGAGACTGCTGACGGGGCAGAGAATCTGGAGTCAGGCACAGCTTCAGGGGCTATTGCTGCCTGGAGCACTGTTTATATTGACCTCAAGCAGGCACACCTGGGGAGGGCCGGCCGGCAGGGTAAGGCTGCCCAGGTCAGCTAATCCACAACCCTCAGGGAATCACATTGTTGAAAATGGACCTCGCTAAGGCAGAATAGAAGTCAAGGAAAAAAAGGACACAATGCCATTTGCAGCCCCGTAGATGAGTCTGGAGGTAATCACGTGACTTGTAGTAAGTCAGAAAGTGAAAGACACATATCGTGTCATATCACTTATAGGTGTTACCTAAAAATGGATACCAGGGCAGATATTTCCACGGAGAAGGGCAATCACAGATTCATTAAAAAACTTATGGTTCACCAATGGAAAGGTGTGAGGATTGGTTTCATTACGATATCGGGGTTAACAGACATATACAAACACAGGGGACATATATAATCACCAAAGACCTACGGAATACCAAGAGAAGACTACTCAACATTCTGTCATAACGTACATGGGAAAAGGATCCCAGGAAGAACAGACATCTGTATATGTGTAAAAGAACCACATCTTCCACACCTACAACAAGCCAAACATTGTAATCAAACTTGCTGTAATACAAAATAAAAAAATAAATTAAAAACACGAACAAGAAGTAGTGAGACAAACTTGAGGGGCTTTCTCCTGGCACATTCCATTCTAAATTCCAATCTAGAACACGACTTCCATTGAGGCTCTGTTGCCCTAGTAACCAGATTCGTTAAGGGAGAACTGCTGCCACCTTGTGGCCGTTTCACACAACAGCAGCTTTAATCCCAGCGCTAATGGTCAGTTGATATTCAAAATCATTGCCGGCCTGTAAATGACACCTGCCCTGAAAACAAATCCTGGGGTCACATATCGACCAAAAAATTCAAAGGACGTCCATATTTCAAAACGACCGTTTCAAAAGGCATATTTTACGCACATTAGTGTTCTGCTTCTATTTCTTTCTTTCTTTTTTGGTTAAAAAAAACGGGAATGGAAAAAGGCATCCCTCAGAATGGGAGAAAATCGTTGCAAACGAATCAATGGACAAAGGTTTAATCTCCAATATATATAAACAGCTCATGCAGCTTAATATTAGAAAAACAAACAACCCAATACAAATTGGGCAGAAGATCTAAAGAGACGTTTCTTCAAAGAAGACACCGAGATGGCCAAGACGCACATGAAAAGCTGCTCAAGAGCACTAATTATTAGAGAAATGCAAATCAAAAGTACAATGAGGTATCACCTCACACCTGTTAGAATCGGCATCATCAGAAAATCTACAAACAACAAATTCTGGGGAGGGTGTGGACAAAAGGAGCCCTCTTCCACTATTGGTGGGAATGTAAATTGATACAGTCACTATGGGGAACAGTAAGGAGTTTCCTTAAAAAAGCTAGAAATAGAATTACCCTCTGATCCAGCAATCCCACTTCTGGGCATATACCCAGAGAAAACCATAAATCAAAAAGGCACATTCACCACAATGTTCATTGCAGCACTATTTACAATAGCCAGGTAATGGAAGCAACCGAAATGCCCACAGACAGACGAATGGATAAAGATGTGGGACATATATAAAATCGAATATTACTCAGCCATAAAAAGGAATGAAACTGGGTCATTTGTAGAGACATCGATGGATCTAGAGACTGTCATACAGAATGAAGTAAGTCAGAAAGAGGAAAACAAATATTGTATATTAATGCATATATGGGGAACCTAAAAATGGTACAGAGGAACTGGTTTGCAGGGAAGGAATAGAGACACAGAGGTAGAGAACAAACGTATGGACACCAAGTGTGGGAAGCCATGGGTTGGTGGGGGTGGGATGATTTGGAGATTGGGATTGAACTGTATACATGTATATGCATAAAATACATAACCAATAATAACCTGCTGTATAAAAAATAAATAGAATTAAAGTTCAAAATTTTAAAAAATAAAATTTAAAAATAAAACAGAAAAAAGTTCTTCCCTTCACACAGATGCATTTATATGAATGAATTATTTCCATGCTTATATCTATAAATACATAAAAGAGGAATAAAATCTAACTTGAACCATAAAAGAAAAAAAAAACCTGAACCCACCAGTTATACAGAGGAACACCCAATCAGGGCACTTGCTCCAGCGGAAAACAATTCTGAAATTGGTCAGAGGTGGGGAATCATCTCCCATACAGCCAGCAACCCACCCCCCACACAAGGAGCGTCCTCATTGCAAAGCTGGGGGACCGTACCGAGGCATCTGTGAGTAAACGTGAGCTGAGCCCCAGGCCAGCTGCTGCTGAACTGTTCCCACCCTTCCCAGGTAAAACACCTGAATATGTACAAGGGCTTGAAAGCCTAGAGGAAGGGCCACGGAACCACACAAGCGACAGCCCACAGGCCAACTTGGTGCCTGCAGGCCAGCCAGGATGGTCCTGGCCCCGGGCGCTCTTCCAGAAGTTTTCCATTGCCCTGCCTGAGATACCCCTCCTGTCCCGGCCCCCACTGGTTTTTTCCTTCCTCACCTCTGTCCGGAGAGAGATTCCAGCGGAAGGTATGGGTGACACATCCTCTTCTTTATAGGTGGCAGCCTGGCAACTCCTGCAGAAAGGCCAGCAGAGCCCCACTCACACCGGGCCACCCACAAAGCCATGGCCCCTCACTCCCTCACACCAGCACAGCCCCGAGACTGCTGACGGGGCAGAGAATCTGGAGTCAGGCACAGCTTCATGGGCTATTGCTGCCTGGAGCACTGTTTATATTGACCTCAACCAGGCACACCTGGGGAGGGCCGGCCGGCAGGGTAAGGCTGCCCAGGTCAGCTAATCCACAACCCTCAGGGAATCACATTGTTGAAAATGGACCTCGCTAAGGCAGAATAGAAGTCAAGGAAAAAAAGGACACAATGCCATTTGCAGCCCCGTAGATGAGTCTGGAGGTAATCACGTGACTTGTAGTAAGTCAGAAAGTGAAAGACACATATCGTGTCATATCACTTATAGGTGTTACCTAAAAATGGATACCAGGGCAGATATTTCCACGGAGAAGGGCAATCACAGATTCATTAAAAAACTTATGGTTCACCAATGGAAAGGTGTGAGGATTGGTTTCATTACGATATCGGGGTTAACAGACATATACAAACACAGGGGACATATATAATCACCAAAGACCTACGGAATACCAAGAGAAGACTACTCAACATTCTGTCATAACGTACATGGGAAAAGGATCCCAGGAAGAACAGACATCTGTATATGTGTAAAAGAACCACATCTTCCACACCTACAACAAGCCAAACATTGTAATCAAACTTGCTGTAATACAAAATAAAAAAATAAATTAAAAACACGAACAAGAAGTAGTGAGACAAACTTGAGGGGCTTTCTCCTGGCACATTCCATTCTAAATTCCAATCTAGAACACGACTTCCATTGAGGCTCTGTTGCCCTAGTAACCAGATTCGGTAAGGGAGAACTGCTGCCACCTTGTGGCCGTTTCACACAACAGCAGCTTTAATCCCAGCGCTAATGGTCAGTTGATATTCAAAATCATTGCCGGCCTGTAAATGACACCTGCCCTGAAAACAAATCCTGGGGTCACATATCGACCAAAAAATTCAAAGGACGTCCATATTTCAAAACGACCGTTTCAAAAGGCATATTTTACGCACATTAGTGTTCTGCTTCTATTTCTTTCTTTCTTTTTTGGTTAAAAAAAACGGGAATGGAAAAAGGCATCCCTCAGAATGGGAGAAAATCGTTGCAAACGAATCAATGGACAAAGGTTTAATCTTCAATATATATAAACAGCTCATGCAGCTTAATATTAGAAAAACAAACAACCCAATACAAATTGGGCAGAAGATCTAAAGAGACGTTTCTTCAAAGAAGACACCGAGATGGCCAAGACGCACATGAAAAGCTGCTCAAGAGCACTAATTATTAGAGAAATGCAAATCAAAAGTACAATGAGGTATCACCTCACACCTGTTAGAATCGGCATCATCAGAAAATCTACAAACAACAAATTCTGGGGAGGGTGTGGACAAAAGGAGCCCTCTTCCACTATTGGTGGGAATGTAAATTGATACAGTCACTATGGGGAACAGTAAGGAGTTTCCTTAAAAAAGCTAGAAATAGAATTACCCTCTGATCCAGCAATCCCACTTCTGGGCATATACCCAGAGAAAACCATAAATCAAAAAGGCACATTCACCACAATGTTCATTGCAGCACTATTTACAATAGCCAGGTAATGGAAGCAACCGAAATGCCCAGAGACAGACGAATGGATAAAGATGTGGTACATATATAAAATGGAATATTACTCAGCCATAAAAAGGAATGAAACTGGGTCATTTGTAGAGACATCGATGGATCTAGAGACTGTCATACAGAATGAAGTAAGTCAGAAAGAGGAAAACAAATATTGTATATTAATGCATATATGGGGAACCTAAAAATGGTACAGAGGAACTGGTTTGCAGGGAATAGAGACACAGAGGTAGAGAACAAACGTATGGACACCAAGTGTGGGAAGCCATGGGGTGGTGGGGGTGGGATGATTTGGAGATTGGGATTGAACTGTATACATGTATATGCATAAAATACATAACAAATAATAACCTGCTGTATAAAAAATAAATAGAATTAAAGTTCAAAATTTTAAAAAATAAAATTTAAATATAAAACAGAAAAAAGTTCTTCCCTTCACACAGATGCATTTATATGAATGAATTATTTCCATGCTTATATCTATAAATACATAAAAGAGGAATAAAATCTAACTTGAACCATAAAAAAAAAAAAAACCTGAACCCACCAGTTATACAGAGGAAAACCCAATCAGGGCACTTGCTCCAGCGGAAAACAATTCTGAAATTGGTCAGAGGTGGGGAATCATCTCCCATACAGCCAGCAACCCACCCCCCACACAAGGAGCGTCCTCATTGCAAAGCTGGGGAACGGTGCCGAGGCATCTGTGAGTAAACGTGAGTGAGCCCCAGGCCAGCTGCTGCTGAACTGTTCCCACCCTTCCCAGGTAAAACACCTGAATATGTACAAGGGCTTGAAAGCCTAGAGGAAGGGCTACGGAACCACACAAGCGACAGCCCACAGGCCAACTTGGTGCCTGCAGGCCAGCCAGGATGGTCCTGGCCCCGGGCGCTCTTCCAGAAGTTTTCCATTGCCCTGCCTGAGATACCCCTCCTGTCCCGGCCCCCACTGGTTTTTTCCTTCCTCACCTCTGTCCGGAGAGAGATTCCAGCGGAAGGTATGGGTGACACATCCTCTTCTTTATAGGTGGCAGCCTGGCAACTCCTGCAGAAAGGCCAGCAGAGCCCCACTCACACCGGGCCACCCACAAAGCCATGGCCCCTCACTCCCTCCCACCAGCACAGCCCCGAGACTGCTGACGGGGCAGAGAATCTGGAGTCAGGCACAGCTTCAGGGGCTATTGCTGCCTGTAGCACTGTTTATATTGACCTCAAGCAGGCACACCTGGGGAGGGCCGGCCGGCAGGGTAAGGCTGCCCAGGTCAGCTAATCCACAACCCTCAGGGAATCACATTGTTGAAAATGGACCTCGCTAAGGCAGAATAGAAGTCAAGGAAAAAAAGGACACAATGCCATTTGCAGCCCCGTAGATGAGTCTGGAGGTAATCATGTGACTTGTAGTAAGTCAGAAAGTGAAAGACACATATCGTGTCATATCACTTATAGGTGTTACCTAAAAATGGATACCAGGGCAGATATTTCCACAGAGAAGGGCAATCACAGATTCATTAAAAAACTTATGGTTCACCAATGGAAAGGTGTGAGGATTGGTTTCATTACGATATCGGGGTTAACAGACATATACAAACACAGGGGACATATATAATCACCAAAGACCTACGGAATACCAAGAGAAGACTACTCAACATTCTGTCATAACGTACATGGGAAAAGGATCCCAGGAAGAACAGACATCTGTATATGTGTAAAAGAACCACATCTTCCACACCTACAACAAGCCAAACATTGTAATCAAACTTGCTGTAATACAAAATAAAAAAATAAATTAAAAACACGAACAAGAAGTAGTGAGACAAACTTGAGGGGCTTTCTCCTGGCACATTCCATTCTAAATTCCAATCTAGAACACGACTTCCATTGAGGCTCTGTTGCCCTAGTAACCAGATTCGGTAAGGGAGAACTGCTGCCACCTTGTGGCCGTTTCACACAACAGCAGCTTTAATCCCAGCGCTAATGGTCAGTTGATATTCAAAATCATTGCCGGCCTGTAAATGACACCTGCCCTGAAAACAAATCCTGGGGTCACATATCGACCAAAAAATTCAAAGGACGTCCATATTTCAAAACGACCGTTTCAAAAGGCATATTTTACGCACATTAGTGTTCTGCTTCTATTTCTTTCTTTCTTTTTTGGTTAAAAAAAACGGGAATGGAAAAAGGCATCCCTCAGAATGGGAGAAAATCGTTGCAAACGAATCAATGGACAAAGGTTTAATCTTCAATATATATAAACAGCTCATGCAGCTTAATATTAGAAAAACAAACAACCCAATACAAATTGGGCAGAAGATCTAAAGAGACGTTTCTTCAAAGAAGACACCGAGATGGCCAAGACGCACATGAAAAGCTGCTCAAGAGCACTAATTATTAGAGAAATGCAAATCAAAAGTACAATGAGGTATCACCTCACACCTGTTAGAATCGGCATCATCAGAAAATCTACAAACAACAAATTCTGGGGAGGGTGTGGACAAAAGGAGCCCTCTTCCACTATTGGTGGGAATGTAAATTGATACAGTCACTATGGGGAACAGTAAGGAGTTTCCTTAAAAAAGCTAGAAATAGAATTACCCTCTGATCCAGCAATCCCACTTCTGGGCATATACCCAGAGAAAACCATAAATCAAAAAGGCACATTCACCACAATGTTCATTGCAGCACTATTTACAATAGCCAGGTAATGGAAGCAACCGAAATGCCCACAGACAGACGAATGGATAAAGATGTGGGACATATATAAAATCGAATATTACTCAGCCATAAAAAGGAATGAAACTGGGTCATTTGTAGAGACATCGATGGATCTAGAGACTGTCATACAGAATGAAGTAAGTCAGAAAGAGGAAAACAAATATTGTATATTAATGCATATATGGGGAACCTAAAAATGGTACAGAGGAACTGGTTTGCAGGGAAGGAATAGAGACACAGAGGTAGAGAACAAACGTATGGACACCAAGTGTGGGAAGCCATGGGTTGGTGGGGGTGGGATGATTTGGAGATTGGGATTGAACTGTATACATGTATATGCATAAAATACATAACCAATAATAACCTGCTGTATAAAAAATAAATAGAATTAAAGTTCAAAATTTTAAAAAATAAAATTTAAAAATAAAACAGAAAAAAGTTCTTCCCTTCACACAGATGCATTTATATGAATGAATTATTTCCATGCTTATATCTATAAATACATAAAAGAGGAATAAAATCTAACTTGAACCATAAAAGAAAAAAAAAACCTGAACCCACCAGTTATACAGAGGAACACCCAATCAGGGCACTTGCTCCAGCGGAAAACAATTCTGAAATTGGTCAGAGGTGGGGAATCATCTCCCATACAGCCAGCAACCCACCCCCCACACAAGGAGCGTCCTCATTGCAAAGCTGGGGGACCGTACCAAGGCATCTGTGAGTAAACGTGAGCTGAGCCCCAGGCCAGCTGCTGCTGAACTGTTCCCACCCTTCCCAGGTAAAACACCTGAATATGTACAAGGGCTTGAAAGCCTAGAGGAAGGGCCACGGAACCACACAAGCGACAGCCCACAGGCCAACTTGGTGCCTGCAGGCCAGCCAGGATGGTCCTGGCCCCGGGCGCTCTTCCAGAAGTTTTCCATTGCCCTGCCTGAGATACCCCTCCTGTCCCGGCCCCCACTGGTTTTTTCCTTCCTCACCTCTGTCCGGAGAGAGATTCCAGCGGAAGGTATGGGTGACACATCCTCTTCTTTATAGGTGGCAGCCTGGCAACTCCTGCAGAAAGGCCAGCAGAGCCCCACTCACACCGGGCCACCCACAAAGCCATGGCCCCTCACTCCCTCACACCAGCACAGCCCCGAGACTGCTGACGGGGCAGAGAATCTGGAGTCAGGCACAGCTTCATGGGCTATTGCTGCCTGGAGCACTGTTTATATTGACCTCAACCAGGCACACCTGGGGAGGGCCGGCCGGCAGGGTAAGGCTGCCCAGGTCAGCTAATCCACAACCCTCAGGGAATCACATTGTTGAAAATGGACCTCGCTAAGGCAGAATAGAAGTCAAGGAAAAAAAGGACACAATGCCATTTGCAGCCCCGTAGATGAGTCTGGAGGTAATCACGTGACTTGTAGTAAGTCAGAAAGTGAAAGACACATATCGTGTCATATCACTTATAGGTGTTACCTAAAAATGGATACCAGGGCAGATATTTCCACGGAGAAGGGCAATCACAGATTCATTAAAAAACTTATGGTTCACCAATGGAAAGGTGTGAGGATTGGTTTCATTACGATATCGGGGTTAACAGACATATACAAACACAGGGGACATATATAATCACCAAAGACCTACGGAATACCAAGAGAAGACTACTCAACATTCTGTCATAACGTACATGGGAAAAGGATCCCAGGAAGAACAGACATCTGTATATGTGTAAAAGAACCACATCTTCCACACCTACAACAAGCCAAACATTGTAATCAAACTTGCTGTAATACAAAATAAAAAAATAAATTAAAAACACGAACAAGAAGTAGTGAGACAAACTTGAGGGGCTTTCTCCTGGCACATTCCATTCTAAATTCCAATCTAGAACACGACTTCCATTGAGGCTCTGTTGCCCTAGTAACCAGATTCGGTAAGGGAGAACTGCTGCCACCTTGTGGCCGTTTCACACAACAGCAGCTTTAATCCCAGCGCTAATGGTCAGTTGATATTCAAAATCATTGCCGGCCTGTAAATGACACCTGCCCTGAAAACAAATCCTGGGGTCACATATCGACCAAAAAATTCAAAGGACGTCCATATTTCAAAACGACCGTTTCAAAAGGCATATTTTACGCACATTAGTGTTCTGCTTCTATTTCTTTCTTTCTTTTTTGGTTAAAAAAAACGGGAATGGAAAAAGGCATCCCTCAGAATGGGAGAAAATCGTTGCAAACGAATCAATGGACAAAGGTTTAATCTTCAATATATATAAACAGCTCATGCAGCTTAATATTAGAAAAACAAACAACCCAATACAAATTGGGCAGAAGATCTAAAGAGACGTTTCTTCAAAGAAGACACCGAGATGGCCAAGACGCACATGAAAAGCTGCTCAAGAGCACTAATTATTAGAGAAATGCAAATCAAAAGTACAATGAGGTATCACCTCACACCTGTTAGAATCGGCATCATCAGAAAATCTACAAACAACAAATTCTGGGGAGGGTGTGGACAAAAGGAGCCCTCTTCCACTATTGGTGGGAATGTAAATTGATACAGTCACTATGGGGAACAGTAAGGAGTTTCCTTAAAAAAGCTAGAAATAGAATTACCCTCTGATCCAGCAATCCCACTTCTGGGCATATACCCAGAGAAAACCATAAATCAAAAAGGCACATTCACCACAATGTTCATTGCAGCACTATTTACAATAGCCAGGTAATGGAAGCAACCGAAATGCCCAGAGACAGACGAATGGATAAAGATGTGGTACATATATAAAATGGAATATTACTCAGCCATAAAAAGGAATGAAACTGGGTCATTTGTAGAGACATCGATGGATCTAGAGACTGTCATACAGAATGAAGTAAGTCAGAAAGAGGAAAACAAATATTGTATATTAATGCATATATGGGGAACCTAAAAATGGTACAGATGAACTGGTTTGCAGGGAATAGAGACACAGAGGTAGAGAACAAACGTATGGACACCAAGTGTGGGAAGCCATGGGGTGGTGGGGGTGGGATGATTTGGAGATTGGGATTGAACTGTATACATGTATATGCATAAAATACATAACAAATAATAACCTGCTGTATAAAAAATAAATAGAATTAAAGTTCAAAATTTTAAAAAATAAAATTTAAATATAAAACAGAAAAAAGTTCTTCCCTTCACACAGATGCATTTATATGAATGAATTATTTCCATGCTTATATCTATAAATACATAAAAGAGGAATAAAATCTAACTTGAACCATAAAAAAAAAAAAAACCTGAACCCACCAGTTATACAGAGGAAAACCCAATCAGGGCACTTGCTCCAGCGGAAAACAATTCTGAAATTGGTCAGAGGTGGGGAATCATCTCCCATACAGCCAGCAACCCACCCCCCACACAAGGAGCGTCCTCATTGCAAAGCTGGGGAACGGTGCCGAGGCATCTGTGAGTAAACGTGAGTGAGCCCCAGGCCAGCTGCTGCTGAACTGTTCCCACCCTTCCCAGGTAAAACACCTGAATATGTACAAGGGCTTGAAAGCCTAGAGGAAGGGCTACGGAACCACACAAGCGACAGCCCACAGGCCAACTTGGTGCCTGCAGGCCAGCCAGGATGGTCCTGGCCCCGGGCGCTCTTCCAGAAGTTTTCCATTGCCCTGCCTGAGATACCCCTCCTGTCCCGGCCCCCACTGGTTTTTTCCTTCCTCACCTCTGTCCGGAGAGAGATTCCAGCGGAAGGTATGGGTGACACATCCTCTTCTTTATAGGTGGCAGCCTGGCAACTCCTGCAGAAAGGCCAGCAGAGCCCCACTCACACCGGGCCACCCACAAAGCCATGGCCCCTCACTCCCTCCCACCAGCACAGCCCCGAGACTGCTGACGGGGCAGAGAATCTGGAGTCAGGCACAGCTTCAGGGGCTATTGCTGCCTGTAGCACTGTTTATATTGACCTCAAGCAGGCACACCTGGGGAGGGCCGGCCGGCAGGGTAAGGCTGCCCAGGTCAGCTAATCCACAACCCTCAGGGAATCACATTGTTGAAAATGGACCTCGCTAAGGCAGAATAGAAGTCAAGGAAAAAAAGGACACAATGCCATTTGCAGCCCCGTAGATGAGTCTGGAGGTAATCATGTGACTTGTAGTAAGTCAGAAAGTGAAAGACACATATCGTGTCATATCACTTATAGGTGTTACCTAAAAATGGATACCAGGGCAGATATTTCCACAGAGAAGGGCAATCACAGATTCATTAAAAAACTTATGGTTCACCAATGGAAAGGTGTGAGGATTGGTTTCATTACGATATCGGGGTTAACAGACATATACAAACACAGGGGACATATATAATCACCAAAGACCTACGGAATACCAAGAGAAGACTACTCAACATTCTGTCATAACGTACATGGGAAAAGGATCCCAGGAAGAACAGACATCTGTATATGTGTAAAAGAACCACATCTTCCACACCTACAACAAGCCAAACATTGTAATCAAACTTGCTGTAATACAAAATAAAAAAATAAATTAAAAACACGAACAAGAAGTAGTGAGACAAACTTGAGGGGCTTTCTCCTGGCACATTCCATTCTAAATTCCAATCTAGAACACGACTTCCATTGAGGCTCTGTTGCCCTAGTAACCAGATTCGGTAAGGGAGAACTGCTGCCACCTTGTGGCCGTTTCACACAACAGCAGCTTTAATCCCAGCGCTAATGGTCAGTTGATATTCAAAATCATTGCCGGCCTGTAAATGACACCTGCCCTGAAAACAAATCCTGGGGTCACATATCGACCAAAAAATTCAAAGGACGTCCATATTTCAAAACGACCGTTTCAAAAGGCATATTTTACGCACATTAGTGTTCTGCTTCTATTTCTTTCTTTCTTTTTTGGTTAAAAAAAACGGGAATGGAAAAAGGCATCCCTCAGAATGGGAGAAAATCGTTGCAAACGAATCAATGGACAAAGGTTTAATCTTCAATATATATAAACAGCTCATGCAGCTTAATATTAGAAAAACAAACAACCCAATACAAATTGGGCAGAAGATCTAAAGAGACGTTTCTTCAAAGAAGACACCGAGATGGCCAAGACGCACATGAAAAGCTGCTCAAGAGCACTAATTATTAGAGAAATGCAAATCAAAAGTACAATGAGGTATCACCTCACACCTGTTAGAATCGGCATCATCAGAAAATCTACAAACAACAAATTCTGGGGAGGGTGTGGACAAAAGGAGCCCTCTTCCACTATTGGTGGGAATGTAAATTGATACAGTCACTATGGGGAACAGTAAGGAGTTTCCTTAAAAAAGCTAGAAATAGAATTACCCTCTGATCCAGCAATCCCACTTCTGGGCATATACCCAGAGAAAACCATAAATCAAAAAGGCACATTCACCACAATGTTCATTGCAGCACTATTTACAATAGCCAGGTAATGGAAGCAACCGAAATGCCCACAGACAGACGAATGGATAAAGATGTGGGACATATATAAAATCGAATATTACTCAGCCATAAAAAGGAATGAAACTGGGTCATTTGTAGAGACATCGAAGGATCTAGAGACTGTCATACAGAATGAAGTAAGTCAGAAAGAGGAAAACAAATATTGTATATTAATGCATATATGGGGAACCTAAAAATGGTACAGATGAACTGGTTTGCAGGGAAGGAATAGAGACACAGAGGTAGAGAACAAACGTATGGACACCAAGTGTGGGAAGCCATGGGGTGGTGGGGGTGGGATGATTTGGAGATTGGGATTGAACTGTATACATGTATATGCATAAAATACATAACAAATAATAACCTGCTGTATAAAAAATAAATAGAATTAAAGTTCAAAATTTTAAAAAATAAAATTTAAATATAAAACAGAAAAAAGTTCTTCCCTTCACACAGATGCATTTATATGCATGAATTATTTCCATGCTTATATCTATAAATACATAAAAGAGGAATAAAATCTAACTTGAACCATAAAAGAAAAAAAAACCTAAACCCACCAGTTATACAGAGGAAAACCCCATCAGGGCACTTGCTCCAGCGGAAAACAATTCTGAAATTGGTCAGAGGTGGGGAATCATCTCCCATACAGCCAGCAACCCACACCCCACACAAGGAGCGTCCTCATTGCAAAGCTGGGGGACCGTGCCGAGGCATCTGTGAGTAAACGTAAGCTGAGCCCCAGGCCAGCTGCTGCTGAACTGTTCCCACCCTTCCCAGGTAAAACACCTGAATATGTACAAGGGCTTGAAAGCCTAGAGGAAGGGCCACGGAACCACACAAGTGACAGCCCACAGGCCAACTTGGTGCCTGCAGGCCAGCCAGGATGGTCCTGGCCCCGGGCGCTCTTCCAGAAGTTTTCCATTGCCCTGCCTGAGATACCCCTCCTGTCCCGGCCCCCACTGGTTTTTTCCTTCCTCACCTCTGTCCGGAGAGTGATTCCAGCGGAAGGTATGGGTGACACATCCTCTTCTTTATAGGTGGCAGCCTGGCAACTCCTGCAGAAAGGCCAGCAGAGCCCCACTCACACCGGGCCACCCACAAAGCCATGGCCCCTCACTCCCTCCCACCAGCACAGCCCCGAGACTGCTGACGGGGCAGAGAATCTGGAGTCAGGCACAGCTTCATGGGCTATTGCTGCCTGGAGCACTGTTTATATTGACCTCAACCAGGCACACCTGGGGAGGGCCGGCCGGCAGGGTAAGGCTGCCCAGGTCAGCTAATCCACAACCCTCAGGGAATCACATTGTTGAAAATGGACCTCGCTAAGGCAGAATAGAAGTCAAGGAAAAAAAGGACACAATGCCATTTGCAGCCCCGTAGATGAGTCTGGAGGTAATCACGTGACTTGTAGTAAGTCAGAAAGTGAAAGACACATATCGTGTCATATCACTTATAGGTGTTACCTAAAAATGGATACCAGGGCAGATATTTCCATCGAGAAGGGCAATCACAGATTCATTAAAAAACTTATGGTTCACCAATGGAAAGGTGTGAGGATTGGTTTCATTACGATATCGGGGTTAACAGACATATACAAACACAGGGGACATATATAATCACCAAAGACCTACGGAATACCAAGAGAAGACTACTCAACATTCTGTCATAACGTACATGGGAAAAGGATCCCAGGAAGAACAGACATCTGTATATGTGTAAAAGAACCACATCTTTCACACCTACAACAAGCCAAACATTGTAATCAAACTTGCTGTAATACAAAATAAAAAAATAAATTAAAAACACGAACAAGAAGTAGTGAGACAAACTTGAGGGGCTTTCTCCTGGCACATTCCATTCTAAATTCCAATCTAGAACACGACTTCCATTGAGGCTCTGTTGCCCTAGTAACCAGATTCGGTAAGGGAGAACTGCTGCCACCTTGTGGCCGTATCACACAACAGCAGCTTTAATCCCAGCGCTAATGGTCAGTTGATATTCAAAATCATTGCCGGCCTGTAAATGACACCTGCCCTGAAAACAAATCCTGGGGTCACATATCGACCAAAAAATTCAAAGGACGTCCATATTTCATTACGACCGTTTCAAAAGGCATATTTTACGCACATTAGTGTTCTGCTTCTATTTCTTTCTTTCTTTTTTGGTTAAAAAAAACGGGAATGGAAAAAGGCATCCCTCAGAATGGGAGAAAATCGTTGCAAAGGAATCAATGGACAAAGGTTTAATCTCCAATATATATAAACAGCTCATGCAGCTTAATATTAGAAAAACAAACAACCCAATACAAAAATGGGCAGAAGACCTAAAGAGACGTTTCTTCAAAGAAGACACCGAGATGGCCAAGACGCACATGAAAAGCTGCTCAAGAGCACTAATTATTAGAGAAATGCAAATCAAAAGTACAATGAGGTATCACCTCACACCTGTTAGAATCGGCATCATCAGAAAATCTACAAACAACAAATTCTGGGGAGGGTGTGGACAAAAGGAGCCCTCTTCCACTATTGGTGGGAATGTAAATTGATACAGTCACTATGGGGAACAGTAAGGAGTTTCCTTAAAAAAGCTAGAAATAGAATAACCCTCTGATCCAGCAATCCCACTTCTGGGCATATACCCAGAGAAAACCATAAATCAAAAAGGCACATTCACCACAATGTTCATTGCAGCACTATTTACAATAGCCAGGTAATGGAAGCAACCGAAATGCCCAGAGACAGACGAATGGATAAAGATGTGGTACATATATAAAATGGAATATTACTCAGCCATAAAAAGGAATGAAACTGGGTCATTTGTAGAGACATCGATGGATCTAGAGACTGTCATACAGAATGAAGTAAGTCAGAAAGAGGAAAACAAATATTTTATATTAATGCATATATGTCTAACCTAAAAATGGTACAGATGAACTGGTTTGCAGGGAAGAAATAGAGACACAGAGGTAGAGAACAAACGTATGGACACCAAGTGTGGGAAGCCATGGGGTGGTGGTGGTGGGATGATTTGGAGATTGGGATTGAACTGTATACATGTATATGCATAAAATACATAACCAATAATAACCTGCTGTATAAAAAATAAATAAAATTAAAGTTCAAAATTTTAAAAAATAAAATTTAAAAATAAAACAGAAAAAAGTTCTTCCCTTCACACAGATGCATTTATATGAATGAATCATTTCCATGCTTATATCTATAAATACATAAAAGAGGAATAAAATCTAACTTGAACCATAAAAGAAAAAAAAAAACCTGAACCCACCAGTTATACAGAGGAACACCCAATCAGGGCACTTGCTCCAGCGGAAAACAATTCTGAAATTGGTCAGAGGTGGGGAATCATCTCCCATACAGCCAGCAACCCACACCCCACACAAGGAGCGTCCTCATTGCGAAGCTGGGGGACCGTGCCGAGGCATCTGTGAGTAAACGTGAGCTGAGCCCCAGGCCAGCTGCTGCTGAACTGTTCCCACCCTTCCCAGGTAAAACACCTGAATATGTACAAGGGCTTGAAAGCCTAGAGGAAGGGCCACGGAACCACACAAGCGACAGCCCACAGGCCAACTTGGTGCCTGCAGGCCAGCCAGGATGGTCCTGGCCCCGGGCGCTCTTCCAGAAGTTTTCCATTGCCCTGCCTGAGATACCCCTCCTGTCCCGGCCCCCACTGGTTTTTTCCTTCCTCACCTCTGTCCGGAGAGAAATTCCAGCGGAAGGTATGGGTGACACATCCTCTTCCTTATAGGTGGCAGCCTGGAAACTCCTGCAGAAAGGCCAGCAGAGCCCCACTCACACCGGGCCACCCACAAAGCCATGGCCCCTCACTCCCTCCCACCAGCACAGCCCCGAGACTGCTGACGGGGCAGAGAATCTGGAGTCAGGCACAGCTTCAGGGGCTATTGCTGCCTGGAGCACTGTTTATATTGACCTCAACCAGGCACACCTGGGGAGGGCCGGCCGGCAGCGTAAGGCTGCCCAGGTCAGCTAATCCACAACCCTCAGGGAATCACATTGTTAAAAATGGACCTCGCTAAGGCAGAAGAGAAGTCAAGGAAAAAAAGGACACAATGCCATTTGCAGCCCCGTAGATGAGTCTGGAGGTAATCACGTGACTTGTAGTAAGTCAGAAAGTGAAAGACACATATCGTGTCATATCACTTATAGGTGTTACCTAAAAATGGATACCAGGGCAGATATTTCCACGGAGAAGGGCAATCACAGATTCATTAAAAAACTTATGGTTCACCAATGGAAAGGTGTGAGGATTGGTTTCATTACGATATCGGGGTTAACAGACATATACAAACACAGGGGACATATATAATCACCAAAGACCTACGGAATACCAAGAGAAGACTACTCAACATTCTGTCATAACGTACATGGGAAAAGGATCCCAGGAAGAACAGACATCTGTATATGTGTAAAAGAACCACATCTTCCACACCTACAACAAGCCAAACATTGTAATCAAACTTGCTGTAATACAAAATAAAAAAATAAATTAAAAACACGAACAAGAAGTAGTGAGACAAACTTGAGGGGCTTTCTCCTGGCACATTCCATTCTAAATTCCAATCTAGAACACGACTTCCATTGAGGCTCTGTTGCCCTAGTAACCAGATTCGGTAAGGGAGAATTGCTGCCACCTTGTGGCCGTTTCACACAACAGCAGCTTTAATCCCAGCGCTAATGGTCAGTTGATATTCAAAATCATTGCCGGCCTGTAAATGACACCTGCCCTGAAAACAAATCCTGGGGTCACATATCGACCAAAAAATTCAAAGGACGTCCATATTTCAAAACGACCGTTTCAAAAGGCATATTTTACAGACATTAGTGTTCTGCTTCTATTTCTTTCTCTCTTTTTTGGTTAAAAAAAACGGGAATGGAAAAAGGCATCCCTCAGAATGGGAGAAAATCGTTGCAAACGAATCAATGGACAAAGGTTTAATCTCCAATATATATAAACAGCTCATGCAGCTTAATATTAGAAAAACAAACCACCCAATACAAATTGGGCAGAAGATCTAAAGAGACGTTTCTTCAAAGAAGACACCGAGATGGCCAAGACGCACATGAAAAGCTGCTCAAGAGCACTAATTATTAGAGAAATGCAAATCAAAAGTACAATGAGGTATCACCTCACACCTGTTAGAATCGGCATCATCAGAAAATCTACAAACAACAAATTCTGGGGAGGGTGTGGACAAAAGGAGCCCTCTTCCACTATTGGTGGGAATGTAAATTGATACAGTCACTATGGGGAACAGTAAGGAGTTTCCTTAAAAAAGCTAGAAATAGAATTACCCTCTGATCCAGCAATCCCACTTCTGGGCATATACCCAGAGAAAACCATAAATCAAAAAGGCACATTCACCACAATGTTCATTGCAGCACTATTTACAATAGCCAGGTAATGGAAGCAACCGAAATGCCCACAGACAGACGAATGGATAAAGATGTGGTACATATATAAAATGGAATATTACTCAGCCATAAAAAGGAATGAAACTGGGTCATTTGTAGAGACATCGATGGATTTAGAGACTGTCATACAGAATGAAGTAAGTCAGAAAGAGGAAAAAATATATTGTATATTAATGCATATATGTGGAACCTAAAAATGGTACAGATGAACTGGTTTGCAGGGAAGAAGTAGAGACACAGAGGTAGAGAACAAACGTATGGACACCAAGTGTGGGAAGACATGGGGTGGTGGTGGTGGGATGATTTGGAGATTGGGATTGAACTGTATACATGTATATGCATAAAATACATAACCAATAATAACCTGCTGTATAAAAAATAAATAAAATTAAAGTTCAAAATTTTAAAAAATAAAATTTAAAAATAAAACAGAAAAAAGTTCTTCCCTTCACACAGATGCATTTATATGCATGAATTATTTCCATGCTTATATCTATAAATACATAAAAGAGGAATAAAATCTAACTTGAACCATAAAAGAAAAAAAAACCTGAACCCACCAGTTATACAGAGGAAAACCCCATCAGGGCACTTGCTCCAGCGGAAAACAATTCTGAAATTGGTCAGAGGTGGGGAATCATCTCCCATACAGCCAGCAACCCACACCCCACACAAGGAGCGTCCTCATTGCAAAGCTGGGGGACCGTGCCGAGGCATCTGTGAGTAAACGTAAGCTGAGCCCCAGGCCAGCTGCTGCTGAACTGTTCCCACCCTTCCCAGGTAAAACACCTGAATATGTACAAGGGCTTGAAAGCCTAGAGGAAGGGCCACGGAACCACACAAGTGACAGCCCACAGGCCAACTTGGTGCCTGCAGGCCAGCCAGGATGGTCCTGGCCCCGGGCGCTCTTCCAGAAGTTTTCCATTGCCCTGCCTGAGATACCCCTCCTGTCCCGGCCCCCACTGGTTTTTTCCTTCCTCACCTCTGTCCGGAGAGTGATTCCAGCGGAAGGTATGGGTGACACATCCTCTTCTTTATAGGTGGCAGCCTGGCAACTCCTGCAGAAAGGCCAGCAGAGCCCCACTCACACCGGGCCACCCACAAAGCCATGGCCCCTCACTCCCTCCCACCAGCACAGCCCCGAGACTGCTGACGGGGCAGAGAATCTGGAGTCAGGCACAGCTTCATGGGCTATTGCTGCCTGGAGCACTGTTTATATTGACCTCAACCAGGCACACCTGGGGAGGGCCGGCCGGCAGGGTAAGGCTGCCCAGGTCAGCTAATCCACAACCCTCAGGGAATCACATTGTTGAAAATGGACCTCGCTAAGGCAGAAGAGAAGTCAAGGAAAAAAAGGACACAATGCCATTTGCAGCCCCGTAGATGAGTCTGGAGGTAATCACGTGACTTGTAGTAAGTCAGAAAGTGAAAGACACATATCGTGTCATATCACTTATAGGTGTTACCTAAAAATGGATACCAGGGCAGATATTTCCACCGAGAAGGGCAATCACAGATTCATTAAAAAACTTATGGTTCACCAATGGAAAGGTGTGAGGATTGGTTTCATTACGATATCGGGGTTAACAGACATATACAAACACAGGGGACATATATAATCACCAAAGACCTACGGAATACCAAGAGAAGACTACTCAACATTCTGTCATAACGTACATGGGAAAAGGATCCCAGGAAGAACAGACATCTGTATATGTGTAAAAGAACCACATCTTCCACACCTACAACAAGCCAAACATTGTAATCAAACTTGCTGTAATACAAAATAAAAAAATAAATTAAAAACACGAACAAGAAGTAGTGAGACAAACTTGAGGGGCTTTCTCCTGGCACATTCCATTCTAAATTCCAATCTAGAACACGACTTCCATTGAGGCTCTGTTGCCCTAGTAACCAGATTCGGTAAGGGAGAACTGCTGCCACCTTGTGGCCGTATCACACAACAGCAGCTTTAGTCCCAGCGCTAATGGTCAGTTGATATTCAAAATCATTGCCAGCCTGTAAATGACACCTGCCCTGAAAACAAATCCTGGGGTCACATATCGACCAAAAAATTCAAAGGACGTCCATATTTCATTACGACCGTTTCAAAAGGCATATTTTACGCACATTAGTGTTCTGCTTCTATTTCTTTCTTTCTTTTTTGGTTAAAAAAAACGGGAATGGAAAAAGGCATCCCTCAGAATGGGAGAAAATCGTTGCAAACGAATCAATGGACAAAGGTTTAATCTCCAATATATATAAACAGCTCATGCAGCTTAATATTAGAAAAACAAACAACCCAATACAAAAATGGGCAGAAGACCTAAAGAGACGTTTCTTCAAAGAAGACACCGAGATGGCCAAGACGCACATGAAAAGCTGCTCAAGAGCACTAATTATTAGAGAAATGCAAATCAAAAGTACAATGAGGTATCACCTCACACCTGTTAGAATCGGCATCATCAGAAAATCTACAAACAACAAATTCTGGGGAGGGTGTGGACAAAAGGAGCCCTCTTCCACTATTGGTGGGAATGTAAATTGATACAGTCCCTATGGGGAACAGTAAGGAGTTTCCTTAAAAAAGCTAGAAATAGAATAACCCTCTGATCCAGCAATCCCACTTCTGGGCATATACCCAGAGAAAACCATAAATCAAAAAGGCACATTCACCACAATGTTCATTGCAGCACTATTTACAATAGCCAGGTAATGGAAGCAACCGAAATGCCCAGAGACAGACGAATGGATAAAGATGTGGTACATATAAAAAATGGAATATTACTCAGCCATAAAAAGGAATGAAACTGGGTCATTTGTAGAGACATCGATGGATCTAGAGACTGTCATACAGAATGAAGTAAGTCAGAAAGAGGAAAACAAATATTGTATATTAATGCATATATGTCTAACCTAAAAATGGTACAGATGAACTGGTTTGCAGGGAAGAAATAGAGACACAGAGGTAGAGAACAAACGTATGGACACCAAGTGTGGGAAGCCATGGGGTGGTGGTGGTGGGATGATTTGGAGATTGGGATTGAACTGTATACATGTATATGCATAAAATACATAACCAATAATAACCTGCTGTATAAAAAATAAATAAAATTAAAGTTCAAAATTTTAAAAAATAAAATTTAAAAATAAAACAGAAAAAAGTTCTTCCCTTCACACAGATGCATTTATATGAATGAATCATTTCCATGCTTATATCTATAAATACATAAAAGAGGAATAAAATCTAACTTGAACCATAAAAGAAAAAAAAAAAAACCTGAACCCACCAGTTATACAGAGGAACACCCAATCAGGGCACTTGCTCCAGCGGAAAACAATTCTGAAATTGGTCAGAGGTGGGGAATCATCTCCCATACAGCCAGCAACCCACACCCCACACAAGGAGCGTCCTCATTGCGAAGCTGGGGGACCGTGCCGAGGCATCTGTGAGTAAACGTGAGCTGAGCCCCAGGCCAGCTGCTGCTGAACTGTTCCCACCCTTCCCAGGTAAAACACCTGAATATGTACAAGGGCTTGAAAGCCTAGAGGAAGGGCCACGGAACCACACAAGCGACAGCCCACAGGCCAACTTGGTGCCTGCAGGCCAGCCAGGATGGTCCTGGCCCCGGGCGCTCTTCCAGAAGTTTTCCATTGCCCTGCCTGAGATACCCCTCCTGTCCCGGCCCCCACTGGTTTTTTCCTTCCTCACCTCTGTCCGGAGAGTGATTCCAGCGGAAGGTATGGGTGACACATCCTCTTCTTTATAGGTGGCAGCCTGGCAACTCCTGCAGAAAGGCCAGCAGAGCCCCACTCACACCGGGCCACCCACAAAGCCATGGCCCCTCACTCCCTCCCACCAGCACAGCCCCGAGACTGCTGACGGGGCAGAGAATCTGGAGTCAGGCACAGCTTCAGGGGCTATTGCTGCCTGGAGCACTGTTTATATTGACCTCAACCAGGCACACCTGGGGAGGGCCGGCCGGCAGCGTAAGGCTGCCCAGGTCAGCTAATCCACAACCCTCAGGGAATCACATTGTTGAAAATGGACCTCGCTAAGGCAGAAGAGAAGTCAAGGAAAAAAAGGACACAATGCCATTTGCAGCCCCGTAGATGAGTCTGGAGGTAATCACGTGACTTGTAGTAAGTCAGAAAGTGAAAGACACATATCGTGTCATATCACTTATAGGTGTTACCTAAAAATGGATACCAGGGCAGATATTTCCACGGAGAAGGGCAATCACAGATTCATTAAAAAACTTATGGTTCACCAATGGAAAGGTGTGAGGATTGGTTTCATTACGATATCGGGGTTAACAGACATATACAAACACAGGGGACATATATAATCACCAAAGACCTACGGAATACCAAGAGAAGACTACTCAACATTCTGTCATAACGTACATGGGAAAAGGATCCCAGGAAGAACAGACATCTGTATATGTGTAAAAGAACCACATCTTCCACACCTACAACAAGCCAAACATTGTAATCAAACTTGCTGTAATACAAAATAAAAAAATAAATTAAAAACACGAACAAGAAGTAGTGAGACAAACTTGAGGGGCTTTCTCCTGGCACATTCCATTCTAAATTCCAATCTAGAACACGACTTCCATTGACGCTCTGTTGCCCTAGTAACCAGATTCGGTAAGGGAGAACTGCTGCCACCTTGTGGCCGTTTCACACAACAGCAGCTTTAATCCCAGCGCTAATGGTCAGTTGATATTCAAAATCATTGCCGGCCTGTAAATGACACCTGCCCTGAAAACAAATCCTGGGGTCACATATCGACCAAAAAATTCAAAGGACGTCCATATTTCAAAACGACCGTTTCAAAAGGCATATTTTACAGACATTAGTGTTCTGCTTCTATTTCTTTCTCTCTTTTTTGGTTAAAAAAAACGGGAATGGAAAAAGGCATCCCTCAGAATGGGAGAAAATCGTTGCAAACGAATCAATGCAAAAGGTTTAATCTCCAATATATATAAACAGCTCATGCACATTAATATTAGAAAAACAAACAACCCAATACAAATTGGGCAGAAGATCTAAAGAGACGTTTCTTCAAAGAAGACACCGAGATGGCCAAGACGCACATGAAAAGCTGCACAAGAGCACTAATTATTAGAGAAATGCAAATCAAAAGTACAATGAGGTATCACCTCACACCTGTTAGAATCGGCATCATCAGAAAATCTACAAACAACAAATTCTGGGGAGGGTGTGGACAAAAGGAGCCCTCTTCCACTATTGGTGGGAATGTAAATTGATACAGTCACTATGGGGAACAGTAAGGAGTTTCCTTAAAAAAGCTAGAAATAGAATTACCCTCTGATCCAGCAATCCCACTTCTGGGCATATACCCAGAGAAAACCATAAATCAAAAAGGCACATTCACCACAATGTTCATTGCAGCACTATTTACAATAGCCAGGTAATGGAAGCAACCGAAATGCCCAGAGACAGACGAATGGATAAAGATGTGGTACATATATAAAATGGAATATTACTCAGCCATAAAAAGGAATGAAACTGGGTCATTTGTAGAGACATCGATGGATCTAGAGACTGTCATACAGAATGAAGTAAGTCAGAAAGAGGAAAACAAATATTGTATATTAATGCATATATGGGGAACCTAAAAATGGTACAGATGAACTGGTTTGCAGGGAAGGAATAGAGACACAGAGGTAGAGAACAAACGTATGGACACCAAGTGTGGGAAGCCATGGGGTGGTGGGGGTGGGATGATTTGGAGATTGGGATTGAACTGTATACATGTATATGCATAAAATACATAACAAATAATAACCTGCTGTATAAAAAATAAATAGAATTAAAGTTCAAAATTTTAAAAAATAAAATTTAAAAATAAAACAGAAAAAAGTTCTTCCCTTCACACAGATGCATTTATATGAATGAATTATTTCCATGCTTATATCTATAAATACATAAAAGAGGAATAAAATCTAACTTGAACCATAAAAGAAAAAAAAACCTGAACCCACCAGTTATACAGAGGAAAACCCAATCAGGGCACTTGCTCCAGCGGAAAACAATTCTGAAATTGGTCAGAGGTGGGGAATCATCTCCCATACAGCCAGCAACCCACCCCCCACACAAGGAGCGTCCTCATTGCAAAGCTGGGGAACCGTGCCGAGGCATCTGTGAGTAAACGTGAGTGAGCCCCAGGCCAGCTGCTGCTGAACTGTTCCCACCCTTCCCAGGTAAAACACCTGAATATGTACAAGGGCTTGAAAGCCTAGAGGAAGGGCCATGGAACCACACAAGCGACAGCCCACAGGCCAACTTGGTGCCTGCAGGCCAGCCAGGATGGTCCTGGCCCCGGGCGCTCTTCCAGAAGTTTTCCATTGCCCTGCCTGAGATACCCCTCCTGTCCCGGCCCCCACTGGTTTTTTCCTTCCTCACCTCTGTCCGGAGAGAGATTCCAGCGGAAGGTATGGGTGACACATCCTCTTCTTTATAGGTGGCAGCCTGGCAACTCCTGCAGAAAGGCCAACAGAGCCCAACTCACACCGGGCAACCCACAAAGCCATGGCCCCTCACTCCCTCACACCAGCACAGCCCCGAGACTGCTGACGGGGCAGAGAATCTGGAGTCAGGCACAGCTTCATGGGCTATTGCTGCCTGGAGCACTGTTTATATTGACCTCAACCAGGCACACCTGGGGAGGGCCGGCCGGCAGGGTAAGGCTGCCCAGGTCAGCTAATCCACAACCCTCAGGGAATCACATTGTTGAAAATGGACCTCGCTAAGGCAGAATAGAAGTCAAGGAAAAAAAGGACACAATGCCATTTGCAGCCCCGTAGATGAGTCTGGAGGTAATCACGTGACTTGTAGTAAGTCAGAAAGTGAAAGACACATATCGTGTCATATCACTTATAGGTGTTACCTAAAAATGGATACCAGTGCAGATATTTCCACGGAGAAGGGCAATCACAGATTCATTAAAAAACTTATGGTTCACCAATGGAAAGGTGTGAGGATTGGTTTCATTACGATATCGGGGTTAACAGACATATACAAACACAGGGGACATATATAATCACCAAAGACCTACGGAATACCAAGAGAAGACTACTCAACATTCTGTCATAACGTACATGGGAAAAGGATCCCAGGAAGAACAGACATCTGTATATGTGTAAAAGAACCACATCTTCCACACCTACAACAAGCCAAACATTGTAATCAAACTTGCTGTAATACAAAATAAAAAAATAAATTAAAAACACGAACAAGAAGTAGTGAGACAAACTTGAGGGGCTTTCTCCTGGCACATTCCATTCTAAATTCCAATCTAGAACACGACTTCCATTGAGGCTCTGTTGCCCTAGTAACCAGATTCGTTAAGGGAGAACTGCTGCCACCTTGTGGCCGTTTCACACAACAGCAGCTTTAATCCCAGCGCTAATGGTCAGTTGATATTCAAAATCATTGCCGGCCTGTAAATGACACCTGCCCTGAAAACAAATCCTGGGGTCACATATCGACCAAAAAATTCAAAGGACGTCCATATTTCAAAACGACCGTTTCAAAAGGCATATTTTACGCACATTAGTGTTCTGCTTCTATTTCTTTCTTTCTTTTTTGGTTAAAAAAAACGGGAATGGAAAAAGGCATCCCTCAGAATGGGAGAAAATCGTTGCAAACGAATCAATGGACAAAGGTTTAATCTCCAATATAGATAAACAGCTCATGCAGCTTAATATTAGAAAAACAAACAACCCAATACAAATTGGGCAGAAGATCTAAAGAGACGTTTCTTCAAAGAAGACACCGAGATGGCCAAGACGCACATGAAAAGCTGCTCAAGAGCACTAATTATTAGAGAAATGCAAATCAAAAGTACAATGAGGTATCACCTCACACCTGTTAGAATCGGCATCATCAGAAAATCTACAAACAACAAATTCTGGGGAGGGTGTGGACAAAAGGAGCCCTCTTCCACTATTGGTGGGAATGTAAATTGATACAGTCACTATGGGGAACAGTAAGGAGTTTCCTTAAAAAAGCTAGAAATAGAATTACCCTCTGATCCAGCAATCCCACTTCTGGGCATATACCCAGAGAAAACCATAAATCAAAAAGGCACATTCACCACAATGTTCATTGCAGCACTATTTACAATAGCCAGGTAATGGAAGCAACCGAAATGCCCAGAGACAGACGAATGGATAAAGATGTGGTACATATATAAAATGGAATATTACTCAGCCATAAAAAGGAATGAAACTGGGTCATTTGTAGAGACATCGATGGATCTAGAGACTGTCATACAGAATGAAGTAAGTCAGAAAGAGGAAAACAAATATTGTATATTAATGCATATATGGGGAACCTAAAAATGGTACAGATGAACTGGTTTGCAGGGAAGGAATAGAGACACAGAGGTAGAGAACAAACGTATGGACACCAAGTGTGGGAAGCCATGGGGTGGTGGGGGTGGGATGATTTGGAGATTGGGATTGAACTGTATACATGTATATGCATAAAATACATAACAAATAATAACCTGCTGTATAAAAAATAAATAGAATTAAAGTTCAAAATTTTAAAAAATAAAATTTAAAAATAAAACAGAAAAAAGTTCTTCCCTTCACACAGATGCATTTATATGAATGAATTATTTCCATGCTTATATCTATAAATACATAAAAGAGGAATAAAATCTAACTTGAACCATAAAAGAAAAAAAAAACCTGAACCCACCAGTTATACAGAGGAAAACCCAATCAGGGCACTTGCTCCAGCGGAAAACAATTCTGAAATTGGTCAGAGGTGGGGAATCATCTCCCATACAGCCAGCAACCCACCCCCCACACAAGGAGCGTCCTCATTGCAAAGCTGGGGAACGGTGCCGAGGCATCTGTGAGTAAACGTGAGTGAGCCCCAGGCCAGCTGCTGCTGAACTGTTCCCACCCTTCCCAGGTAAAACACCTGAATATGTACAAGGGCTTGAAAGCCTAGAGGAAGGGCCACGGAACCACACAAGCGACAGCCCACAGGCCAACTTGGTGCCTGCAGGCCAGCCAGGATGGTCCTGGCCCCGGGCGCTCTTCCAGAAGTTTTCCACTGCCCTGCCTGAGATACCCCTCCTGTCCCGGCCCCCACTGGTTTTTTCCTTCCTCAACTCTGTCCGGAGAGAAATTCCAGCGGAAGGTATGGGTGACACATCCTCTTCTTTATAGGTGGCAGCCTGGCAACTCCTGCAGAAAGGCCAGCAGAGCCCCACTCACACCGGGCCACCCACAAAGCCATGGCCCCTCACTCCCTCCCACCAGCACAGCCCCGAGACTGCTGACGGGGCAGAGAATCTGGAGTCAGGCACAGCTTCAGGGGCTATTGCTGCCTGGAGCACTGTTTATATTGACCTCAAGCAGGCACACCTGGGGAGGGCCGGCCGGCAGGGTAAGGCTGCCCAGGTCAGCTAATCCACAACCCTCAGGGAATCACATTGTTGAAAATGGACCTCGCTAAGGCAGAATAGAAGTCAAGGAAAAAAAGGACACAATGCCATTTGCAGCCCCGTAGATGAGTCTGGAGGTAATCATGTGACTTGTAGTAAGTCAGAAAGTGAAAGACACATATCGTGTCATATCACTTATAGGTGTTACCTAAAAATGGATACCAGGGCATATATTTCCACAGAGAAGGGCAATCACAGATTCATTAAAAAACTTATGGTTCACCAATGGAAAGGTGTGAGGATTGGTTTCATTACGATATCGGTGTTAACAGACATATACAAACACAGGGGACATATATAATCACCAAAGACCTACGGAATACCAAGAGAAGACTACTCAACATTCTGTCATAACGTACATGGGAAAAGGATCCCAGGAAGAACAGACATCTGTATATGTGTAAAAGAACCACATCTTCCACACCTACAACAAGCCAAACATTGTAATCAAACTTGCTGTAATACAAAATAAAAAAATAAATTAAAAACACGAACAAGAAGTAGTGAGACAAACTTGAGGGGCTTTCTCCTGGCACATTCCATTCTAAATTCCAATCTAGAACACGACTTCCATTGAGGCTCTGTTGCCCTAGTAACCAGATTCGGTAAGGGAGAACTGCTGCCACCTTGTGGCCGTTTCACACAACAGCAGCTTTAATCCCAGCGCTAATGGTCAGTTAATATTCAAAATCATTGCCGGCCTGTAAATGACACCTGACCTGAAAACAAATCCTGGGGTCACATATCGACCAAAAAATTCAAAGGACGTCCATATTTCAAAACGACCGTTTCAAAAGGCATATTTTACGCACATTAGTGTTCTGCTTCTATTTCTTTCTTTCTTTTTTGGTTAAAAAAAACGGGAATGGAAAAAGGCATCCCTCAGAATGGGAGAAAATCGTTGCAAACGAATCAATGCAAAAGGTTTAATCTCCAATATATATAAACAGCTCATGCAGATTAATATTAGAAAAACAAACAACCCAATACAAATTGGGCAGAAGATCTAAAGAGACGTTTCTTCAAAGAAGACACCGAGATGGCCAAGACGCACATGAAAAGCTGCTCAAGAGCACTAATTATTAGAGAAATGCAAATCAAAAGTACAATGAGGTATCACCTCACACCTGTTAGAATCGGCATCATCAGAAAATCTACAAACAACAAATTCTGGGGAGGGTGTGGACAAAAGGAGCCCTCTTCCACTATTGGTGGGAATGTAAATTGATACAGTCACTATGGGGAACAGTAAGGAGTTTCCTTAAAAAAGCTAGAAATAGAATTACCCTCTGATCCAGCAATCCCACTTCTGGGCATATACCCAGAGAAAACCATAAATCAAAAAGGCACATTCACCACAATGTTCATTGCAGCACTATTTACAATAGCCAGGTAATGGAAGCAACCGAAATGCCCACAGACAGACGAATGGATAAAGATGTGGGACATATATAAAATCGAATATTACTCAGCCATAAAAAGGAATGAAACTGGGTCATTTGTAGAGACATCGATGGATCTAGAGACTGTCATACAGAATGAAGTAAGTCAGAAAGAGGAAAACAAATATTGTATATTAATGCATATATGGGGAACCTAAAAATGGTACAGATGAACTGGTTTGCAGGGAAGAAATAGAGACACAGAGGTAGAGAACAAACGTATGGACACCAAGTGTGGGAAGCCATGGGGTGGTGGTGGTGGGATGATTTGGAGATTGGGATTGAACTGTATACATGTATATGCATAAAATACATAACAAATAATAACCTGCTGTATAAAAAATAAATAAAATTAAAGTTCAAAATTTTAAAAAATAAAATTTAAAAATAAAACAGAAAAAAGTTCTTCCCTTCACACAGATGCATTTATATGAATGAATTATTTCCATGCTTATATCTATAAATACATAAAAGAGGAATAAAATCTAACTTGAACCATAAAAGAAAAAAAAAACCTGAACCCACCAGTTATACAGAGGAACACCCCATCAGGGCACTTGCTCCAGCGGAAAACAATTCTGAAATTGGTCAGAGGTGGGGAATCATCTCCCATACAGCCAGCAACCCACCCCCCACACAAGGAGCGTCCTCATTGCAAAGCTGGGGGACCGTACCAAGGCATCTGTGAGTAAACGTGAGCTGAGCCCCAGGCCAGCTGCTGCTGAACTGTTCCCACCCTTCCCAGGTAAAACACCTGAATATGTACAAGGGCTTGAAAGCCTAGAGGAAGGGCCACGGAACCACACAAGCGACAGCCCACAGGCCAACTTGGTGCCTGCAGGCCAGCCAGGATGGTCCTGGCCCCGGGCGCTCTTCCAGAAGTTTTCCATTGCCCTGCCTGAGATACCCCTCCTGTCCCGGCCCCCACTGGTTTTTTCCTTCCTCACCTCTGTCCGGAGAGAGATTCCAGCGGAAGGTATGGGTGACACATCCTCTTCTTTATAGGTGGCAGCCTGGCAACTCCTGCAGAAAGGCCAGCAGAGCCCCACTCACACCGGGCCACCCACAAAGCCATGGCCCCTCACTCCCTCCCACCAGCACAGCCCCGAGACTGCTGACGGGGCAGAGAATCTGGAGTCAGGCACAGGTTCAGGGGCTATTGCTGCCTGGAGCACTGTTTATATTGACCTCAAGCAGGCACACCTGGGGAGGGCCGGCCGGCAGGGTAAGGCTGCCCAGGTCAGCTAATCCACAACCCTCAGGGAATCACATTGTTGAAATTGGACCTCGCTAAGGCAGAAGAGAAGTCAAGGAAAAAAAGGACACAATGCCATTTGCAGCCCCGTTGATGAGTCTGGAGGTAATCACGTGACTTGTAGTAAGTCAGAAAGTGAAAGACACATATCGTGTCATATCACTTATAGGTGTTACCTAAAAATGGATACCAGGGCAGATATTTCCACGGAGAAGGGCAATCACAGATTCATTAAAAAACTTATGGTTCACCAATGGAAAGGTGTGAGGATTGGTTTCATTACGATATCGGTGTTAACAGACATATACAAACACAGGGGACATATATAATCACCAAAGACCTACGGAATACCAAGAGAAGACTACTCAACATTCTGTCATAACGTACATGGGAAAAGGATCCCAGGAAGAACAGACATCTGTATATGTGTAAAAGAACCACATCTTCCACACCTACAACAAGCCAAACATTGTAATCAAACTTGCTGTAATACAAAATAAACAAATAAATTAAAAACACGAACAAGAAGTAGTGAGACAAACTTGAAGGGCTTTCTCCTGGCACATTCCATTCTAAATTCCAATCTAGAACACGACTTCCATTGAGGCTCTGTTGCCCTAGTAACCAGATTCGGTAAGGGAGAACTGCTGCCACCTTGTGGCCGTTTCACACAACAGCAGCTTTAATCCCAGCGCTAATGGTCAGTTGATATTCAAAATCATTGCCGGCCTGTAAATGACACCTGCCCTGAAAACAAATCCTGGGGTCACATATCGACCAAAAAATTCAAAGGACGTCCATATTTCAAAACGACCGTTTCAAAAGGCATATTTTACGCACATTAGTGTTCTGCTTCTATTTCTTTCTTTCTTTTTTGGTTAAAAAAACGGGAATGGAAAAAGGCATCCCTCAGAATGGGAGAAAATCGTTGCAAACGAATCAATGCAAAAGGTTTAATCTCCAATATATATAAACAGCTCATGCAGATTAATATTAGAAAAACAAACAACCCAATACAAATTGGGCAGAAGATCTAAAGAGACGTTTCTTCAAAGAAGACACCGAGATGGCCAAGACGCACATGAAAAGCTGCTCAAGAGCACTAATTATTAGAGAAATGCAAATCAAAAGTACAATGAGGTATCACCTCACACCTGTTAGAATCGGCATCATCAGAAAATCTACAAACAACAAATTCTGGGGAGGGTGTGGACAAAAGGAGCCCTCTTCCACTATTGGTGGGAATGTAAATTGATACAGTCACTATGGGGAACAGTAAGGAGTTTCCTTAAAAAAGCTAGAAATAGAATTACCCTCTGATCCAGCAATCCCACTTCTGGGCATATACCCAGAGAAAACCATAAATCAAAAAGGCACATTCACCACAATGTTCATTGCAGCACTATTTACAATAGCCAGGTAATGGAAGCAACCGAAATGCCCACAGACAGACGAATGGATAAAGATGTGGGACATATATAAAATCGAATATTACTCAGCCATAAAAAGGAATGAAACTGGGTCATTTGTAGAGACATCGATGGATCTAGAGACTGTCATACAGAATGAAGTAAGTCAGAAAGAGGAAAACAAATATTGTATATTAATGCATATATGGGGAACCTAAAAATGGTACAGATGAACTGGTTTGCAGGGAAGGAATAGAGACACAGAGGTAGAGAACAAACGTATGGACACCAAGTGTGGGAAGCCATGGGGTGGTGGGGGTGGGATGATTTGGAGATTGGGATTGAACTGTATACATGTATATGCATAAAATACATAACAAATAATAACCTGCTGTATAAAAAATAAATAGAATTAAAGTTCAAAATTTTAAAAAATAAAATTTAAATATAAAACAGAAAAAAGTTCTTCCCTTCACACAGATGCATTTATATGAATGAATTATTTCCATGCTTATATCTATAAATACATAAAAGAGGAATAAAATCTAACTTGAACCATAAAAGAAAAAAAAAACCTGAACCCACCAGTTATACAGAGGAAAACCCAATCAGGGCACTTGCTCCAGCGGAAAACAATTCTGAAATTGGTCAGAGGTGGGGAATCATCTCCCATACAGCCAGCAACCCACCCCCCACACAAGGAGCGTCCTCATTGCAAAGCTGGGGAACCGTGCCGAGGCATCTGTGAGTAAACGTGAGTGAGCCCCAGGCCAGCTGCTGCTGAACTGTTCCCACCCTTCCCAGGTAAAACACCTGAATATGTACAAGGGCTTGAAAGCCTAGAGGAAGGGCCACGGAACCACACAAGCGACAGCCCACAGGCCAACTTGGTGCCTGCAGGCCAGCCAGGATGGTCCTGGCCCCGGGCGCTCTTCCAGAAGTTTTCCATTGCCCTGCCTGAGATACCCCTCCTGTCCCGGCCCCCACTGGTTTTTTCCTTCCTCACCTCTGTCCGGAGAGAAATTCCAGCGGAAGGTATGGGTGACACATCCTCTTCTTTATAGGTGGCAGCCTGGCAACTCCTGCAGAAAGGCCAGCAGAGCCCCACTCACACCGGGCCACCCACAAAGCCATGGCCCCTCACTCCCTCCCACCAGCACAGCCCCGAGACTGCTGACGGGGCAGAGAATCTGGAGTCAGGCACAGCTTCAGGGGCTATTGCTGCCTGGAGCACTGTTTATATTGACCTCAAGCAGGCACACCTGGGGAGGGCCGGCCGGCAGGGTAAGGCTGCCCAGGTCAGCTAATCCACAACCCTCAGGGAATCACATTGTTGAAAATGGACCTCGCTAAGGCAGAATAGAAGTCAAGGAAAAAAAGGACACAATGCCATTTGCAGCCCCGTAGATGAGTCTGGAGGTAATCATGTGACTTGTAGTAAGTCAGAAAGTGAAAGACACATATCGTGTCATATCACTTATAGGTGTTACCTAAAAATGGATACCAGGGCAGATATTTCCACAGAGAAGGGCAATCACAGATTCATTAAAAAACTTATGGTTCACCAATGGAAAGGTGTGAGGATTGGTTTCATTACGATATCGGTGTTAACAGACATATACAAACACAGGGGACATATATAATCACCAAAGACCTACGGAATACCAAGAGAAGACTACTCAACATTCTGTCATAACGTACATGGGAAAAGGATCCCAGGAAGAACAGACATCTGTATATGTGTAAAAGAACCACATCTTCCACACCTACAACAAGCCAAACATTGTAATCAAACTTGCTGTAATACAAAATAAAAAAATAAATTAAAAACACGAACAAGAAGTAGTGAGACAAACTTGAGGGGCTTTCTCCTGGCACATTCCATTCTAAATTCCAATCTAGAACACGACTTCCATTGAGGCTCTGTTGCCCTAGTAACCAGATTCGGTAAGGGAGAACTGCTGCCACCTTGTGGCCGTTTCACACAACAGCAGCTTTAATCCCAGCGCTAATGGTCAGTTGATATTCCAAATCATTGCCGGCCTGTAAATGACACCTGCCCTGAAAACAAATCCTGGGGTCACATATCGACCAAAAAATTCAAAGGACGTCCATATTTCAAAACGACCGTTTCAAAAGGCATATTTTACGCACATTAGTGTTCTGCTTCTATTTCTTTCTTTCTTTTTTGGTTAAAAAAAACGGGAATGGAAAAAGGCATCCCTCAGAATGGGAGAAAATCGTTGCAAACGAATCAATGCAAAAGGTTTAATCTCCAATATATATAAACAGCTCATGCAGATTAATATTAGAAAAACAAACAACCCAATACAAATTGGGCAGAAGATCTAAAGAGACGTTTCTTCAAAGAAGACACCGAGATGGCCAAGACGCACATGAAAAGCTGCTCAAGAGCACTAATTATTAGAGAAATGCAAATCAAAAGTACAATGAGGTATCACCTCACACCTGTTAGAATCGGCATCATCAGAAAATCTACAAACAACAAATTCTGGGGAGGGTGTGGACAAAAGGAGCCCTCTTCCACTATTGGTGGGAATGTAAATTGATACAGTCACTATGGGGAACAGTAAGGAGTTTCCTTAAAAAAGCTAGAAATAGAATTACCCTCTGATCCAGCAATCCCACTTCTGGGCATATACCCAGAGAAAACCATAAATCAAAAAGGCACATTCACCACAATGTTCATTGCAGCACTATTTACAATAGCCAGGTAATGGAAGCAACCGAAATGCCCACAGACAGACGAATGGATAAAGATGTGGGACATATATAAAATCGAATATTACTCAGCCATAAAAAGGAATGAAACTGGGTCATTTGTAGAGACATCGATGGATCTAGAGACTGTCATACAGAATGAAGTAAGTCAGAAAGAGGAAAACAAATATTGTATATTAATGCATATATGGGGAACCTAAAAATGGTACAGATGAACTGGTTTGCAGGGAAGAAATAGAGACACAGAGGTAGAGAACAAACGTATGGACACCAAGTGTGGGAAGCCATGGGTTGGTGGTGGTGGGATGATTTGGAGATTGGGATTGAACTGTATACATGTATATGCATAAAATACATAACCAATAATAACCTGCTGTATAAAAAATAAATAGAATTAAAGTTCAAAATTTTAAAAAATAAAATTTAAAAATAAAACAGAAAAAAGTTCTTCCCTTCACACAGATGCATTTATATGAATGAATTATTTCCATGCTTATATCTATAAATACATAAAAGAGGAATAAAATCTAACTTGAACCATAAAAGAAAAAAAAAACCTGAACCCACCAGTTATACAGAGGAACACCCAATCAGGGCACTTGCTCCAGCGGAAAACAATTCTGAAAT
Source organism: Mesoplodon bidens (assembly GCF_964165515.1). NCBI lineage: Eukaryota > Metazoa > Chordata > Mammalia > Artiodactyla > Ziphiidae > Mesoplodon > Mesoplodon bidens. The sequence continues at coordinate 530,026 of NW_027671495.1, forward strand.
TGGTCAGAGGTGGGGAATCATCTCCCATACAGCCAGCAACCCACCCCCCACACAAGGAGCGTCCTCATTGCAAAGCTGGGGGACCGTACCAAGGCATCTGTGAGTAAACGTGAGCTGAGCCCCAGGCCAGCTGCTGCTGAACTGTTCCCACCCTTCCCAGGTAAAACACCTGAATATGTACAAGGGCTTGAAAGCCTAGAGGAAGGGCCACGGAACCACACAAGCGACAGCCCACAGGCCAACTTGGTGCCTGCAGGCCAGCCAGGATGGTCCTGGCCCCGGGCGCTCTTCCAGAAGTTTTCCATTGCCCTGCCTGAGATACCCCTCCTGTCCCGGCCCCCACTGGTTTTTTCCTTCCTCACCTCTGTCCGGAGAGAGATTCCAGCGGAAGGTATGGGTGACACATCCTCTTCTTTATAGGTGGCAGCCTGGCAACTCCTGCAGAAAGGCCAACAGAGCCCCACTCACACCGGGCAACCCACAAAGCCATGGCCCCTCACTCCCTCCCACCAGCACAGCCCCGAGACTGCTGACGGGGCAGAGAATGTGGAGTCAGGCACAGCTTCATGGGCTATTGCTGCCTGGAGCACTGTTTATATTGACCTCAACCAGGCACACCTGGGGAGGGCCGGCCGGCAGGGTAAGGCTGCCCAGGTCAGCTAATCCACAACCCTCAGGGAATCACATTGTTGAAAATGGACCTCGCTAAGGCAGAAGAGAAGTCAAGGAAAAAAAGGACACAATGCCATTTGCAGCCCCGTAGATGAGTCTGGAGGTAATCACGTGACTTGTAGTAAGTCAGAAAGTGAAAGACACATATCGTGTCATATCACTTATAGGTGTTACCTAAAAATGGATACCAGGGCAGATATTTCCACGGAGAAGGGCAATCACAGATTCATTAAAAAACTTATGGTTCACCAATGGAAAGGTGTGAGGATTGGTTTCATTACGATATCGGGGTTAACAGACATATACAAACACAGGGGACATATATAATCACCAAAGACCTACGGAATACCAAGAGAAGACTACTCAACATTCTGTCATAACGTACATGGGAAAAGGATCCCAGGAAGAACAGACATCTGTATATGTGTAAAAGAACCACATCTTCCACACCTACAAAAAGCCAAACATTGTAATCAAACTTGCTGTAATACAAAATAAAAAAATAAATTAAAAACACGAACAAGAAGTAGTGAGACAAACTTGAGGGGCTTTCTCCTGGCACATTCCATTCTAAATTCCAATCTAGAACAGGACTTCCATTGAGGCTCTGTTGCCCTAGTAACCAGATTCGGTAAGGGAGAACTGCTGCCACCTTGTGGCCGTTTCACACAACAGCAGCTTTAATCCCAGCGCTAATGGTCAGTTGATATTCAAAATCATTGCCGGCCTGTAAATGACACCTGCCCTGAAAACAAATCCTGGGGTCACATATCGACCAAAAAATTCAAAGGACGTCCATATTTCAAAACGACCGTTTCAAAAGGCATAATTTACGCACATTAGTGTTCTGCTTCTATTTCTTTCTTTCTTTTTTGGTTAAAAAAAACGGGAATGGAAAAAGGCATCCCTCAGAATGGGAGAAAATCGTTGCAAACGAATCAATGGACAAAGGTTTAATCTCCAATATATATAAACAGCTCATGCAGCTTAATATTAGAAAAACAAACAACCCAATACAAATTGGGCAGAAGATCTAAAGAGACGTTTCTTCAAAGAAGACACCGAGATGGCCAAGACGCACATGAAAAGCTGCTCAAGAGCACTAATTATTAGAGAAATGCAAATCAAAAGTACAATGAGGTATCACCTCACACCTGTTAGAATCGGCATCATCAGAAAATCTACAAACAACAAATTCTGGGGAGGGTGTGGACAAAAGGAGCCCTCTTCCACTATTGGTGGGAATGTAAATTGATACAGTCACTATGGGGAACAGTAAGGAGTTTCCTTAAAAAAGCTAGAAATAGAATTACCCTCTGATCCAGCAATCCCACTTCTGGGCATATACCCAGAGAAAACCATAAATCAAAAAGGCACATTCACCACAATGTTCATTGCAGCACTATTTACAATAGCCAGGTAATGGAAGCAACCGAAATGCCCACAGACAGACGAATGGATAAAGATGTGGTACATATATAAAATGGAATATTACTCAGCCATAAAAAGGAATGAAACTGGGTCATTTGTAGAGACATCAATGGATCTAGAGACTGTCATACAGAATGAAGTAAGTCAGAAAGAGGAAAACAAATATTGTATATTAATGCATATATGTGGAACCTAAAAATGGTACAGATGAACTGGTTTGCAGGGAAGAAATAGAGACACAGAGGTAGAGAACAAACGTATGGACACCAAGTGTGGGAAGCCATGGGGTGGTGGTGGTGGGCTGATTTGGAGATTGGGATTGAAGTGTATACATGTATATGCATACAATACATAACAAATAATAACCTGCTGTATAAAAAATAAATAGAATTAAAGTTCAAAATTTTAAAAAATAAAATTTAAAAATAAAACAGAAAAAAGTTCTTCCCTTCACACAGATGCATTTATATGAATGAATTATTACCATGCTTATATCTATAAATACATAAAAGAGGAATAAAATCTAACTTGAACCATAAAAGAAAAAAAAAAACCTGAACCCACCAGTTATACAGAGGAAAACCCAATCAGGGCACTTGCTCCAGTGGAAAACAATTCTGAAATTGGTCAGAGGTGGGGAATCATCTCCCATACAGCCAGCAACCCACCCCCCACACAAGGAGCGTCCTCATTGCAAAGCTGGGGGACCGTGCCGAGGCATCTGTGAGTAAACGTGAGCTGAGTCCCAGGCCAGCTGCTGCTGAACTGTTCCCACCCTTCCCAGGTAAAACACCTGAATATGTACAAGGGCTTAAAGCCTAGAGGAATGGCCACGGAACCACACAAGCGACAGCCCACAGGCCAACTTGGTGCCTGCAGGCCAGCCAGGATGGTCCTGGCCCCGGGCGCTCTTCCAGAAGTTTTCCATTGCCCTGCCTGAGATACCCCTCCTGTCCCGGCCCCCACTGGTTTTTTCCTTCCTCACCTCTGTCCGGAGAGAGATTCCAGCGGAAGGTATGGGTGACACATCCTCTTCTTTATAGGTGGCAGCCTGGCAACTCCTGCAGAAAGGCCAACAGAGCCCCACTCACACCGGGCAACCCACAAAGCCATGGCCCCTCACTCCCTCCCACCAGCACAGCCCCGAGACTGCTGACGGGGCAGAGAATGTGGAGTCAGGCACAGCTTCATGGGCTATTGCTGCCTGGAGCACTGTTTATATTGACCTCAACCAGGCACACCTGGGGAGGGCCGGCCGGCAGGGTAAGGCTGCCCAGGTCAGCTAATCCACAACCCTCAGGGAATCACATTGTTGAAAATGGACCTCGCTAAGGCAGAAGAGAAGTCAAGGAAAAAAAGGACACAATGCCATTTGCAGCCCCGTAGATGAGTCTGGAGGTAATCACGTGACTTGTAGTAAGTCAGAAAGTGAAAGACACATATCGTGTCATATCACTTATAGGTGTTACCTAAAAATGGATACCAGGGCAGATATTTCCACGGAGAAGGGCAATCACAGATTCATTAAAAAACTTATGGTTCACCAATGGAAAGGTGTGAGGATTGGTTTCATTACGATATCGGGGTTAACAGACATATACAAACACAGGGGACATATATAATCACCAAAGACCTACGGAATACCAAGAGAAGACTACTCAACATTCTGTCATAACGTACATGGGAAAAGGATCCCAGGAAGAACAGACATCTGTATATGTGTAAAAGAACCACATCTTCCACACCTACAACAAGCCAAACATTGTAATCAAACTTGCTGTAATACAAAATAAAAAAATAAATTAAAAACACGAACAAGAAGTAGTGAGACAAACTTGAGGGGCTTTCTCCTGGCACATTCCATTCTAAATTCCAATCTAGAACAGGACTTCCATTGAGGCTCTGTTGCCCTAGTAACCAGATTCGGTAAGGGAGAACTGCTGCCACCTTGTGGCCGTTTCACACAACAGCAGCTTTAATCCCAGCGCTAATGGTCAGTTGATATTCAAAATCATTGCCGGCCTGTAAATGACACCTGCCCTGAAAACAAATCCTGGGGTCACATATCGACCAAAAAATTCAAAGGACGTCCATATTTCAAAACGACCGTTTCAAAAGGCATAATTTACGCACATTAGTGTTCTGCTTCTATTTCTTTCTTTCTTTTTTGGTTAAAAAAAACGGGAATGGAAAAAGGCATCCCTCAGAATGGGAGAAAATCGTTGCAAACGAATCAATGGACAAAGGTTTAATCTCCAATATATATAAACAGCTCATGCAGCTTAATATTAGAAAAACAAACAACCCAATACAAATTGGGCAGAAGATCTAAAGAGACGTTTCTTCAAAGAATACACCGAGATGGCCAAGACGCACATGAAAAGCTGCTCAAGAGCACTAATTATTAGAGAAATGCAAATCAAAAGTACAATGAGGTATCACCTCACACCTGTTAGAATCGGCATCATCAGAAAATCTACAAACAACAAATTCTGGGGAGGGTGTGGACAAAAGGAGCCCTCTTCCACTATTGGTGGGAATGTAAATTGATACAGTCACTATGGGGAACAGTAAGGAGTTTCCTTAAAAAAGCTAGAAATAGAATTACCCTCTGATCCAGCAATCCCACTTCTGGGCATATACCCAGAGAAAACCATAAATCAAAAAGGCACATTCACCACAATGTTCATTGCAGCACTATTTACAATAGCCAGGTAATGGAAGCAACCGAAATGCCCAGAGACAGACGAATGGATAAAGATGTGGTACATATATAAAATGGAATATTACTCAGCCATAAAAAGGAATGAAACTGGGTCATTTGTAGAGACATCGATGGATCTAGAGACTGTCATACAGAATGAAGTAAGTCAGAAAGAGGAAAACAAATATTGTATATTAATGCATATATGGGGAACCTAAAAATGGTACAGATGAACTGGTTTGCAGGGAAGAAATAGAGACACAGAGGTAGAGAACAAACGTATGGACACCAAGTGTGGGAAGCCATGCGGTGGTGGTGGTGGGATGATTTGGAGATTGGGATTGAAGTGTATACATGTATATGCATACAATACATAACAAATAATAACCTGCTGTATAAAAAATAAATAGAATTAAAGTTCAAAATTTTAAAAAATAAAATTTAAAAATAAAACAGAAAAAAGTTCTTCCCTTCACACAGATGCATTTATATGAATGAATTATTTCCATGCTTATATCTATAAATACATAAAAGAGGAATAAAATCTAACTTGAACCATAAAAGAAAAAAAAAAACCTGAACCCACCAGTTATACAGAGGAAAACCCAATCAGGGCACTTGCTCCAGCGGAAAACAATTCTGAAATTGGTCAGAGGTGGGGAATCATCTCCCATACAGCCAGCAACCCACCCCCCACACAAGGAGCGTCCTCATTGCAAAGCTGGGGGACCGTGCCGAGGCATCTGTGAGTAAACGTGAGCTGAGTCCCAGGCCAGCTGCTGCTGAACTGTTCCCACCCTTCCCAGGTAAAACACCTGAATATGTACAAGGGCTTAAAGCCTAGAGGAATGGCCACGGAACCACACAAGCGACAGCCCACAGGCCAACTTGGTGCCTGCAGGCCAGCCAGGATGGTCCTGGCCCCGGGCGCTCTTCCAGAAGTTTTCCATTGCCCTGCCTGAGATACCCCTCCTGTCCCGGCCCCCACTGGTTTTTTCCTTCCTCACCTCTGTCCGGAGAGAGATTCCAGCGGAAGGTATGGGTGACACATCCTCTTCTTTATAGGTGGCAGCCTGGCAACTCCTGCAGAAAGGCCAACAGAGCCCCACTCACACCGGGCAACCCACAAAGCCATGGCCCCTCACTCCCTCCCACCAGCACAGCCCCGAGACTGCTGACGGGGCAGAGAATGTGGAGTCAGGCACAGCTTCATGGGCTATTGCTGCCTGGAGCACTGTTTATATTGACCTCAACCAGGCACACCTGGGGAGGGCCGGCCGGCAGGGTAAGGCTGCCCAGGTCAGCTAATCCACAACCCTCAGGGAATCACATTGTTGAAAATGGACCTCGCTAAGGCAGAAGAGAAGTCAAGGAAAAAAAGGACACAATGCCATTTGCAGCCCCGTAGATGAGTCTGGAGGTAATCACGTGACTTGTAGTAAGTCAGAAAGTGAAAGACACATATCGTGTCATATCACTTATAGGTGTTACCTAAAAATGGATACCAGGGCAGATATTTCCACGGAGAAGGGCAATCACAGATTCATTAAAAAACTTATGGTTCACCAATGGAAAGGTGTGAGGATTGGTTTCATTACGATATCGGGGTTAACAGACATATACAAACACAGGGGACATATATAATCACCAAAGACCTACGGAATACCAAGAGAAGACTACTCAACATTCTGTCATAACGTACATGGGAAAAGGATCCCAGGAAGAACAGACATCTGTATATGTGTAAAAGAACCACATCTTCCACACCTACAACAAGCCAAACATTGTAATCAAACTTGCTGTAATACAAAATAAAAAAATAAATTAAAAACACGAACAAGAAGTAGTGAGACAAACTTGAGGGGCTTTCTCCTGGCACATTCCATTCTAAATTCCAATCTAGAACAGGACTTCCATTGAGGCTCTGTTGCCCTAGTAACCAGATTCGGTAAGGGAGAACTGCTGCCACCTTGTGGCCGTTTCACACAACAGCAGCTTTAATCCCAGCGCTAATGGTCAGTTGATATTCAAAATCATTGCCGGCCTGTAAATGACACCTGCCCTGAAAACAAATCCTGGGGTCACATATCGACCAAAAAATTCAAAGGACGTCCATATTTCAAAACGACCGTTTCAAAAGGCATAATTTACGCACATTAGTGTTCTGCTTCTATTTCTTTCTTTCTTTTTTGGTTAAAAAAAACGGGAATGGAAAAAGGCATCCCTCAGAATGGGAGAAAATCGTTGCAAACGAATCAATGGACAAAGGTTTAATCTCCAATATATATAAACAGCTCATGCAGCTTAATATTAGAAAAACAAACAACCCAATACAAATTGGGCAGAAGATCTAAAGAGACGTTTCTTCAAAGAATACACCGAGATGGCCAAGACGCACATGAAAAGCTGCTCAAGAGCACTAATTATTAGAGAAATGCAAATCAAAAGTACAATGAGGTATCACCTCACACCTGTTAGAATCGGCATCATCAGAAAATCTACAAACAACAAATTCTGGGGAGGGTGTGGACAAAAGGAGCCCTCTTCCACTATTGGTGGGAATGTAAATTGATACAGTCACTATGGGGAACAGTAAGGAGTTTCCTTAAAAAAGCTAGAAATAGAATTACCCTCTGATCCAGCAATCCCACTTCTGGGCATATACCCAGAGAAAACCATAAATCAAAAAGGCACATTCACCACAATGTTCATTGCAGCACTATTTACAATAGCCAGGTAATGGAAGCAACCGAAATGCCCAGAGACAGACGAATGGATAAAGATGTGGTACATATATAAAATGGAATATTACTCAGCCATAAAAAGGAATGAAACTGGGTCATTTGTAGAGACATCGATGGATCTAGAGACTGTCATACAGAATGAAGTAAGTCAGAAAGAGGAAAACAAATATTGTATATTAATGCATATATGGGGAACCTAAAAATGGTACAGATGAACTGGTTTGCAGGGAAGAAATAGAGACACAGAGGTAGAGAACAAACGTATGGACACCAAGTGTGGGAAGCCATGCGGTGGTGGTGGTGGGATGATTTGGAGATTGGGATTGAAGTGTATACATGTATATGCATACAATACATAACAAATAATAACCTGCTGTATAAAAAATAAATAGAATTAAAGTTCAAAATTTTAAAAAATAAAATTTAAAAATAAAACAGAAAAAAGTTCTTCCCTTCACACAGATGCATTTATATGAATGAATTATTTCCATGCTTATATCTATAAATACATAAAAGAGGAATAAAATCTAACTTGAACCATAAAAGAAAAAAAAAAACCTGAACCCACCAGTTATACAGAGGAAAACCCAATCAGGGCACTTGCTCCAGCGGAAAACAATTCTGAAATTGGTCAGAGGTGGGGAATCATCTCTCATACAGCCAGCAACCCACCCCCCACACAAGGAGCGTCCTCATTGCAAAGCTGGGGGACCGTGCCGAGGCATCTGTGAGTAAACGTGAGCTGAGCCCCAGGCCAGCTGCTGCTGAACTGTTCCCACCCTTCCCAGGTAAAACACCTGAATATGTACAAGGGCTTGAAAGCCTAGAGGAAGGGCCACGGAACCACACAAGCGACAGCCCACAGGCCAACTTGGTGCCTGCAGGCCAGCCAGGATGGTCCTGGCCCCGGGCGCTCTTCCAGAAGTTTTCCATTGCCCTGCCTGAGATACCCCTCCTGTCCCGGCCCCCACTGGTTTTTTCCTTCCTCACCTCTGTCCGGAGAGAGATTCCAGCGGAAGGTATGGGTGACACATCCTCTTCTTTATAGGTGGCAGCCTGGCAACTCCTGCAGAAAGGCCAACAGAGCCCCACTCACACCGGGCAACCCACAAAGCCATGGCCCCTCACTCCCTCCCACCAGCACAGCCCCGAGACTGCTGACGGGGCAGAGAATGTGGAGTCAGGCACAGCTTCATGGGCTATTGCTGCCTGGAGCACTGTTTATATTGACCTCAACCAGGCACACCTGGGGAGGGCCGGCCGGCAGGGTAAGGCTGCCCAGGTCAGCTAATCCACAACCCTCAGGGAATCACATTGTTGAAAATGGACCTCGCTAAGGCAGAAGAGAAGTCAAGGAAAAAAAGGACACAATGCCATTTGCAGCCCCGTAGATGAGTCTGGAGGTAATCACGTGACTTGTAGTAAGTCAGAAAGTGAAAGACACATATCGTGTCATATCACTTATAGGTGTTACCTAAAAATGGATACCAGGGCAGATATTTCCACGGAGAAGGGCAATCACAGATTCATTAAAAAACTTATGGTTCACCAATGGAAAGGTGTGAGGATTGGTTTCATTACGATATCGGGGTTAACAGACATATACAAACACAGGGGACATATATAATCACCAAAGACCTACGGAATACCAAGAGAAGACTACTCAACATTCTGTCATAACGTACATGGGAAAAGGATCCCAGGAAGAACAGACATCTGTATATGTGTAAAAGAACCACATCTTCCACACCTACAACAAGCCAAACATTGTAATCAAACTTGCTGTAATACAAAATAAAAAAATAAATTAAAAACACGAACAAGAAGTAGTGAGACAAACTTGAGGGGCTTTCTCCTGGCACATTCCATTCTAAATTCCAATCTAGAACAGGACTTCCATTGAGGCTCTGTTGCCCTAGTAACCAGATTCGGTAAGGGAGAACTGCTGCCACCTTGTGGCCGTTTCACACAACAGCAGCTTTAATCCCAGCGCTAATGGTCAGTTGATATTCAAAATCATTGCCGGCCTGTAAATGACACCTGCCCTGAAAACAAATCCTGGGGTCACATATCGACCAAAAAATTCAAAGGACGTCCATATTTCAAAACGACCGTTTCAAAAGGCATAATTTACGCACATTAGTGTTCTGCTTCTATTTCTTTCTTTCTTTTTTGGTTAAAAAAAACGGGAATGGAAAAAGGCATCCCTCAGAATGGGAGAAAATCCTTGCAAACGAATCAATGGACAAAGGTTTAATCTCCAATATATATAAACAGCTCATGCAGCTTAATATTAGAAAAACAAACAACGCAATACAAAAATGGGCAGAAGATCTAAAGAGACGTTTCTTCAAAGAAGACACCGAGATGGCCAAGACGCACATGAAAAGCTGCTCAAGAGCACTAATTATTAGAGAAATGCAAATCAAAAGTACAATGAGGTATCACCTCACACCTGTTAGAATCGGCATCATCAGAAAATCTACAAACAACAAATTCTGGGGAGGGTGTGGACAAAAGGAGCCCTCTTCCACTATTGGTGGGAATGTAAATTGATACAGTCACTATGGGGAACAGTAAGGAGTTTCCTTAAAAAAGCTAGAAATAGAATTACCCTCTGATCCAGCAATCCCACTTCTGGGCATATACCCAGAGAAAACCATAAATCAAAAAGGCACATTCACCACAATGTTCATTGCAGCACTATTTACAATAGCCAGGTAATGGAAGCAACCGAAATGCCCAGAGACAGACGAATGGATAAAGATGTGGTACATATATAAAATGGAATATTACTCAGCCATAAAAAGGAATGAAACTGGGTCATTTGTAGAGACATCGATGGATCTAGAGACTGTCATACAGAATGAAGTAAGTCAGAAAGAGGAAAACAAATATTGTATATTAATGCATATATGGGGAACCTAAAAATGGTACAGATGAACTGGTTTGCAGGGAAGAAATAGAGACACAGAGGTAGAGAACAAACGTATGGACACCAAGTGTGGGAAGCCATGGGGTGGTGGTGGTGGGATGATTTGGAGATTGGGATTAAAGTGTATACATGTATATGCATACAATACATAACAAATAATAAGCTGCTGTATAAAAAATAAATAGAATTAAAGTTCAAAATTTTAAAAAATAAAATTTAAAAATAAAACAGAAAAAAGTTCTTCCCTTCACACAGATGCATTTATATGAATGAATTATTTCCATGCTTATATCTATAAATACATAAAAGAGGAATAAAATCTAACTTGAACCATAAAAGAAAAAAAAAACCTGAACCCACCAGTTATACAGAGGAAAACCCAATCAGGGCACTTGCTCCAGCGGAAAACAATTCTGAAATTGGTCAGAGGTGGGGAATCATCTCCCATACAGCCAGCAACCCACCCCCCACACAAGGAGCGTCCTCATTGCAAAGCTGGGGGACCGTGCCGAGGCATCTGTGAGTAAACGTGAGCTGAGCCCCAGGCCAGCTGCTGCTGAACTGATCCCACCCTTCCCAGGTAAAACACCTGAATATGTACAAGGGCTTGAAAGCCTAGAGGAAGGGCCACGGAACCACACAAGCGACAGCCCACAGGCCAACTTGGTGCGTGCAGGCCAGCCAGGATGGTCCTGGCCCCGGGCGCTCTTCCAGAAGTTTTCCATTGCCCTGCCTGAGATACCCCTCCTGTCCCGGCCCCCACTGGTTTTTTCCTTCCTCACCTCTGTCCGGAGAGAGATTCCAGCGGAAGGTATGGGTGACACATCCTCTTCTTTATAGGTGGCAGCCTGGCAACTCCTGCAGAAAGGCCAACAGAGCCCCACTCACACCGGGCAACCCACAAAGCCATGGCCCCTCACTCCCTCCCACCAGCAGAGCCCCGAGACTGCTGACGGGGCAGAGAATCTGGAGTCAGGCACAGCTTCATGGGCTATTGCTGCCTGGAGCACTGTTTATATTGACCTCAACCAGGCACACCTGGGGAGGGCCGGCCGGCAGGGTAAGGCTGCCCAGGTCAGCTAATCCACAACCCTCAGGGAATCACATTGTTGAAAATGGACCTCGCTAAGGCAGAAGAGAAGTCAAGGAAAAAAAGGACACAATGCCATTTGCAGCCCCGTAGATGAGTCTGGAGGTAATCACGTGACTTGTAGTAAGTCAGAAAGTGAAAGACACATATCGTGTCATATCACTTATAGGTGCTACCTAAAAATGGATACGAGGGCAGATATTTCCACGGAGAAGGGCAATCACAGATTCATTAAAAAACTTATGGTTCACCAATGGAAAGGTGTGAGGATTGGTTTCATTACGATATCGGGGTTAACAGACATATACAAACACAGGGGACATATATAATCACCAAAGACCTACGGAATACCAAGAGAAGACTACTCAACATTCTGTCATAACGTACATGGGAAAAGGATCCCAGGAAGAACAGACATCTGTATATGTGTAAAAGAACCACATCTTCCACACCTACAACAAGCCAAACATTGTAATCAAACTTGCTGTAATACAAAATAAAAAAATAAATTAAAAACACGAACAAGAAGTAGTGAGACAAACTTGAGGGGCTTTCTCCTGGCACATTCCATTCTAAATTCCAATCTAGAACACGACTTCCATTGAGGCTCTGTTGCCCTAGTAACCAGATTCGGTAAGGGAGAACTGCTGCCACCTTGTGGCCGTTTCACACAACAGCAGCTTTAATCCCAGCGCTAATGGTCAGTTGATATTCAAAATCATTGCCGGCCTGTAAATGACACCTGCCCTGAAAACAAATCCTGGGGTCACATATCGACCAAAAAATTCAAAGGACGTCCATATTTCAAAACGACCATTTCAAAAGGCATATTTTATGCACATTACTGTTCTGCTTCTATTTCTTTCTTTCTTTTTTGGTTAAAAAAAACGGGAATGGAAAAAGGCATCCCTCAGAATGGGAGAAAATCGTTGCAAACGAATCAATGGATAAAGGTTTAATCTCCAATATATATAAACAGCTCATGCAGCTTAATATTAGAAAAACAAACAACCCAATACAAAAATGGGCAGAAGATCTAAAGAGACGTTTCTTCAAAGAAGACACCGAGATGGCCAAGACGCACATGAAAAGCTGCTCAAGAGCACTAATTATTAGAGAAATGCAAATCAAAAGTACAATGAGGTATCACCTCACACCTGTTAGAATCGGCATCATCAGAAAATCTACAAACAACAAATTCTGGGGAGGGGGTGGACAAAAGGAGCCCTCTTCCACTATTGGTGGGAATGTAAATTGATACAGTCACTATGGGGAACAGTAAGGAGTTTCCTTAAAAAAGCTAGAAATAGAATTACCCTCTGATCCAGCAATCCCACTTCTGGGCATATACCCAGAGAAAACCATAAATCAAAAAGGCATATTCACCACAATGTTCATTGCAGCACTATTTACAATAGCCAGGTAATGGAAGCAACCGAAATGCCCACAGACAGACGAATGGATAAAGATGTGGTACATATATAAAATGGAATATTACTCAGCCATAAAAAGGAATGAAACTGGGTCATTTGTAGAGACATCGATGGATCTAGAGACTGTCATACAGAATGAAGTAAGTCAGAAAGAGGAAAACAAATATTGTATATTAATGCATATATGTGGAACCTAAAAATGGTACAGATGAACTGGTTTGCAGGGAAGAAGTAGAGACACAGAGGTAGAGAACAAACGTATGGACACCAAGTGTGGGAAGCCATGGGGTGGTAGTGGTGGGATGATTTGGAGATTGGGATTGAACTGTATACATGTATATGCATAAAATACATAACAAATAATAACCTGCTGTATAAAAAATAAATAAAATTAAAGTTCAAAATTTTAAAAAATAAAATTTAAAAATAAAACAGAAAAAAGTTATTCCCTTCACACAGATGCATTTATATGAATGAATTATTTCCATGCTTATATCTATAAATACATAAAAGAGGAATAAATTCTAACTTGAACCATAAAAGAAAAAAAAAACCTGAACCCACCAGTTATACAGAGGAAAACCCAATCAGGGCACTTGCTCCAGCGGAAAACAATTCTGAAATTGGTCAGAGGTGGGGAATCATCTCCCATACAGCCAGCAACCCACACCCCACACAAGGAGCGTCCTCAATGCAAAGCTGGGGGACAGTGCCGAGGGATCTGTGAGTAAACGTGAGCTGAGCCCCAGGCCAGCTGCTGCTGAACTGTTCCCACCCTTCCCAGGTAAAACACCTGAATATGTACAAGGGCTTGAAAGCCTAGAGGAAGGGCCACGGAACCACACAAGCGACAGCCCACAGGCCAACTTGGTGCCTGCAGGCCAGCCAGGATGGTCCTGGCCCCGGGCGCTCTTCCGGAAGTTTTCCATTGCCCTGCCTGAGATACCCCTACTGTCCCGGCCCACACTGGTTTTTTCCTTCCTCATCTCTGTCTGGAGAGAAATTCCAGCGGAAGGTATGGGTGACACATCCTCTTCTTTATAGGTGGCAGCCTGGCAACTCCTGCAGAAAGGCCAGCAGAGCCCCACTCACACTGGGCCACCCACAAAGCCATGGCCCCTCACTCCCTCCCACCAGCACAGCCCCGAGACTGCTGACAGGGCAGAGAATCTGGAGTCAGGAACAGCTTCAGGGGCTATTGCTGCCTGGAGCACTGTTTATATTGACCTCAACCAGGCACACCTGGGGAGGGCCGGCCGGCATGGTAAGGCTGCCCAGGTCCGCTAATCCACAACCCTCAGGGAATCACATTGTTGAAAATGGACCTCGCTAAGGCAGAATAGAAGTCAAGGAAATAAAGGACACAATGCCATTTGCAGCCCCGTAGATGAGTCTGGAGGTAATCACGTGACTTGTAGTAAGTCAGAAAGTGAAAGACACATATCGTGTCATATCACTTATAGGTGTTACCTAAAAGTGGATACCAGGGCAGATATTTCCACGGAGAAGGGCAATCACAGATTCATTAAAAAACTTATGGTTCACCAATGGAAAGGTGTGAGGATTGGTTTCATTACGATATCGGGGTTAACAGACATATACAAACACAGGGGACATATATAATCACCAAAGACCTACGGAATACCAAGAGAAGACTACTCAACATTCTGTCATAACGTACATGGGAAAAGGATCCCAGGAAGAACAGACATCTGTATATGTGTAAAAGAACCACATCTTCCACACCTACAACAAGCCAAACATTGTAATCAAACTTGCTGTAATACAAAATAAAAAAATAAATTAAAAACACAAACAAGAATTAGTGAGACACACTTGAGGGGCTTTCTCCTGGCACATTCCATTCTAAATTCCAATCTAGAACACGACTTCCATTGAGGCTCTGTTGCCCTAGTAACCAGATTCGGTAAGGGAGAACTGCTGCCACCTTGTGGCCGTTTCACACAACAGCAGCTTTAATCCCAGCGCTAATGGTCAGTTGATATTCAAAATCATTGCCGGCCTGTAAATGACACCTGCCCTGAAAACAAATCCTGGGGTCACATATCGACCAAAAAATTCAAAGGACGTCCATATTTCAAAACGACCGTTTCAAAAGGCATATTTTACGCACATTAGTGTTCTGCTTCTATTTCTTTCTTTCTTTTTTGGTTAAAAAAAACGGGAATGGAAAAAGGCATCCCTCAGAATGGGAGAAAATCGTTGCAAACGAATCAATGGACAAAGGTTTAATCTCCAATATATATAAACAGCTCATGCAGCTTAATATTAGAAAAACAAACAACCCAATACAAATTGGGCAGAAGATCTAAAGAGACGTTTCTTCAAAGAAGACACCGAGATGGCCAAGACGCACATGAAAAGCTGCTCAAGAGCACTAATTATTAGAGAAATGCAAATCAAAAGTACAATGAGGTATCACCTCACACCTGTTAGAATCGGCATCATCAGAAAATCTACAAACAACAAATTCTGGGGAGGGGGTGGACAAAAGGAGCCCTCTTCCACTATTGGTGGGAATGTAAATTGATACAGTCACTATGGGGAACAGTAAGGAGTTTCCTTAAAAAAGCTAGAAATAGAATTACCCTCTGATCCAGCAATCCCACTTCTGGGCATATACCCAGAGAAAACCATAAATCAAAAAGGCACATTAACCACAATGTTCATTGCAGCACTATTTACAATAGCCAGGTAATGGAAGCAACAGAAATGCCCACAGACAGACGAATGGATAAAGATGTGGTACATATATAAAATGGAATATTACTCAGCCATAAAAAGGAATGAAACTGGGTCATTTGTAGAGACATCGATGGATCTAGAGACTGTCATACAGAATGAAGTAAGTCAGAAAGAGGAAAACAAATATTGTATATTAATGCATATATGTGGAACCTAAAAATGGTACAGATGAACTGGTTTGCAGGGAAGAAGTAGAGACACAGAGGAAGAGAACAAACGTATGGACACCAAGTGTGGGAAGCCATGGCGTGGTGGTGGTGGGATGATTTGGAGATTGGGATTGAACTGTATACATGTATATGCATAAAATACATAACAAATAATAACCTGCTGTATAAAAAATAAATAAAATTAAAGTTCAAAATTTTAAAAAATAAAATTTAAAAATAAAAGAAAAAAGTTCTTCCCTTCACACAGATGCATTTATATGAATGAATTATTTCCATGCTTATATCTATAAATACATAAAAGAGGAATAAAATCTAACTTGAACCATAAAAGAAAAAAAAACCTGAACCCACCAGTTATACAGAGGAACACCCAATCAGGGCACTTGCTCCAGCGGAAAACAATTCTGAAATTGGTCAGAGGTGGGGAATCATCTCCCATACAGCCAGCAACCCACACCCCACACAAGGAGCGTCCTCATTGCAAAGCTGGGGGACAGTGACGAGGGATCTGTGAGTAAACGTGAGCTGAGCCCCAGGCCAGCTGCTGCTGAACTGTTCCCACCCTTCCCAGGTAAAACACCTGAATACGTACAAGGGCTTGAAAGCCTAGAGTAAGGGCAACGGAACCACACAAGCGACAGCCCACAGGCCAACTTGGTGCCTGCAGGCCAGCCAGGATGGTCCTGGCCCCGGGCGCTCTTCCAGAAGTTTTCCATTGCCCTGCCTGAGATACCCCTCCTGTCCCGGCACCCACTGGTTTTTTCCTTCCTCACCTCTGTCCGGAGAGAAATTCCAGCGGTAGGTATGGGTGACACATCCTCTTCTTTATAGGTGGCAGCCTGGCAACTCCTGCAGAAAGGCCAGCAGAGCCCCACTCACACCGGGCCACCCACAAAGCCATGGCCCCTCACTCCCTCCCACCAGCACAGCCCCGAGACTGCTGACGGGGCAGAGAATCTGGAGTCAGGCACAGCTTCAGGGGCTATTGCTGCCTGGAGCACTCTTTATATTGACCTCAACCAGGCACACTTGGGGAGGGCCGGCCGGCAGGGTAAGGCTGCCCAGGTCAGCTAATCCACAACCCTCAGGGAATCACATTGTTGAAAATGGACCTCGCTAAGGCAGAAGAGAAGTCAAGGAAAAAAAGGACACAATGCCATTTGCAGCCCCGTAGATGAGTCTGGAGGTAATCACGTGACTTGTAGTAAGTCAGAAAGTGAAAGACACATATCGTGTCATATCACTTATAGGTGTTACCTAAAAATGGATACCAGGGCAGATATTTCCACGGAGAAGGGCAATCACAGATTCATTAAAAAACTTATGGTTCACCAATGGAAAGGTGTGAGGATTGGTTTCATTACGATATCGGGGTTAACAGACATATACAAACACAGGGGACATATATAATCACCAAAGACCTACGGAATACCAAGAGAAGACTACTCAACATTCTGTCATAACGTACATGGGAACAGGATCCCAGGAAGAACAGACATCTGTATATGTGTAAAAGAACCACATCTTCCACACCTACAACAAGCCAAACATTGTAATCAAACTTGCTGTAATACAAAATAAAAACATAAATTAAAAACACGAACAAGGGCTTCCCTGGTGGCGCAGTGGTTGAGAGTCCGCCTGCCGATGCAGG
Organism: Mesoplodon bidens; assembly: GCF_964165515.1. Classification (NCBI taxonomy): domain Eukaryota; kingdom Metazoa; phylum Chordata; class Mammalia; order Artiodactyla; family Ziphiidae; genus Mesoplodon; species Mesoplodon bidens. The sequence continues at coordinate 547,625 of NW_027671495.1, forward strand.
GGACACGGGTTCGTGCCCCTATCCCGGAAGATCCCACGTGCCGCGCAGCGGCTGGGCCCGCGAGCCATGGCCGCGGAGCCTGTGTGTCCGGAGCCTGTGCTCCGCAACGGGAGAGGCCACAGCAGTGAGAGGCCCGCATACAGCAAAAAAAAAAAAAAAAAAAAAAAAAAAAAAAAAAAAAAAAAAAAAAAAACACGAACAAGAAGTAGTGAGACAAACTTGAGGGGCTTTCTCCTGGCACATTCCATTCTAAATTCCAATCTAGAACACGACTTCCATTGAGGCTCTGTTGCCCTAGTAACCAGATTCGGTAAGGGAGAACTGCTGCCACCTTGTGGCCGTTTCACACAACAGCAGCTTTAATCCCAGCGCTAATGGTCAGTTGATATTCAAAATCATTGCTGGCCTGTAAATGACACCTGCCCTGAAAACAAATCCTGGGGTCACATATCGACCAAAAATTTCAAAGGACGTCCATATTTCAAAACGACCGTTTCAAGAGGCATATTTTACGCACATTAGTGTTCTGCTTCTATTTCTTTCTTTCTCTTTTGGTTAAAAAAATGGGAATGGAAAAAGGCATCCCTCAGAATGGGAGAAAATCGTTGCAAACGAATCAATGGACAAAGGTTTAATCTCCAATATATATAAACAGCTCATGCAGCTTAATATTAGAAAAACAAACAACCCAATACAAAAATGGGCAGAAGATCTAAAGACACGTTTCTTCAAAGAAGACAACACCGAGATGGCCAAGACGCACATGAAAAGCTGCTCAAGAGCACTAATTATTAGAGAAATGCAAATCAAAAGTACAATGAGGTGGGCTTCCCTGGTGGCGCAGTGGTTGAGAGTCCGCCTGCCGATGCAGGGGACACGGGTTCGTGCCCCGGTCTGGGAGGATCCCACATGCCGCGGAGCGGTTGGGCCTGTGAGCCATGGCCATTGGGCCTGCGCGTCCGGAGCCTGTGCTCCGCAACGGGAGAGGCCACAACAGTGAGAAGCCCGCATACAGCAAAAAAAAAAAAAAAAAGTACAATGAGGTATCACCTCACACCTGTTAGAATCGGCATCATCAGAAAATCTACAAACAACAAATTCTGGGGAGGGTGTGGACAAAAGGAGCCCTCTTCCACTATTGGTGGGAATGTAAATTGATACAGTCACTATGGGGAACAGTAAGGAGTTTCCATAAAAAAGCTAGAAATAGAATTACACTCTGATCCAGCAATCCCACTTCTGGGCATATACCCAGAGAAAACCATAAATCAAAAAGACACATTCACCACAATGTTCATTGCAGCACTATTTACAATAGCCAGGTATTGGAAGCAACCGAAATGCCCAGAGACAGACGAATGGATAAAGATGTGGTACATATATAAAATGGAATATTACTCAGCCATAAAAAGCAATGAAACTGGGTCATTTGTAGAGACATCGATGGATCTAGAGACTGTCATACAGAATGAAGTAAGTCAGAAAGAGGAAAACAAATATTGTATATTAATGGATATATGTGGAACCTAAAAATGGTACAGATGAACTGGTTTGCAGAGAAGAAATAGAGAAACAGAGGTAGAGAACAAACGTATGGACACCAAGTGTGGGAAGCCATGGGGTGGTGGTGGTGGGATGATTTGGAGATTGGGATTGAACTGTATACATGGATATGCATAAAATACATAACAAATAATAACCTGCTGTATAAAAAATAAATAAAATTAAAGTTCAAAATTTTAAAAAATAAAATTTAAAAATAAAACAGAAAAAAGTTCTTCCCTTCACACAGATGCATTTATATGAATGAATCATTTCCATGCTTATATCTATAAATACATAAAAGAGGAATAAAATCTAACTTGAACCATAAAAGAAAAAAAAAAAACCTGAACCCACCAGTTATACAGAGGAACACCCAATCAGGGCACTTGCTCCAGCGGAAAACAATTCTGAAATTGGTCAGAGGTGGGGAATCATCTCCCATACAGCCAGCAACCCACACCCCACACAAGGAGCGTCCTCATTGCAAAGCTGGGGGACCGTGCCGAGGCATCTGTGAGTAAACGTGAGCTGAGCCCCAGGCCAGCTGCTGCTGAACTGTTCCCACCCTTCCCAGGTAAAACACCTGAATATGTACAAGGGCTTGAAAGCCTAGAGGAAGGGCCACGGAACCACACAAGCGACAGCCCACAGGCCAACTTGGTGCCTGCAGGCCAGCCAGGATGGTCCTGGCCCCGGGCACTCTTCCAGAAGTTTTCCATTGCCCTGCCTGAGATACCCCTCCTGTCCCGGCCCCCACTGGTTTTTTTCCTTCCTCACCTCTGTCCGGAGAGAAATTCCAGCGGAAGGTATGTGTGACACATCCTCTTCTTTATAGGTGGCAGCCTGGCAACTCCTGCAGAAAGGCCAGCAGAGCCCCACTCACACCGGGCCACCCACAAAGCCATGGCCCCTCACTCCCTCCCACCAGCACAGCCCCGAGACTGCTGACGGGGCAGAGAATCTGGAGTCAGGCACAGCTTCAGGGGCTATTGCTGCCTGGAGCACTCTTTATATTGACCCCAACCAGGCACACCTGGGGAGGGCCGGCCGGCAGGGTAAGGCTGCCCAGGTCAGCTAATCCACAGCCCTCAGGGAATCACATTGTTGAAAATGGACCTCGCTAAGGCAGAAGAGAAGTCAAGGAAAAAAAGGACACAATGCCATTTGCAGCCCCGTAGATGAGTCTGGAGGTAATCACGTGACTTGTAGTAAGTCAGAAAGTGAAAGACACATATCGTGTCATATCACTTATAGGTGTTACCTAAAAATGGATACCAGGGCAGATATTTCCACGGAGAAGGGCAATCACAGATTCATTAAAAAACTTATGGTTCACCAATGGAAAGGTGTGAGGATTGGTTTCATTACGATATCGGGGTTAACAGACATATACAAACACAGGGGACATATATAATCACCAAAGACCTACGGAATACCAAGAGAAGACTACTCAACATTCTGTCATAACGTACATGGGAAAAGGATCCCAGGAAGAACAGACATCTGTATATGTGTAAAAGAACCACATCTTCCACACCTACAACAAGCCAAACATTGTAATCAAACTTGCTGTAATACAAAATAAAAAAATAAATTAAAAACACGAACAAGAAGTAGTGAGACAAACTTGAGGGGCTTTCTCCTGGCACATTCCATTCTAAATTCCAATCTAGAACACGACTTCCATTGAGGCTCTGTTGCCCTAGTAACCAGATTCGGTAAGGGAGAACTTCTGCCAACTTGTGGCCCTTTCACACAACAGCAGCTTTAATCCCAGCGCTAATGGTCAGTTGATATTCAAACTCATTGCCGGCCTGTAAATGACACCTGCCCTGAAATCAAATCCTGGGGTCACATATCGACCAAAAAATTCAAAGGACGTCCATATTTAAAAACGACCATTTCAAAAGGCATATTTTACGCACATTAGTGTTCTGCTTCTATTTCTTTCTTTCTCTTTTGGTTAAAAAAAACGGGAATGGAAAAATGCATCCCTCAGAATGGGAGAAAATCGTTGCAAACGAATCAATGGACAAAGGTTTAATCTCCAATATATATAAACATCTCATGCAGCTTAATATTAGAAAAACAAACAACCCAATACAAAAATGGGCAGAAGATCTAAAGAGACGTTTCTTCAAAGAAGACACCGAGATGGCCAAGACGCACATGAAAAGCTGCTCAAGAGCACTAATTATTAGAGAAATGCAAATCAAAAGTACAATGAGGTGGGCTTCCCTGGTGGCGCAGTGGTTGAGAGTCCGCCTGCCGATGCAGGGGACACGGGTTCGTGCCCCGGTCTGGGAGGATCCCACATGCCGCGGAGCGGTTGGGCCCGTGAGCCATGGCCATTGGGCCTGCGCGTCCGGAGCCTGTGCTCTGCAACGGGAGAGGCCACAACAGTGAGAGGCCCGCATACAGCAAAAAAAAAAAAAAAAAAGTACAATGAGGTATCACCTCACACCTGTTAGAATCGGCATCATCAGAAAATCTACAAACAACAAATTCTGGGGAGGGTGTGGACAAAAGGAGCCCTCTTCCACTATTGGTGGGAATGTAAATTGATACAGTCACTATGGGGAACAGTAAGGAGTTTCCATAAAAATCTAGAAATAGAATTACCCTCTGATCCAGCAATCCCACTTCTGGGCATATACCCAGAGAAAACCATAAATCAAAAAGACACATTCACCACAATGTTCATTGCAGCACTATTTACAATAGCCAGGTATTGGAAGCAACCGAAATGCCCAGAGACAGACGAATGGATAAAGATGTGGTACATATATAAAATGGAATATTACTCAGCCATAAAAAGGAATGAAACTGGGTCATTTGTAGAGACATCGATGGATCTAGAGACTGTCATACAGAATGAAGTAAGTCAGAAAGAGGAAAACAAATATTGTATATTAATGCATATATGTGGAACCTAAAAATGGTACAGATGAACTGGTTTGCAGGGAAGAAATAGAGACACAGAGGTAGAGAACAAACGTATGGACACCAAGTGTGGGAAGCCATGGGGTGGTGGTGGTGGGATGATTTGGAGATTGGGATTGAACTGTATACATGGATATGCATAAAATACATAACCAATAATAACCTGCTGTATAAAAAATAAATAAAACTAAAGCACAAAATTTTAAAAAATAAAATTTAAAAATAAAACAGAAAAAAGTTCTTCCCTTCACACAGATGCATTTATATGAATGAATCATTTCCATGCTTATATCTATAAACACATAAAAGAGGAATAAAATCTAACTTGAACCATAAAAGAAAAAAAAAAACCTGAACCCACCAGTTATACAGAGGAACACCCAATCAGGGCACTTGCTCCAGCGGAAAACAATTCTGAAATTGGTCAGAGGTGGGGAATCATCTCCCATACAGCCAGCAACCCACCCCCCACACAAGGAGCGTCCTCATTGCAAAGCTGGGGGACCGTGCCGAGGCATCTGTGAGTAAACGTGAGCTGAGCCCCAGGCCAGCTGCTGCTGAACTGTTCCCACCCTTCCCAGGTAAAACACCTGAATATGTACAAGGGCTTGAAAGCCTAGAGGAAGGGCCATGAAACCACACAAGCGACAGCCCACAGTCCAACTTGGTGCCTGCAGGACAGCCAGGATGGTCCTGGCCCCGGGCGCTCTTCCAGAAGTTTTCCATTGCCCTGCCTGAGATGCCCCACTGTCCCGGCCCCCACTGGTTTTTTCCTTCCTCACTTCTGTCCGGAGAGAAATTCCAGCGGAAGGTATGGGTGACACATCCTCTTCTTTATAGGTGGCAGCCTGGCAACTCCTGCAGAAAGGCCAGCAGAGCCCCACTCACACCGGGCCACCCACAAAGCCATGGCCCCTCACTCCCTCCCACCAGCACAGCCCCGAGACTGCTGACGGGGCAGAGAATCTGGAGTCAGGCACAGCTTCAGGGGCTATTGCTGCCTGGAGCACTCTTTATATTGACCTCAACCAGGCACACCTGGGGAGGGCCAGCCGGCAGGGTAAGGCTGCCCAGGTCAGCTAATCCACAACCCTCAGGGAATCACATTGTTGAAAATGGACCTCGCTAAGGCAGAAGAGAAGTCAAGGAAAAAAAGGACACAATGCCATTTGCAGCCCCATAGATGAGTCTGGAGGTAATCACGTGACTTGTAGTAAGTCAGAAAGTGAAAGACACATATCGTGTCATATCACTTATAGGTGTTACCTAAAAATGGATACCAGGGCAGATATTTCCACGGAGAAGGACAATCACAGATTCATTAAAAAACTTATGGTTCACCAATGGAAAGGTGTGAGGATTGGTTTCATTACGATATCGGGGTTAACAGACATATACAAACACAGGGGACATATATAATCACCAAAGACCTACGGAATACCAAGAGAAGACTACTCAACATTCTGTCATAACGTACATGGGAAAAGGATCCCAGGAAGAACAGACTTCTGTATATGTGTAAAAGAACCACATCTTCCACACCTACAACAAGCCAAACATTGTAATCAAACTTGCTGTAATACAAAATAAAAAAATAAATTAAAAACACGAACAAGAAGTAGTGAGACAAACTTGAGGGGCTTTCTCCTGGCACATTCCATTCTAAATTCCAATCTAGAACACGACTTCCATTGAGGCTCTGTTGCCCTAGTAACCAGATTCGGTAAGGGAGAACTGCTGCCACCTTGTGGCCGTTTCACACAACAGCAGCTTTAATCCCAGCGCTAATGGTCAGTTGATATTCAAAATCATTGCCGGCCTGTAAATGACACCTGCCCTGAAAACAAATCCTGGGGCCACATATCGACCAAAAAATTCAAAGGACCTCCATATTTCAAAACGACCGTTTCAAGAGGCATATTTTACGCACATTAGTGTTCTGCTTCTATGTCTTTCTTTCTCTTTTGGTTAAAAAAAACGGGAATGGAAAAAGGCATCCCTCAGAATGGGAGAAAATTGTTGCAAACGAATCAATGGACAAAGGTTTAATCTCCAATATATATAAACAGCTCATGCTGCTTAATATTAGAAAAACAAACAACCCAATACAAAAATGGGCAGAAGATCTAAAGAGACGTTTTTTCAAAGAAGACACAGAGATGGCCAAGACGCACATGAAAAGCTGCTCAAGAGCACTAATTATTAGAGAAATGCAAATCAAAAGTACAATGAGGTATCACCTCACACCTGTTAGAATCGGCATCATCAGAAAATCTACAAACAACAAATTCTGGGGAGGGTGTGGACAAAAGGAGCCCTCTTCCACTATTGGTGGGAATGTAAATTGATACAGTCACTATGGGGAACAGTAAGGAGTTTCCTTAAAAAAGCTAGAAATAGAATTACCCTCTGATCCAGCAATCCCACTTCTGGGCATATACCCAGAGAAAACCATAAATCAAAAAGGCACATTCACCACAATGTTCATTGCAGCACTATTTACAATAGCCAGGTAATGGAAGCAACCGAAATGCCCACAGACAGACGAATGGATAAAGATGTGGGACATATATAAAATGGAATATTACTCAGCCATAAAAAGGAATGAAACTGGGTCATTTGTAGAGACATCGATGGATCTAGAGACTGTCATACAGAATGAAGTAAGTCAGAAAGAGGAAAACAAATATTGTATATTAATGCATATATGGGGAACCTAAAAATGGTACAGATGAACTGGTTTGCAGGGAAGAAATAGAGACACAGAGATAGAGAACAAACGTATGGACACCAAGTGTGGGAAGCCATGGGGTGGTGGTGGTGGGATGATTTGGAGATTGGGATTGAACTGTATACATGTATATGCATAAAATACATAACCAATAATAACCTGCTGTATAAAAAATAAATAAAATTAAAGTTCAAAATTTTAAAAAATAAAATTTAAAAATAAAACAGAAAAAAGTTCTTCCCTTCACACAGATGCATTTATATGAATGAATTATTTCCATGCTTATATCTATAAATACATAAAAGAGGAATAAAATCTAACTTGAACCATAAAAGAAAAAAAAAACCTGAACCCACCAGTTATACAGAGGAACACCCAATCAGGGCACTTGCTCCAGCGGAAAACAATTCTGAAATTGGTCAGCGGTGGGGAATCATCTCCCATACAGCCAGCAACCCACCCCCCACACAAGGAGCGTCCTCATTGCAAAGCTGGGGGACCGTACCAAGGCATCTGTGAGTAAACTTGAGCTGAGCCCCAGGCCAGCTGCTGCTGAACTGTTCCCACCCTTCCCAGGTAAAACACCTGAATATGTACAAGGGCTTGAAAGCCTAGAGGAAGGGCCACGGAACCACACAAGCGACAGCCCACAGGCCAACTAGGTGCCTGCAGGCCAGCCAGGATAGTCCTGGCCCCGGGCGCTCTTCCAGAAGTTTTCCATTGCCCTGCCTGAGATACCCCTCCTGTCCCGGCCCCCACTGGTTTTTTCCTTCCTCACCTCTGTCCGGAGAGAGATTCCAGCGGAAGTTATGGGTGACACATCCTCTTCTTTATAGGTGGCAGCCTGGCAACTCCTGCAGAAAGGCCAACAGAGCCCCACTCACACCGGGCCACCCACAAAGCCATGGCCCCTCACTCCCTCCCACCAGCACAGCCCCGAGACTGCTGACGGGGCCGAGAATCTGGAGTCAGGCACAGCTTCAGGGGCTATTGCTGCCTGGAGCACTGTTTATATTGACCTCAACCAGGCACACCTGGGGAGGGCCGGCCGGCAGGGTAAGGCTGCCCAGGTCAGCTAATCCACAACCCTCAGGGAATCACATTGTTGAAAATGGACCTCGCTAAGGCAGAATAGAAGTCAAGGAAAAAAAGGACACAATGCCATTTGCAGCCCCGTAGATGAGTCTGGAGGTAATCACGTGACTTGTAGTAAGTCAGAAAGTGAAAGACACATATCGTGTCATATCACTTATAGGTGTTACCTAAAAATGGATACCAGGGCAGATATTTCCACGGAGAAGGGCAATCACAGATTCATTAAAAAACTTATGGTTCACCAATGGAAAGGTGTGAGGATTGGTTTCATTACGATATCGGGGTTAACAGACATATACAAACACAGGGGACATATATAATCACCAAAGACCTACGGAATACCAAGAGAAGACTACTCAACATTCTGTCATAACGTACATGGGAAAAGGATCCCAGGAAGAACAGACATCTGTATATGTGTAAAAGAACCACATCTTCCACACCTACAACAAGCCAAACATTGTAATCAAACTTGCTGTAATACAAAATAAAAAAATAAATTAAAAACACGAACAAGAAGTAGTGAGACAAACTTGAGGGGCTTTCTCCTGGCACATTCCATTCTAAATTCCAATCTAGAACACGACTTCCATTGAGGCTCTGTTGCCCTAGTAACCAGATTCGGTAAGGGAGAACTGCTGCCACCTTGTGGCCGTTTCACACAACAGCAGCTTTAATCCCAGCGCTAATGGTCAGTTGATATTCAAAATCATTGCCGGCCTGTAAATGACACCTGCCCTGAAAACAAATCCTGGGGTCACATATCGACCAAAAAATTCAAAGGACGTCCATATTTCAAAACGACCGTTTCAAAAGGCATATTTTACGCACATTAGTGTTCTGCTTCTATTTCTTTCTTTCTTTTTTGGTTAAAAAAAACGGGAATGGAAAAAGGCATCCCTCAGAATGGGAGAAAATCATTGCAAACGAATCAATGGACAAAGGTTTAATCTCCAATATATATAAACAGCTCATGCAGCTTAATATTAGAAAAACAAACAACCCAATACAAATTGGGCAGAAGATCTAAAGAGACGTTTCTTCAAAGAAGACACCGAGATGGCCAAGACGCACATGAAAAGCTGCTCAAGAGCACTAATTATTAGAGAAATGCAAATCAAAAGTACAATGAGGTATCACCTCACACCTGTTAGAATCGGCATCATCAGAAAATCTACAAACAACAAATTCTGGGGAGGGTGTGGACAAAAGGAGCCCTCTTCCACTATTGGTGGGAATGTAAATTGATACAGTCACTATGGGGAACAGTAAGGAGTTTCCTTAAAAAAGCTAGAAATAGAATTACCCTCTGATCCAGCAATCCCACTTCTGGGCATATACCCAGAGAAAACCATAAATCAAAAAGGCACATTCACCACAATGTTCATTGCAGCACTATTTACAATAGCCAGGTAATGGAAGCAACCGAAATGCCCAGAGACAGACGAATGGATAAAGATGTGGTACATATATAAAATGGAATATTACTCAGCCATAAAAAGGAATGAAACTGGGTCATTTGTAGAGACATCGATGGATCTAGAGACTGTCATACAGAATGAAGTAAGTCAGAAAGAGGAAAACAAATATTGTATATTAATGCATATATGGGGAACCTAAAAATGGTACAGATGAACTGGTTTGCAGGGAAGAAATAGAGACACAGAGGTAGAGAACAAACGTATGGACACCAAGTGTGGGAAGCCATGCGGTGGTGGTGGTGGGATGATTTGGAGATTGGGATTGAAGTGTATACATGTATATGCATACAATACATAACAAATAATAACCTGCTGTATAAAAAATAAATAGAATTAAAGTTCAAAATTTTAAAAAATAAAATTTAAAAATAAAACAGAAAAAAGTTCTTCCCTTCACACAGATGCATTTATATGAATGAATTATTACCATGCTTATATCTATAAATACATAAAAGAGGAATAAAATCTAACTTGAACCATAAAAGAAAAAAAAAAACCTGAACCCACCAGTTATACAGAGGAAAACCCAATCAGGGCACTTGCTCCAGCGGAAAACAATTCTGAAATTGGTCAGAGGTGGGGAATCATCTCCCATACAGCCAGCAACCCACCCCCCACACAAGGAGCGTCCTCATTGCAAAGCTGGGGGACCGTGCCGAGGCATCTGTGAGTAAACGTGAGCTGAGTCCCAGGCCAGCTGCTGCTGAACTGTTCCCACCCTTCCCAGGTAAAACACCTGAATATGTACAAGGGCTTAAAGCCTAGAGGAATGGCCACGGAACCACACAAGCGACAGCCCACAGGCCAACTTGGTGCCTGCAGGCCAGCCAGGATGGTCCTGGCCCCGGGCGCTCTTCCAGAAGTTTTCCATTGCCCTGCCTGAGATACCCCTCCTGTCCCGGCCCCCACTGGTTTTTTCCTTCCTCACCTCTGTCCGGAGAGAGATTCCAGCGGAAGGTATGGGTGACACATCCTCTTCTTTATAGGTGGCAGCCTGGCAACTCCTGCAGAAAGGCCAACAGAGCCCCACTCACACCGGGCAACCCACAAAGCCATGGCCCCTCACTCCCTCCCACCAGCACAGCCCCGAGACTGCTGACGGGGCAGAGAATGTGGAGTCAGGCACAGCTTCATGGGCTATTGCTGCCTGGAGCACTGTTTATATTGACCTCAACCAGGCACACCTGGGGAGGGCCGGCCGGCAGGGTAAGGCTGCCCAGGTCAGCTAATCCACAACCCTCAGGGAATCACATTGTTGAAAATGGACCTCGCTAAGGCAGAAGAGAAGTCAAGGAAAAAAAGGACACAATGCCATTTGCAGCCCCGTAGATGAGTCTGGAGGTAATCACGTGACTTGTAGTAAGTCAGAAAGTGAAAGACACATATCGTGTCATATCACTTATAGGTGTTACCTAAAAATGGATACCAGGGCAGATATTTCCACGGAGAAGGGCAATCACAGATTCATTAAAAAACTTATGGTTCACCAATGGAAAGGTGTGAGGATTGGTTTCATTACGATATCGGGGTTAACAGACATATACAAACACAGGGGACATATATAATCACCAAAGACCTACGGAATACCAAGAGAAGACTACTCAACATTCTGTCATAACGTACATGGGAAAAGGATCCCAGGAAGAACAGACATCTGTATATGTGTAAAAGAACCACATCTTCCACACCTACAACAAGCCAAACATTGTAATCAAACTTGCTGTAATACAAAATAAAAAAATAAATTAAAAACACGAACAAGAAGTAGTGAGACAAACTTGAGGGGCTTTCTCCTGGCACATTCCATTCTAAATTCCAATCTAGAACAGGACTTCCATTGAGGCTCTGTTGCCCTAGTAACCAGATTCGGTAAGGGAGAACTGCTGCCACCTTGTGGCCGTTTCACACAACAGCAGCTTTAATCCCAGCGCTAATGGTCAGTTGATATTCAAAATCATTGCCGGCCTGTAAATGACACCTGCCCTGAAAACAAATCCTGGGGTCACATATCGACCAAAAAATTCAAAGGACGTCCATATTTCAAAACGACCGTTTCAAAAGGCATAATTTACGCACATTAGTGTTCTGCTTCTATTTCTTTCTTTCTTTTTTGGTTAAAAAAAACGGGAATGGAAAAAGGCATCCCTCAGAATGGGAGAAAATCGTTGCAAACGAATCAATGGACAAAGGTTTAATCTCCAATATATATAAACAGCTCATGCAGCTTAATATTAGAAAAACAAACAACCCAATACAAATTGGGCAGAAGATCTAAAGAGACGTTTCTTCAAAGAATACACCGAGATGGCCAAGACGCACATGAAAAGCTGCTCAAGAGCACTAATTATTAGAGAAATGCAAATCAAAAGTACAATGAGGTATCACCTCACACCTGTTAGAATCGGCATCATCAGAAAATCTACAAACAACAAATTCTGGGGAGGGTGTGGACAAAAGGAGCCCTCTTCCACTATTGGTGGGAATGTAAATTGATACAGTCACTATGGGGAACAGTAAGGAGTTTCCTTAAAAAAGCTAGAAATAGAATTACCCTCTGATCCAGCAATCCCACTTCTGGGCATATACCCAGAGAAAACCATAAATCAAAAAGGCACATTCACCACAATGATCATTGCAGCACTATTTACAATAGCCAGGTAATGGAAGCAACCGAAATGCCCAGAGACAGACGAATGGATAAAGATGTGGTACATATATAAAATGGAATATTACTCAGCCATAAAAAGGAATGAAACTGGGTCATTTGTAGAGACATCGATGGATCTAGAGACTGTCATACAGAATGAAGTAAGTCAGAAAGAGGAAAACAAATATTGTATATTAATGCATATATGGGGAACCTAAAAATGGTACAGATGAACTGGTTTGCAGGGAAGAAATAGAGACACAGAGGTAGAGAACAAACGTATGGACACCAAGTGTGGGAAGCCATGCGGTGGTGGTGGTGGGATGATTTGGAGATTGGGATTGAAGTGTATACATGTATATGCATACAATACATAACAAATAATAACCTGCTGTATAAAAAATAAATAGAATTAAAGTTCAAAATTTTAAAAAATAAAATTTAAAAATAAAACAGAAAAAAGTTCTTCCCTTCACACAGATGCATTTATATGAATGAATTATTTCCATGCTTATATCTATAAATACATAAAAGAGGAATAAAATCTAACTTGAACCATAAAAGAAAAAAAAAAACCTGAACCCACCAGTTATACAGAGGAAAACCCAATCAGGGCACTTGCTCCAGCGGAAAACAATTCTGAAATTGGTCAGAGGTGGGGAATCATCTCTCATACAGCCAGCAACCCACCCCCCACACAAGGAGCGTCCTCGTTGCAAAGCTGGGGGACCGTGCCGAGGCATCTGTGAGTAAACGTGAGCTGAGCCCCAGGCCAGCTGCTGCTGAACTGTTCCCACCCTTCCCAGGTAAAACACCTGAATATGTACAAGGGCTTGAAAGCCTAGAGGAAGGGCCACGGAACCACACAAGCGACAGCCCACAGGCCAACTTGGTGCCTGCAGGCCAGCCAGGATGGTCCTGGCCCCGGGCGCTCTTCCAGAAGTTTTCCATTGCCCTGCCTGAGATACCCCTCCTGTCCCGGCCCCCACTGGTTTTTTCCTTCCTCACCTCTGTCCGGAGAGAGATTCCAGCGGAAGGTATGGGTGACACATCCTCTTCTTTATAGGTGGCAGCCTGGCAACTCCTGCAGAAAGGCCAACAGAGCCCCACTCACACCGGGCAACCCACAAAGCCATGGCCCCTCACTCCCTCCCACCAGCACAGCCCCGAGACTGCTGACGGGGCAGAGAATGTGGAGTCAGGCACAGCTTCATGGGCTATTGCTGCCTGGAGCACTGTTTATATTGACCTCAACCAGGCACACCTGGGGAGGGCCGGCCGGCAGGGTAAGGCTGCCCAGGTCAGCTAATCCACAACCCTCAGGGAATCACATTGTTGAAAATGGACCTCGCTAAGGCAGAAGAGAAGTCAAGGAAAAAAAGGACACAATGCCATTTGCAGCCCCGTAGATGAGTCTGGAGGTAATCACGTGACTTGTAGTAAGTCAGAAAGTGAAAGACACATATCGTGTCATATCACTTATAGGTGTTACCTAAAAATGGATACCAGGGCAGATATTTCCACGGAGAAGGGCAATCACAGATTCATTAAAAAACTTATGGTTCACCAATGGAAAGGTGTGAGGATTGGTTTCATTACGATATCGGGGTTAACAGACATATACAAACACAGGGGACATATATAATCACCAAAGACCTACGGAATACCAAGAGAAGACTACTCAACATTCTGTCATAACGTACATGGGAAAAGGATCCCAGGAAGAACAGACATCTGTATATGTGTAAAAGAACCACATCTTCCACACCTACAACAAGCCAAACATTGTAATCAAACTTGCTGTAATACAAAATAAAAAAATAAATTAAAAACACGAACAAGAAGTAGTGAGACAAACTTGAGGGGCTTTCTCCTGGCACATTCCATTCTAAATTCCAATCTAGAACACGACTTCCATTGAGGCTCTGTTGCCCTAGTAACCAGATTCGGTAAGGGAGAACTGCTGCCACCTTGTGGCCGTTTCACACAACAGCAGCTTTAATCCCAGCGCTAATGGTCAGTTGATATTCAAAATCATTGCCGGCCTGTAAATGACACCTGCCCTGAAAACAAATCCTGGGGTCACATATCGACCAAAAAATTCAAAGGACGTCCATATTTCAAAACGACCGTTTCAAAAGGCATATTTTACACACATTAGTGTTCTGCTTCTATTTATTTCTCTCTTTTTTGGTTAAAAAAAACGGGAATGGAAAAAGGCATCCCTCAGAATGGGAGAAAATCGTTGCAAACGAATCAATGGACAAAGGTTTAATCTCCAATATATATAAACAGCTCATGCAGCTTAATATTAGAAAAACAAACAACCCAATACAAATTGGGCAGAAGATCTAAAGAGACGTTTCTTCAAAGAAGACACCGAGATGGCCAAGACGCACATGAAAAGCTGCTCAAGAGCACTAATTATTAGAGAAATGCAAATCAAAAGTACAATGAGGTATCACCTCACACCTGTTAGAATCGGCATCATCAGAAAATCTACAAACAACAAATTCTGGGGAGGGTGTGGACAAAAGGAGCCCTCTTCCACTATTGGTGGGAATGTAAATTGATACAGTCACTATGGGGAACAGTAAGGAGTTTCCTTAAAAAAGCTAGAAATAGAATTACCCTCTGATCCAGCAATCCCACTTCTGGGCATATACCCAGAGAAAACCATAAATCAAAAAGGCACATTCACCACAATGTTCATTGCAGCACTATTTACAATAGCCAGGTAATGGAAGCAACCGAAATGCCCAGAGACAGACGAATGGATAAAGATGTGGTACATATATAAAATGGAATATTACTCAGCCATAAAAAGGAATGAAACTGGGTCATTTGTAGAGACATCGATGGATCTAGAGACTGTCATACAGAATGAAGTAAGTCAGAAAGAGGAAAACAAATATTGTATATTAATGCATATATGGGGAACCTAAAAATGGTACAGATGAACTGGTTTGCAGGGAAGAAGTAGAAACAAGGAGGTAGAGAACAAACGTATGGACACCAAGTGTGGGAAGCCATGGGGTGGTGGTGGTGGGATGATTTGGAGATTGGGATTGAACTGTATACATGGATATGCATAAAATACATAACCAATAATAACCTGCTGTATAAAAAATAAATAAAATTAAAGTTCAAAATTTTAAAAAATAAAATTTAAAAATAAAACAGAAAAAAGTTCTTCCCTTCACACAGATGCATTTATATGAATGAATTATTTCCATGCTTATATCTATAAATACATAAAAGAGGAATAAAATCTAACTTGAACCATAAAAGAAAAAAAAAACCTGAACCCACCAGTTATACAGAGGAAAACCCAATCAGGGCACTTGCTCCAGCGGAAAACAATTCTGAAATTGGTCAGAGGTGGGGAATCATCTCCCATACAGCCAGCAACCCACCCCCCACACAAGGAGCGTCCTCATTGCAAAGCTGGGGGACCGTGCCGAGGCATCTGTGAGTAAACGTGAGCTGAGCCCCAGGCCAGCTGCTGCTGAACTGATCCCACCCTTCCCAGGTAAAACACCTGAATATGTACAAGGGCTTGAAAGCCTAGAGGAAGGGCCACGGAACCACACAAGCGACAGCCCACAGGCCAACTTGGTGCGTGCAGGCCAGCCAGGATGGTCCTGGCCCCGGGCGCTCTTCCAGAAGTTTTCCATTGCCCTGCCTGAGATACCCCTCCTGTCCCGGCCCCCACTGGTTTTTTCCTTCCTCACCTCTGTCCGGAGAGAGATTCCAGCGGAAGGTATGGGTGACACATCCTCTTCTTTATAGGTGGCAGCCTGGCAACTCCTGCAGAAAGGCCAACAGAGCCCCACTCACACCGGGCAACCCACAAAGCCATGGCCCCTCACTCCCTCCCACCAGCAGAGCCCCGAGACTGCTGACGGGGCAGAGAATCTGGAGTCAGGCACAGCTTCATGGGCTATTGCTGCCTGGAGCACTGTTTATATTGACCTCAACCAGGCACACCTGGGGAGGGCCGGCCAGCAGGGTAAGGCTGCCCAGGTCAGCTAATCCACAACCCTCAGGGAATCACATTGTTGAAAATGGACCTCGCTAAGGCAGAAGAGAAGTCAAGGAAAAAAAGGACACAATGCCATTTGCAGCCCCGTAGATGAGTCTGGAGGTAATCACGTGACTTGTAGTAAGTCAGAAAGTGAAAGACACATATCGTGTCATATCACTTATAGGTGCTACCTAAAAATGGATACGAGGGCAGATATTTCCACGGAGAAGGGCAATCACAGATTCATTAAAAAACTTATGGTTCACCAATGGAAAGGTGTGAGGATTGGTTTCATTACGATATCGGGGTTAACAGACATATACAAACACAGGGGACATATATAATCACCAAAGACCTACGGAATACCAAGAGAAGACTACTCAACATTCTGTCATAACGTACATGGGAAAAGGATCCCAGGAAGAACAGACATCTGTATATGTGTAAAAGAACCACATCTTCCACACCTACAACAAGCCAAACATTGTAATCAAACTTGCTGTAATACAAAATAAAAAAATAAATTAAAAACACGAACAAGAAGTAGTGAGACAAACTTGAGGGGCTTTCTCCTGGCACATTCCATTCTAAATTCCAATCTAGAACACGACTTCCATTGAGGCTCTGTTGCCCTAGTAACCAGATTCGGTAAGGGAGAACTGCTGCCACCTTGTGGCCGTTTCACACAACAGCAGCTTTAATCCCAGCGCTAATGGTCAGTTGATATTCAAAATCATTGCCGGCCTGTAAATGACACCTGCCCTGAAAACAAATCCTGGGGTCACATATCGACCAAAAAATTCAAAGGACGTCCATATTTCAAAACGACCATTTCAAAAGGCATATTTTACGCACATTACTGTTCTGCTTCTATTTCTTTCTTTCTTTTTTGGTTAAAAAAAACGGGAATGGAAAAAGGCATCCCTCAGAATGGGAGAAAATCGTTGCAAACGAATCAATGGATAAAGGTTTAATCTCCAATATATATAAACAGCTCATGCAGCTTAATATTAGAAAAACAAACAACCCAATACAAAAATGGGCAGAAGATCTAAAGAGACGTTTCTTCAAAGAAGACACCGAGATGGCCAAGACGCACATGAAAAGCTGCTCAAGAGCACTAATTATTAGAGAAATGCAAATCAAAAGTACAATGAGGTATCACCTCACACCTGTTAGAATCGGCATCATCAGAAAATCTACAAACAACAAATTCTGGGGAGGGGGTGGACAAAAGGAGCCCTCTTCCACTATTGGTGGGAATGTAAATTGATACAGTAACTATGGGGAACAGTAAGGAGTTTCCTTAAAAAAGCTAGAAATAGAATTACCCTCTGATCCAGCAATCCCACTTCTGGGCATATACCCAGAGAAAACCATAAATCAAAAAGGCATATTCACCACAATGTTCATTGCAGCACTATTTACAATAGCCAGGTAATGGAAGCAACCGAAATGCCCACAGACAGACGAATGGATAAAGATGTGGTACATATATAAAATGGAATATTACTCAGCCATAAAAAGGAATGAAACTGGGTCATTTGTAGAGACATCGATGGATCTAGAGACTGTCATACAGAATGAAGTAAGTCAGAAAGAGGAAAACAAATATTGTATATTAATGCATATATGTGGAACCTAAAAATGGTACAGATGAACTGGTTTGCAGGGAAGAAGTAGAGACACACAGGTAGAGAACAAACGTATGGACACCAAGTGTGGGAAGCCATGGGGTGGTAGTGGTGGGATGATTTGGAGATTGGGATTGAACTGTATACATGTATATGCATAAAATACATAACAAATAATAACCTGCTGTATAAAAAATAAATAAAATTAAAGTTCAAAATTTTAAAAAATAAAATTTAAAAATAAAACAGAAAAAAGTTATTCCCTTCACACAGATGCATTTATATGAATGAATTATTTCCATGCTTATATCTATAAATACATAAAAGAGGAATAAATTCTAACTTGAACCATAAAAGAAAAAAAAAACCTGAACCCACCAGTTATACAGAGGAAAACCCAATCAGGGCACTTGCTCCAGCGGAAAACAATTCTGAAATTGGTCAGAGGTGGGGAATCATCTCCCATACAGCCAGCAACCCACACCCCACACAAGGAGCGTCCTCAATGCAAAGCTGGGGGACAGTGCCGAGGGATCTGTGAGTAAACGTGAGCTGAGCCCCAGGCCAGCTGCTGCTGAACTGTTCCCACCCTTCCCAGGTAAAACACCTGAATATGTACAAGGGCTTGAAAGCCTAGAGGAAGGGCCACGGAACCACACAAGCGACAGCCCACAGGCCAACTTGGTGCCTGCAGGCCAGCCAGGATGGTCCTGGCCCCGGGCGCTCTTCCGGAAGTTTTCCATTGCCCTGCCTGAGATACCCCTACTGTCCCGGCCCACACTGGTTTTTTCCTTCCTCATCTCTGTCTGGAGAGAAATTCCAGCGGAAGGTATGGGTGACACATCCTCTTCTTTATAGGTGGCAGCCTGGCAACTCCTGCAGAAAGGCCAGCAGAGCCCCACTCACACTGGGCCACCCACAAAGCCATGGCCCCTCACTCCCTCCCACCAGCACAGCCCCGAGACTGCTGACAGGGCAGAGAATCTGGAGTCAGGAACAGCTTCAGGGGCTATTGCTGCCTGGAGCACTGTTTATATTGACCTCAACCAGGCACACCTGGGGAGGGCCGGCCGGCATGGTAAGGCTGCCCAGGTCCGCTAATCCACAACCCTCAGGGAATCACATTGTTGAAAATGGACCTCGCTAAGGCAGAATAGAAGTCAAGGAAATAAAGGACACAATGCCATTTGCAGCCCCGTAGATGAGTCTGGAGGTAATCACGTGACTTGTAGTAAGTCAGAAAGTGAAAGACACATATCGTGTCATATCACTTATAGGTGTTACCTAAAAGTGGATACCAGGGCAGATATTTCCACGGAGAAGGGCAATCACAGATTCATTAAAAAACTTATGGTTCACCAATGGAAAGGTGTGAGGATTGGTTTCATTACGATATCGGGGTTAACAGACATATACAAACACAGGGGACATATATAATCACCAAAGACCTACGGAATACCAAGAGAAGACTACTCAACATTCTGTCATAACGTACATGGGAAAAGGATCCCAGGAAGAACAGACATCTGTATATGTGTAAAAGAACCACATCTTCCACACCTACAACAAGCCAAACATTGTAATCAAACTTGCTGTAATACAAAATAAAAAAATAAATTAAAAACACGAACAAGAAGTAGTGAGACAAACTTGAGGGGCTTTCTCCTGGCACATTCCATTCTAAATTCCAATCTAGAACACGACTTCCATTGAGGCTCTGTTGCCCTAGTAACCAGATTCGGTAAGGGAGAACTGCTGCCACCTTGTGGCCGTTTCACACAACAGCAGCTTTAATCCCAGCGCTAATGGTCAGTTGATATTCAAAATCATTGCCGGCCTGTAAATGACACCTGCCCTGAAAACAAATCCTGGGGTCACATATCGACCAAAAAATTCAAAGGACGTCCATATTTCAAAACGACCGTTTCAAAAGGCATATTTTACGCACATTAGTGTTCTGCTTCTATTTCTTTCTTTCTTTTTTGGTTAAAAAAAACGGGAATGGAAAAAGGCATCCCTCAGAATGGGAGAAAATCGTTGCAAACGAATCAATGGACAAAGGTTTAATCTCCAATATATATAAACAGCTCATGCAGCTTAATATTAGAAAAACAAACAACCCAATACAAATTGGGCAGAAGATCTAAAGAGACGTTTCTTCAAAGAAGACACCGAGATGGCCAAGACGCACATGAAAAGCTGCTCAAGAGCACTAATTATTAGAGAAATGCAAATCAAAAGTACAATGAGGTATCACCTCACACCTGTTAGAATCGGCATCATCAGAAAATCTACAAACAACAAATTCTGGGGAGGGTGTGGACAAAAGGAGCCCTCTTCCACTATTGGTGGGAATGTAAATTGATACAGTCACTATGGGGAACAGTAAGGAGTTTCCTTAAAAAAGCTAGAAATAGAATTACCCTCTGATCCAGCAATCCCACTTCTGGGCATATACCCAGAGAAAACCATAAATCAAAAAGGCACATTCACCACAATGTTCATTGCAGCACTATTTACAATAGCCAGGTAATGGAAGCAACCGAAATGCCCAGAGACAGACGAATGGATAAAGATGTGGTACATATATAAAATGGAATATTACTCAGCCATAAAAAGGAATGAAACTGGGTCATTTGTAGAGACATCGATGGATCTAGAGACTGTCATACAGAATGAAGTAAGTCAGAAAGAGGAAAACAAATATTGTATATTAATGCATATATGGGGAACCTAAAAATGGTACAGATGAACTGGTTTGCAGGGAAGAAATAGAGACACAGAGGTAGAGAACAAACGTATGGACACCAAGTGTGGGAAGCCATGCGGTGGTGGTGGTGGGATGATTTGGAGATTGGGATTGAAGTGTATACATGTATATGCATACAATACATAACAAATAATAACCTGCTGTATAAAAAATAAATAGAATTAAAGTTCAAAATTTTAAAAAATAAAATTTAAAAATAAAACAGAAAAAAGTTCTTCCCTTCACACAGATGCATTTATATGAATGAATTATTTCCATGCTTATATCTATAAATACATAAAAGAGGAATAAAATCTAACTTGAACCATAAAAGAAAAAAAAAACCTGAACCCACCAGTTATACAGAGGAAAACCCAATCAGGGCACTTGCTCCAGCGGAAAACAATTCTGAAATTGGTCAGAGGTGGGGAATCATCTCTCATACAGCCAGCAACCCACCCCCCACACAAGGAGCGTCCTCATTGCAAAGCTGGGGGACCGTGCCGAGGCATCTGTGAGTAAACGTGAGCTGAGCCCCAGGCCAGCTGCTGCTGAACTGTTCCCACCCTTCCCAGGTAAAACACCTGAATATGTACAAGGGCTTGAAAGCCTAGAGGAAGGGCCATGGAACCACACAAGCGACAGCCCACAGGCCAACTTGGTGCCTGCAGGCCAGCCAGGATGGTCCTGGCCCCGGGCGCTCTTCCAGAAGTTTTCCATTGCCCTGCCTGAGATACCCCTCCTGTCCCGGCCCCCACTGGTTTTTTCCTTCCTCACCTCTGTCCGGAGAGAGATTCCAGCGGAAGGTATGGGTGACACATCCTCTTCTTTATAGGTGGCAGCCTGGCAACTCCTGCAGAAAGGCCAACAGAGCCCCACTCACACCGGGCAACCCACAAAGCCATGGCCCCTCACTCCCTCCCACCAGCACAGCCCCGAGACTGCTGACGGGGCAGAGAATGTGGAGTCAGGCACAGCTTCATGGGCTATTGCTGCCTGGAGCACTGTTTATATTGACCTCAACCAGGCACACCTGGGGAGGGCCGGCCGGCAGGGTAAGGCTGCCCAGGTCAGCTAATCCACAACCCTCAGGGAATCACATTGTTGAAAATGGACCTCGCTAAGGCAGAAGAGAAGTCAAGGAAAAAAAGGACACAATGCCATTTGCAGCCCCGTAGATGAGTCTGGAGGTAATCACGTGACTTGTAGTAAGTCAGAAAGTGAAAGACACATATCGTGTCATATCACTTATAGGTGTTACCTAAAAATGGATACCAGGGCAGATATTTCCACGGAGAAGGGCAATCACAGATTCATTAAAAAACTTATGGTTCACCAATGGAAAGGTGTGAGGATTGGTTTCATTACGATATCGGGGTTAACAGACATATACAAACACAGGGGACATATATAATCACCAAAGACCTACGGAATACCAAGAGAAGACTACTCAACATTCTGTCATAACGTACATGGGAAAAGGATCCCAGGAAGAACAGACATCTGTATATGTGTAAAAGAACCACATCTTCCACACCTACAAAAAGCCAAACATTGTAATCAAACTTGCTGTAATACAAAATAAAAAAATAAATTAAAAACACGAACAAGAAGTAGTGAGACAAACTTGAGGGGCTTTCTCCTGGCACATTCCATTCTAAATTCCAATCTAGAACAGGACTTCCATTGAGGCTCTGTTGCCCTAGTAACCAGATTCGGTAAGGGAGAACTGCTGCCACCTTGTGGCCGTTTCACACAACAGCAGCTTTAATCCCAGCGCTAATGGTCAGTTGATATTCAAAATCATTGCCGGCCTGTAAATGACACCTGCCCTGAAAACAAATCCTGGGGTCACATATCGACCAAAAAATTCAAAGGACGTCCATATTTCAAAACGACCGTTTCAAAAGGCATAATTTACGCACATTAGTGTTCTGCTTCTATTTCTTTCTTTCTTTTTTGGTTAAAAAAAACGGGAATGGAAAAAGGCATCCCTCAGAATGGGAGAAAATCGTTGCAAACGAATCAATGGACAAAGGTTTAATCTCCAATATATATAAACAGCTCATGCAGCTTAATATTAGAAAAACAAACAACCCAATACAAATTGGGCAGAAGATCTAAAGAGACGTTTCTTCAAAGAAGACACCGAGATGGCCAAGACGCACATGAAAAGCTGCTCAAGAGCACTAATTATTAGAGAAATGCAAATCAAAAGTACAATGAGGTATCACCTCACACCTGTTAGAATCGGCATCATCAGAAAATCTACAAACAACAAATTCTGGGGAGGGTGTGGACAAAAGGAGCCCTCTTCCACTATTGGTGGGAATGTAAATTGATACAGTCACTATGGGGAACAGTAAGGAGTTTCCTTAAAAAAGCTAGAAATAGAATTACCCTCTGATCCAGCAATCCCACTTCTGGGCATATACCCAGAGAAAACCATAAATCAAAAAGGCACATTCACCACAATGTTCATTGCAGCACTATTTACAATAGCCAGGTAATGGAAGCAACCGAAATGCCCACAGACAGACGAATGGATAAAGATGTGGTACATATATAAAATGGAATATTACTCAGCCATAAAAAGGAATGAAACTGGGTCATTTGTAGAGACATCAATGGATCTAGAGACTGTCATACAGAATGAAGTAAGTCAGAAAGAGGAAAACAAATATTGTATATTAATGCATATATGTGGAACCTAAAAATGGTACAGATGAACTGGTTTGCAGGGAAGAAATAGAGACACAGAGGTAGAGAACAAACGTATGGACACCAAGTGTGGGAAGCCATGGGGTGGTGGTGGTGGGCTGATTTGGAGATTGGGATTGAAGTGTATACATGTATATGCATACAATACATAACAAATAATAACCTGCTGTATAAAAAATAAATAGAATTAAAGTTCAAAATTTTAAAAAATAAAATTTAAAAATAAAACAGAAAAAAGTTCTTCCCTTCACACAGATGCATTTATATGAATGAATTATTACCATGCTTATATCTATAAATACATAAAAGAGGAATAAAATCTAACTTGAACCATAAAAGAAAAAAAAAAACCTGAACCCACCAGTTATACAGAGGAAAACCCAATCAGGGCACTTGCTCCAGTGGAAAACAATTCTGAAATTGGTCAGAGGTGGGGAATCATCTCCCATACAGCCAGCAACCCACCCCCCACACAAGGAGCGTCCTCATTGCAAAGCTGGGGGACCGTGCCGAGGCATCTGTGAGTAAACGTGAGCTGAGTCCCAGGCCAGCTGCTGCTGAACTGTTCCCACCCTTCCCAGGTAAAACACCTGAATATGTACAAGGGCTTAAAGCCTAGAGGAATGGCCACGGAACCACACAAGCGACAGCCCACAGGCCAACTTGGTGCCTGCAGGCCAGCCAGGATGGTCCTGGCCCCGGGCGCTCTTCCAGAAGTTTTCCATTGCCCTGCCTGAGATACCCCTCCTGTCCCGGCCCCCACTGGTTTTTTCCTTCCTCACCTCTGTCCGGAGAGAGATTCCAGCGGAAGGTATGGGTGACACATCCTCTTCTTTATAGGTGGCAGCCTGGCAACTCCTGCAGAAAGGCCAACAGAGCCCCACTCACACCGGGCAACCCACAAAGCCATGGCCCCTCACTCCCTCCCACCAGCACAGCCCCGAGACTGCTGACGGGGCAGAGAATGTGGAGTCAGGCACAGCTTCATGGGCTATTGCTGCCTGGAGCACTGTTTATATTGACCTCAACCAGGCACACCTGGGGAGGGCCGGCCGGCAGGGTAAGGCTGCCCAGGTCAGCTAATCCACAACCCTCAGGGAATCACATTGTTGAAAATGGACCTCGCTAAGGCAGAAGAGAAGTCAAGGAAAAAAAGGACACAATGCCATTTGCAGCCCCGTAGATGAGTCTGGAGGTAATCACGTGACTTGTAGTAAGTCAGAAAGTGAAAGACACATATCGTGTCATATCACTTATAGGTGTTACCTAAAAATGGATACCAGGGCAGATATTTCCACGGAGAAGGGCAATCACAGATTCATTAAAAAACTTATGGTTCACCAATGGAAAGGTGTGAGGATTGGTTTCATTACGATATCGGGGTTAACAGACATATACAAACACAGGGGACATATATAATCACCAAAGACCTACGGAATACCAAGAGAAGACTACTCAACATTCTGTCATAACGTACATGGGAAAAGGATCCCAGGAAGAACAGACATCTGTATATGTGTAAAAGAACCACATCTTCCACACCTACAACAAGCCAAACATTGTAATCAAACTTGCTGTAATACAAAATAAAAAAATAAATTAAAAACACGAACAAGAAGTAGTGAGACAAACTTGAGGGGCTTTCTCCTGGCACATTCCATTCTAAATTCCAATCTAGAACAGGACTTCCATTGAGGCTCTGTTGCCCTAGTAACCAGATTCGGTAAGGGAGAACTGCTGCCACCTTGTGGCCGTTTCACACAACAGCAGCTTTAATCCCAGCGCTAATGGTCAGTTGATATTCAAAATCATTGCCGGCCTGTAAATGACACCTGCCCTGAAAACAAATCCTGGGGTCACATATCGACCAAAAAATTCAAAGGACGTCCATATTTCAAAACGACCGTTTCAAAAGGCATAATTTACGCACATTAGTGTTCTGCTTCTATTTCTTTCTTTCTTTTTTGGTTAAAAAAAACGGGAATGGAAAAAGGCATCCCTCAGAATGGGAGAAAATCGTTGCAAACGAATCAATGGACAAAGGTTTAATCTCCAATATATATAAACAGCTCATGCAGCTTAATATTAGAAAAACAAACAACCCAATACAAATTGGGCAGAAGATCTAAAGAGACGTTTCTTCAAAGAATACACCGAGATGGCCAAGACGCACATGAAAAGCTGCTCAAGAGCACTAATTATTAGAGAAATGCAAATCAAAAGTACAATGAGGTATCACCTCACACCTGTTAGAATCGGCATCATCAGAAAATCTACAAACAACAAATTCTGGGGAGGGTGTGGACAAAAGGAGCCCTCTTCCACTATTGGTGGGAATGTAAATTGATACAGTCACTATGGGGAACAGTAAGGAGTTTCCTTAAAAAAGCTAGAAATAGAATTACCCTCTGATCCAGCAATCCCACTTCTGGGCATATACCCAGAGAAAACCATAAATCAAAAAGGCACATTCACCACAATGTTCATTGCAGCACTATTTACAATAGCCAGGTAATGGAAGCAACCGAAATGCCCAGAGACAGACGAATGGATAAAGATGTGGTACATATATAAAATGGAATATTACTCAGCCATAAAAAGGAATGAAACTGGGTCATTTGTAGAGACATCGATGGATCTAGAGACTGTCATACAGAATGAAGTAAGTCAGAAAGAGGAAAACAAATATTGTATATTAATGCATATATGGGGAACCTAAAAATGGTACAGATGAACTGGTTTGCAGGGAAGAAATAGAGACACAGAGGTAGAGAACAAACGTATGGACACCAAGTGTGGGAAGCCATGCGGTGGTGGTGGTGGGATGATTTGGAGATTGGGATTGAAGTGTATACATGTATATGCATACAATACATAACAAATAATAACCTGCTGTATAAAAAATAAATAGAATTAAAGTTCAAAATTTTAAAAAATAAAATTTAAAAATAAAACAGAAAAAAGTTCTTCCCTTCACACAGATGCATTTATATGAATGAATTATTTCCATGCTTATATCTATAAATACATAAAAGAGGAATAAAATCTAACTTGAACCATAAAAGAAAAAAAAAAACCTGAACCCACCAGTTATACAGAGGAAAACCCAATCAGGGCACTTGCTCCAGCGGAAAACAATTCTGAAATTGGTCAGAGGTGGGGAATCATCTCCCATACAGCCAGCAACCCACCCCCCACACAAGGAGCGTCCTCATTGCAAAGCTGGGGGACCGTGCCGAGGCATCTGTGAGTAAACGTGAGCTGAGTCCCAGGCCAGCTGCTGCTGAACTGTTCCCACCCTTCCCAGGTAAAACACCTGAATATGTACAAGGGCTTAAAGCCTAGAGGAATGGCCACGGAACCACACAAGCGACAGCCCACAGGCCAACTTGGTGCCTGCAGGCCAGCCAGGATGGTCCTGGCCCCGGGCGCTCTTCCAGAAGTTTTCCATTGCCCTGCCTGAGATACCCCTCCTGTCCCGGCCCCCACTGGTTTTTTCCTTCCTCACCTCTGTCCGGAGAGAGATTCCAGCGGAAGGTATGGGTGACACATCCTCTTCTTTATAGGTGGCAGCCTGGCAACTCCTGCAGAAAGGCCAACAGAGCCCCACTCACACCGGGCAACCCACAAAGCCATGGCCCCTCACTCCCTCCCACCAGCACAGCCCCGAGACTGCTGACGGGGCAGAGAATGTGGAGTCAGGCACAGCTTCATGGGCTATTGCTGCCTGGAGCACTGTTTATATTGACCTCAACCAGGCACACCTGGGGAGGGCCGGCCGGCAGGGTAAGGCTGCCCAGGTCAGCTAATCCACAACCCTCAGGGAATCACATTGTTGAAAATGGACCTCGCTAAGGCAGAAGAGAAGTCAAGGAAAAAAAGGACACAATGCCATTTGCAGCCCCGTAGATGAGTCTGGAGGTAATCACGTGACTTGTAGTAAGTCAGAAAGTGAAAGACACATATCGTGTCATATCACTTATAGGTGTTACCTAAAAATGGATACCAGGGCAGATATTTCCACGGAGAAGGGCAATCACAGATTCATTAAAAAACTTATGGTTCACCAATGGAAAGGTGTGAGGATTGGTTTCATTACGATATCGGGGTTAACAGACATATACAAACACAGGGGACATATATAATCACCAAAGACCTACGGAATACCAAGAGAAGACTACTCAACATTCTGTCATAACGTACATGGGAAAAGGATCCCAGGAAGAACAGACATCTGTATATGTGTAAAAGAACCACATCTTCCACACCTACAACAAGCCAAACATTGTAATCAAACTTGCTGTAATACAAAATAAAAAAATAAATTAAAAACACGAACAAGAAGTAGTGAGACAAACTTGAGGGGCTTTCTCCTGGCACATTCCATTCTAAATTCCAATCTAGAACAGGACTTCCATTGAGGCTCTGTTGCCCTAGTAACCAGATTCGGTAAGGGAGAACTGCTGCCACCTTGTGGCCGTTTCACACAACAGCAGCTTTAATCCCAGCGCTAATGGTCAGTTGATATTCAAAATCATTGCCGGCCTGTAAATGACACCTGCCCTGAAAACAAATCCTGGGGTCACATATCGACCAAAAAATTCAAAGGACGTCCATATTTCAAAACGACCGTTTCAAAAGGCATAATTTACGCACATTAGTGTTCTGCTTCTATTTCTTTCTTTCTTTTTTGGTTAAAAAAAACGGGAATGGAAAAAGGCATCCCTCAGAATGGGAGAAAATCGTTGCAAACGAATCAATGGACAAAGGTTTAATCTCCAATATATATAAACAGCTCATGCAGCTTAATATTAGAAAAACAAACAACCCAATACAAATTGGGCAGAAGATCTAAAGAGACGTTTCTTCAAAGAATACACCGAGATGGCCAAGACGCACATGAAAAGCTGCTCAAGAGCACTAATTATTAGAGAAATGCAAATCAAAAGTACAATGAGGTATCACCTCACACCTGTTAGAATCGGCATCATCAGAAAATCTACAAACAACAAATTCTGGGGAGGGTGTGGACAAAAGGAGCCCTCTTCCACTATTGGTGGGAATGTAAATTGATACAGTCACTATGGGGAACAGTAAGGAGTTTCCTTAAAAAAGCTAGAAATAGAATTACCCTCTGATCCAGCAATCCCACTTCTGGGCATATACCCAGAGAAAACCATAAATCAAAAAGGCACATTCACCACAATGTTCATTGCAGCACTATTTACAATAGCCAGGTAATGGAAGCAACCGAAATGCCCAGAGACAGACGAATGGATAAAGATGTGGTACATATATAAAATGGAATATTACTCAGCCATAAAAAGGAATGAAACTGGGTCATTTGTAGAGACATCGATGGATCTAGAGACTGTCATACAGAATGAAGTAAGTCAGAAAGAGGAAAACAAATATTGTATATTAATGCATATATGGGGAACCTAAAAATGGTACAGATGAACTGGTTTGCAGGGAAGAAATAGAGACACAGAGGTAGAGAACAAACGTATGGACACCAAGTGTGGGAAGCCATGCGGTGGTGGTGGTGGGATGATTTGGAGATTGGGATTGAAGTGTATACATGTATATGCATACAATACATAACAAATAATAACCTGCTGTATAAAAAATAAATAGAATTAAAGTTCAAAATTTTAAAAAATAAAATTTAAAAATAAAACAGAAAAAAGTTCTTCCCTTCACACAGATGCATTTATATGAATGAATTATTTCCATGCTTATATCTATAAATACATAAAAGAGGAATAAAATCTAACTTGAACCATAAAAGAAAAAAAAAAACCTGAACCCACCAGTTATACAGAGGAAAACCCAATCAGGGCACTTGCTCCAGCGGAAAACAATTCTGAAATTGGTCAGAGGTGGGGAATCATCTCTCATACAGCCAGCAACCCACCCCCCACACAAGGAGCGTCCTCATTGCAAAGCTGGGGGACCGTGCCGAGGCATCTGTGAGTAAACGTGAGCTGAGCCCCAGGCCAGCTGCTGCTGAACTGTTCCCACCCTTCCCAGGTAAAACACCTGAATATGTACAAGGGCTTGAAAGCCTAGAGGAAGGGCCACGGAACCACACAAGCGACAGCCCACAGGCCAACTTGGTGCCTGCAGGCCAGCCAGGATGGTCCTGGCCCCGGGCGCTCTTCCAGAAGTTTTCCATTGCCCTGCCTGAGATACCCCTCCTGTCCCGGCCCCCACTGGTTTTTTCCTTCCTCACCTCTGTCCGGAGAGAGATTCCAGCGGAAGGTATGGGTGACACATCCTCTTCTTTATAGGTGGCAGCCTGGCAACTCCTGCAGAAAGGCCAACAGAGCCCCACTCACACCGGGCAACCCACAAAGCCATGGCCCCTCACTCCCTCCCACCAGCACAGCCCCGAGACTGCTGACGGGGCAGAGAATGTGGAGTCAGGCACAGCTTCATGGGCTATTGCTGCCTGGAGCACTGTTTATATTGACCTCAACCAGGCACACCTGGGGAGGGCCGGCCGGCAGGGTAAGGCTGCCCAGGTCAGCTAATCCACAACCCTCAGGGAATCACATTGTTGAAAATGGACCTCGCTAAGGCAGAAGAGAAGTCAAGGAAAAAAAGGACACAATGCCATTTGCAGCCCCGTAGATGAGTCTGGAGGTAATCACGTGACTTGTAGTAAGTCAGAAAGTGAAAGACACATATCGTGTCATATCACTTATAGGTGTTACCTAAAAATGGATACCAGGGCAGATATTTCCACGGAGAAGGGCAATCACAGATTCATTAAAAAACTTATGGTTCACCAATGGAAAGGTGTGAGGATTGGTTTCATTACGATATCGGGGTTAACAGACATATACAAACACAGGGGACATATATAATCACCAAAGACCTACGGAATACCAAGAGAAGACTACTCAACATTCTGTCATAACGTACATGGGAAAAGGATCCCAGGAAGAACAGACATCTGTATATGTGTAAAAGAACCACATCTTCCACACCTACAACAAGCCAAACATTGTAATCAAACTTGCTGTAATACAAAATAAAAAAATAAATTAAAAACACGAACAAGAAGTAGTGAGACAAACTTGAGGGGCTTTCTCCTGGCACATTCCATTCTAAATTCCAATCTAGAACAGGACTTCCATTGAGGCTCTGTTGCCCTAGTAACCAGATTCGGTAAGGGAGAACTGCTGCCACCTTGTGGCCGTTTCACACAACAGCAGCTTTAATCCCAGCGCTAATGGTCAGTTGATATTCAAAATCATTGCCGGCCTGTAAATGACACCTGCCCTGAAAACAAATCCTGGGGTCACATATCAACCAAAAAATTCAAAGGACGTCCATATTTCAAAACGACCGTTTCAAAAGGCATAATTTACGCACATTAGTGTTCTGCTTCTATTTCTTTCTTTCTTTTTTGGTTAAAAAAAACGGGAATGGAAAAAGGCATCCCTCAGAATGGGAGAAAATCCTTGCAAACGAATCAATGGACAAAGGTTTAATCTCCAATATATATAAACAGCTCATGCAGCTTAATATTAGAAAAACAAACAACGCAATACAAAAATGGGCAGAAGATCTAAAGAGACGTTTCTTCAAAGAAGACACCGAGATGGCCAAGACGCACATGAAAAGCTGCTCAAGAGCACTAATTATTAGAGAAATGCAAATCAAAAGTACAATGAGGTATCACCTCACACCTGTTAGAATCGGCATCATCAGAAAATCTACAAACAACAAATTCTGGGGAGGGTGTGGACAAAAGGAGCCCTCTTCCACTATTGGTGGGAATGTAAATTGATACAGTCACTATGGGGAACAGTAAGGAGTTTCCTTAAAAAAGCTAGAAATAGAATTACCCTCTGATCCAGCAATCCCACTTCTGGGCATATACCCAGAGAAAACCATAAATCAAAAAGGCACATTCACCACAATGTTCATTGCAGCACTATTTACAATAGCCAGGTAATGGAAGCAACCGAAATGCCCAGAGACAGACGAATGGATAAAGATGTGGTACATATATAAAATGGAATATTACTCAGCCATAAAAAGGAATGAAACTGGGTCATTTGTAGAGACATCGATGGATCTAGAGACTGTCATACAGAATGAAGTAAGTCAGAAAGAGGAAAACAAATATTGTATATTAATGCATATATGGGGAACCTAAAAATGGTACAGATGAACTGGTTTGCAGGGAAGAAATAGAGACACAGAGGTAGAGAACAAACGTATGGACACCAAGTGTGGGAAGCCATGGGGTGGTGGTGGTGGGATGATTTGGAGATTGGGATTAAAGTGTATACATGTATATGCATACAATACATAACAAATAATAAGCTGCTGTATAAAAAATAAATAGAATTAAAGTTCAAAATTTTAAAAAATAAAATTTAAAAATAAAACAGAAAAAAGTTCTTCCCTTCACACAGATGCATTTATATGAATGAATTATTTCCATGCTTATATCTATAAATACATAAAAGAGGAATAAAATCTAACTTGAACCATAAAAGAAAAAAAAAACCTGAACCCACCAGTTATACAGAGGAAAACCCAATCAGGGCACTTGCTCCAGCGGAAAACAATTCTGAAATTGGTCAGAGGTGGGGAATCATCTCCCATACAGCCAGCAACCCACCCCCCACACAAGGAGCGTCCTCATTGCAAAGCTGGGGGACCGTGCCGAGGCATCTGTGAGTAAACGTGAGCTGAGCCCCAGGCCAGCTGCTGCTGAACTGATCCCACCCTTCCCAGGTAAAACACCTGAATATGTACAAGGGCTTGAAAGCCTAGAGGAAGGGCCACGGAACCACACAAGCGACAGCCCACAGGCCAACTTGGTGCGTGCAGGCCAGCCAGGATGGTCCTGGCCCCGGGCGCTCTTCCAGAAGTTTTCCATTGCCCTGCCTGAGATACCCCTCCTGTCCCGGCCCCCACTGGTTTTTTCCTTCCTCACCTCTGTCCGGAGAGAGATTCCAGCGGAAGGTATGGGTGACACATCCTCTTCTTTATAGGTGGCAGCCTGGCAACTCCTGCAGAAAGGCCAACAGAGCCCCACTCACACCGGGCAACCCACAAAGCCATGGCCCCTCACTCCCTCCCACCAGCAGAGCCCCGAGACTGCTGACGGGGCAGAGAATCTGGAGTCAGGCACAGCTTCATGGGCTATTGCTGCCTGGAGCACTGTTTATATTGACCTCAACCAGGCACACCTGGGGAGGGCCGGCCGGCAGGGTAAGGCTGCCCAGGTCAGCTAATCCACAACCCTCAGGGAATCACATTGTTGAAAATGGACCTCGCTAAGGCAGAAGAGAAGTCAAGGAAAAAAAGGACACAATGCCATTTGCAGCCCCGTAGATGAGTCTGGAGGTAATCACGTGACTTGTAGTAAGTCAGAAAGTGAAAGACACATATCGTGTCATATCACTTATAGGTGCTACCTAAAAATGGATACGAGGGCAGATATTTCCACGGAGAAGGGCAATCACAGATTCATTAAAAAACTTATGGTTCACCAATGGAAAGGTGTGAGGATTGGTTTCATTACGATATCGGGGTTAACAGACATATACAAACACAGGGGACATATATAATCACCAAAGACCTACGGAATACCAAGAGAAGACTACTCAACATTCTGTCATAACGTACATGGGAAAAGGATCCCAGGAAGAACAGACATCTGTATATGTGTAAAAGAACCACATCTTCCACACCTACAACAAGCCAAACATTGTAATCAAACTTGCTGTAATACAAAATAAAAAAATAAATTAAAAACACGAACAAGAAGTAGTGAGACAAACTTGAGGGGCTTTCTCCTGGCACATTCCATTCTAAATTCCAATCTAGAACACGACTTCCATTGAGGCTCTGTTGCCCTAGTAACCAGATTCGGTAAGGGAGAACTGCTGCCACCTTGTGGCCGTTTCACACAACAGCAGCTTTAATCCCAGCGCTAATGGTCAGTTGATATTCAAAATCATTGCCGGCCTGTAAATGACACCTGCCCTGAAAACAAATCCTGGGGTCACATATCGACCAAAAAATTCAAAGGACGTCCATATTTCAAAACGACCATTTCAAAAGGCATATTTTATGCACATTACTGTTCTGCTTCTATTTCTTTCTTTCTTTTTTGGTTAAAAAAAACGGGAATGGAAAAAGGCATCCCTCAGAATGGGAGAAAATCGTTGCAAACGAATCAATGGATAAAGGTTTAATCTCCAATATATATAAACAGCTCATGCAGCTTAATATTAGAAAAACAAACAACCCAATACAAAAATGGGCAGAAGATCTAAAGAGACGTTTCTTCAAAGAAGACACCGAGATGGCCAAGACGCACATGAAAAGCTGCTCAAGAGCACTAATTATTAGAGAAATGCAAATCAAAAGTACAATGAGGTATCACCTCACACCTGTTAGAATCGGCATCATCAGAAAATCTACAAACAACAAATTCTGGGGAGGGGGTGGACAAAAGGAGCCCTCTTCCACTATTGGTGGGAATGTAAATTGATACAGTCACTATGGGGAACAGTAAGGAGTTTCCTTAAAAAAGCTAGAAATAGAATTACCCTCTGATCCAGCAATCCCACTTCTGGGCATATACCCAGAGAAAACCATAAATCAAAAAGGCATATTCACCACAATGTTCATTGCAGCACTATTTACAATAGCCAGGTAATGGAAGCAACCGAAATGCCCACAGACAGACGAATGGATAAAGATGTGGTACATATATAAAATGGAATATTACTCAGCCATAAAAAGGAATGAAACTGGGTCATTTGTAGAGACATCGATGGATCTAGAGACTGTCATACAGAATGAAGTAAGTCAGAAAGAGGAAAACAAATATTGTATATTAATGCATATATGTGGAACCTAAAAATGGTACAGATGAACTGGTTTGCAGGGAAGAAGTAGAGACACAGAGGTAGAGAACAAACGTATGGACACCAAGTGTGGGAAGCCATGGGGTGGTAGTGGTGGGATGATTTGGAGATTGGGATTGAACTGTATACATGTATATGCATAAAATACATAACAAATAATAACCTGCTGTATAAAAAATAAATAAAATTAAAGTTCAAAATTTTAAAAAATAAAATTTAAAAATAAAACAGAAAAAAGTTATTCCCTTCACACAGATGCATTTATATGAATGAATTATTTCCATGCTTATATCTATAAATACATAAAAGAGGAATAAATTCTAACTTGAACCATAAAAGAAAAAAAAAACCTGAACCCACCAGTTATACAGAGGAAAACCCAATCAGGGCACTTGCTCCAGCGGAAAACAATTCTGAAATTGGTCAGAGGTGGGGAATCATCTCCCATACAGCCAGCAACCCACACCCCACACAAGGAGCGTCCTCAATGCAAAGCTGGGGGACAGTGCCGAGGGATCTGTGAGTAAACGTGAGCTGAGCCCCAGGCCAGCTGCTGCTGAACTGTTCCCACCCTTCCCAGGTAAAACACCTGAATATGTACAAGGGCTTGAAAGCCTAGAGGAAGGGCCACGGAACCACACAAGCGACAGCCCACAGGCCAACTTGGTGCCTGCAGGCCAGCCAGGATGGTCCTGGCCCCGGGCGCTCTTCCGGAAGTTTTCCATTGCCCTGCCTGAGATACCCCTACTGTCCCGGCCCACACTGGTTTTTTCCTTCCTCATCTCTGTCTGGAGAGAAATTCCAGCGGAAGGTATGGGTGACACATCCTCTTCTTTATAGGTGGCAGCCTGGCAACTCCTGCAGAAAGGCCAGCAGAGCCCCACTCACACTGGGCCACCCACAAAGCCATGGCCCCTCACTCCCTCCCACCAGCACAGCCCCGAGACTGCTGACAGGGCAGAGAATCTGGAGTCAGGAACAGCTTCAGGGGCTATTGCTGCCTGGAGCACTGTTTATATTGACCTCAACCAGGCACACCTGGGGAGGGCCGGCCGGCATGGTAAGGCTGCCCAGGTCCGCTAATCCACAACCCTCAGGGAATCACATTGTTGAAAATGGACCTCGCTAAGGCAGAATAGAAGTCAAGGAAATAAAGGACACAATGCCATTTGCAGCCCCGTAGATGAGTCTGGAGGTAATCACGTGACTTGTAGTAAGTCAGAAAGTGAAAGACACATATCGTGTCATATCACTTATAGGTGTTACCTAAAAGTGGATACCAGGGCAGATATTTCCACGGAGAAGGGCAATCACAGATTCATTAAAAAACTTATGGTTCACCAATGGAAAGGTGTGAGGATTGGTTTCATTACGATATCGGGGTTAACAGACATATACAAACACAGGGGACATATATAATCACCAAAGACCTACGGAATACCAAGAGAAGACTACTCAACATTCTGTCATAACGTACATGGGAAAAGGATCCCAGGAAGAACAGACATCTGTATATGTGTAAAAGAACCACATCTTCCACACCTACAACAAGCCAAACATTGTAATCAAACTTGCTGTAATACAAAATAAAAAAATAAATTAAAAACACAAACAAGAATTAGTGAGACACACTTGAGGGGCTTTCTCCTGGCACATTCCATTCTAAATTCCAATCTAGAACACGACTTCCATTGAGGCTCTGTTGCCCTAGTAACCAGATTCGGTAAGGGAGAACTGCTGCCACCTTGTGGCCGTTTCACACAACAGCAGCTTTAATCCCAGCGCTAATGGTCAGTTGATATTCAAAATCATTGCCGGCCTGTAAATGACACCTGCCCTGAAAACAAATCCTGGGGTCACATATCGACCAAAAAATTCAAAGGACGTCCATATTTCAAAACGACCGTTTCAAAAGGCATATTTTACGCACATTAGTGTTCTGCTTCTATTTCTTTCTTTCTTTTTTGGTTAAAAAAAACGGGAATGGAAAAAGGCATCCCTCAGAATGGGAGAAAATCGTTGCAAACGAATCAATGGACAAAGGTTTAATCTCCAATATATATAAACAGCTCATGCAGCTTAATATTAGAAAAACAAACAACCCAATACAAATTGGGCAGAAGATCTAAAGAGACGTTTCTTCAAAGAAGACACCGAGATGGCCAAGACGCACATGAAAAGCTGCTCAAGAGCACTAATTATTAGAGAAATGCAAATCAAAAGTACAATGAGGTATCACCTCACACCTGTTAGAATCGGCATCATCAGAAAATCTACAAACAACAAATTCTGGGGAGGGGGTGGACAAAAGGAGCCCTCTTCCACTATTGGTGGGAATGTAAATTGATACAGTCACTATGGGGAACAGTAAGGAGTTTCCTTAAAAAAGCTAGAAATAGAATTACCCTCTGATCCAGCAATCCCACTTCTGGGCATATACCCAGAGAAAACCATAAATCAAAAAGGCACATTAACCACAATGTTCATTGCAGCACTATTTACAATAGCCAGGTAATGGAAGCAACAGAAATGCCCACAGACAGACGAATGGATAAAGATGTGGTACATATATAAAATGGAATATTACTCAGCCATAAAAAGGAATGAAACTGGGTCATTTGTAGAGACATCGATGGATCTAGAGACTGTCATACAGAATGAAGTAAGTCAGAAAGAGGAAAACAAATATTGTATATTAATGCATATATGTGGAACCTAAAAATGGTACAGATGAACTGGTTTGCAGGGAAGAAGTAGAGACACAGAGGAAGAGAACAAACGTATGGACACCAAGTGTGGGAAGCCATGGCGTGGTGGTGGTGGGATGATTTGGAGATTGGGATTGAACTGTATACATGTATATGCATAAAATACATAACAAATAATAACCTGCTGTATAAAAAATAAATAAAATTAAAGTTCAAAATTTTAAAAAATAAAATTTAAAAATAAAAGAAAAAAGTTCTTCCCTTCACACAGATGCATTTATATGAATGAATTATTTCCATGCTTATATCTATAAATACATAAAAGAGGAATAAAATCTAACTTGAACCATAAAAGAAAAAAAAACCTGAACCCACCAGTTATACAGAGGAACACCCAATCAGGGCACTTGCTCCAGCGGAAAACAATTCTGAAATTGGTCAGAGGTGGGGAATCATCTCCCATACAGCCAGCAACCCACACCCCACACAAGGAGCGTCCTCATTGCAAAGCTGGGGGACAGTGACGAGGGATCTGTGAGTAAACGTGAGCTGAGCCCCAGGCCAGCTGCTGCTGAACTGTTCCCACCCTTCCCAGGTAAAACACCTGAATACGTACAAGGGCTTGAAAGCCTAGAGTAAGGGCAACGGAACCACACAAGCGACAGCCCACAGGCCAACTTGGTGCCTGCAGGCCAGCCAGGATGGTCCTGGCCCCGGGCGCTCTTCCAGAAGTTTTCCATTGCCCTGCCTGAGATACCCCTCCTGTCCCGGCACCCACTGGTTTTTTCCTTCCTCACCTCTGTCCGGAGAGAAATTCCAGCGGTAGGTATGGGTGACACATCCTCTTCTTTATAGGTGGCAGCCTGGCAACTCCTGCAGAAAGGCCAGCAGAGCCCCACTCACACCGGGCCACCCACAAAGCCATGGCCCCTCACTCCCTCCCACCAGCACAGCCCCGAGACTGCTGACGGGGCAGAGAATCTGGAGTCAGGCACAGCTTCAGGGGCTATTGCTGCCTGGAGCACTCTTTATATTGACCTCAACCAGGCACACTTGGGGAGGGCCGGCCGGCAGGGTAAGGCTGCCCAGGTCAGCTAATCCACAACCCTCAGGGAATCACATTGTTGAAAATGGACCTCGCTAAGGCAGAAGAGAAGTCAAGGAAAAAAAGGACACAATGCCATTTGCAGCCCCGTAGATGAGTCTGGAGGTAATCACGTGACTTGTAGTAAGTCAGAAAGTGAAAGACACATATCGTGTCATATCACTTATAGGTGTTACCTAAAAATGGATACCAGGGCAGATATTTCCACGGAGAAGGGCAATCACAGATTCATTAAAAAACTTATGGTTCACCAATGGAAAGGTGTGAGGATTGGTTTCATTACGATATCGGGGTTAACAGACATATACAAACACAGGGGACATATATAATCACCAAAGACCTACGGAATACCAAGAGAAGACTACTCAACATTCTGTCATAACGTACATGGGAACAGGATCCCAGGAAGAACAGACATCTGTATATGTGTAAAAGAACCACATCTTCCACACCTACAACAAGCCAAACATTGTAATCAAACTTGCTGTAATACAAAATAAAAACATAAATTAAAAACACGAACAAGGGCTTCCCTGGTGGCGCAGTGGTTGAGAGTCCGCCTGCCGATGCAGGGGACACGGGTTCGTGCCCCTATCCCGGAAGATCCCACGTGCCGCGCAGCGGCTGGGCCCGCGAGCCATGGCCGCGGAGCCTGTGTGTCCGGAGCCTGTGCTCCGCAACGGGAGAGGCCACAGCAGTGAGAGGCCCGCATACAGCAAAAAAAAAAAAAAAAAAAAAAAAAAAAAAAAAAAAAAAAAAAAAAAAAAAAAAAAAAACACGAACAAGAAGTAGTGAGACAAACTTGAGGGGCTTTCTCCTGGCACATTCCATTCTAAATTCCAATCTAGAACACGACTTCCATTGAGGCTCTGTTGCCCTAGTAACCAGATTCGGTAAGGGAGAACTGCTGCCACCTTGTGGCCGTTTCACACAACAGCAGCTTTAATCCCAGCGCTAATGGTCAGTTGATATTCAAAATCATTGCTGGCCTGTAAATGACACCTGCCCTGAAAACAAATCCTGGGGTCACATATCGACCAAAAATTTCAAAGGACGTCCATATTTCAAAACGACCGTTTCAAGAGGCATATTTTACGCACATTAGTGTTCTGCTTCTATTTCTTTCTTTCTCTTTTGGTTAAAAAAATGGGAATGGAAAAAGGCATCCCTCAGAATGGGAGAAAATCGTTGCAAACGAATCAATGGACAAAGGTTTAATCTCCAATATATATAAACAGCTCATGCAGCTTAATATTAGAAAAACAAACAACCCAATACAAAAATGGGCAGAAGATCTAAAGAGACGTTTCTTCAAAGAAGACAACACCGAGATGGCCAAGACGCACATGAAAAGCTGCTCAAGAGCACTAATTATTAGAGAAATGCAAATCAAAAGTACAATGAGGTGGGCTTCCCTGGTGGCGCAGTGGTTGAGAGTCCGCCTGCCGATGCAGGGGACACGGGTTCGTGCCCCGGTCTGGGAGGATCCCACATGCCGCGGAGCGGTTGGGCCTGTGAGCCATGGCCATTGGGCCTGCGCGTCCGGAGCCTGTGCTCCGCAACGGGAGAGGCCACAACAGTGAGAAGCCCGCATACAGCAAAAAAAAAAAAAAAAAGTACAATGAGGTATCACCTCACACCTGTTAGAATCGGCATCATCAGAAAATCTACAAACAACAAATTCTGGGGAGGGTGTGGACAAAAGGAGCCCTCTTCCACTATTGGTGGGAATGTAAATTGATACAGTCACTATGGGGAACAGTAAGGAGTTTCCATAAAAAAGCTAGAAATAGAATTACACTCTGATCCAGCAATCCCACTTCTGGGCATATACCCAGAGAAAACCATAAATCAAAAAGACACATTCACCACAATGTTCATTGCAGCACTATTTACAATAGCCAGGTATTGGAAGCAACCGAAATGCCCAGAGACAGACGAATGGATAAAGATGTGGTACATATATAAAATGGAATATTACTCAGCCATAAAAAGCAATGAAACTGGGTCATTTGTAGAGACATCGATGGATCTAGAGACTGTCATACAGAATGAAGTAAGTCAGAAAGAGGAAAACAAATATTGTATATTAATGGATATATGTGGAACCTAAAAATGGTACAGATGAACTGGTTTGCAGAGAAGAAATAGAGAAACAGAGGTAGAGAACAAACGTATGGACACCAAGTGTGGGAAGCCATGGGGTGGTGGTGGTGGGATGATTTGGAGATTGGGATTGAACTGTATACATGGATATGCATAAAATACATAACAAATAATAACCTGCTGTATAAAAAATAAATAAAATTAAAGTTCAAAATTTTAAAAAATAAAATTTAAAAATAAAACAGAAAAAAGTTCTTCCCTTCACACAGATGCATTTATATGAATGAATCATTTCCATGCTTATATCTATAAATACATAAAAGAGGAATAAAATCTAACTTGAACCATAAAAGAAAAAAAAAAAACCTGAACCCACCAGTTATACAGAGGAACACCCAATCAGGGCACTTGCTCCAGCGGAAAACAATTCTGAAATTGGTCAGAGGTGGGGAATCATCTCCCATACAGCCAGCAACCCACACCCCACACAAGGAGCGTCCTCATTGCAAAGCTGGGGGACCGTGCCGAGGCATCTGTGAGTAAACGTGAGCTGAGCCCCAGGCCAGCTGCTGCTGAACTGTTCCCACCCTTCCCAGGTAAAACACCTGAATATGTACAAGGGCTTGAAAGCCTAGAGGAAGGGCCACGGAACCACACAAGCGACAGCCCACAGGCCAACTTGGTGCCTGCAGGCCAGCCAGGATGGTCCTGGCCCCGGGCACTCTTCCAGAAGTTTTCCATTGCCCTGCCTGAGATACCCCTCCTGTCCCGGCCCCCACTGGTTTTTTTCCTTCCTCACCTCTGTCCGGAGAGAAATTCCAGCGGAAGGTATGTGTGACACATCCTCTTCTTTATAGGTGGCAGCCTGGCAACTCCTGCAGAAAGGCCAGCAGAGCCCCACTCACACCGGGCCACCCACAAAGCCATGGCCCCTCACTCCCTCCCACCAGCACAGCCCCGAGACTGCTGACGGGGCAGAGAATCTGGAGTCAGGCACAGCTTCAGGGGCTATTGCTGCCTGGAGCACTCTTTATATTGACCCCAACCAGGCACACCTGGGGAGGGCCGGCCGGCAGGGTAAGGCTGCCCAGGTCAGCTAATCCACAGCCCTCAGGGAATCACATTGTTGAAAATGGACCTCGCTAAGGCAGAAGAGAAGTCAAGGAAAAAAAGGACACAATGCCATTTGCAGCCCCGTAGATGAGTCTGGAGGTAATCACGTGACTTGTAGTAAGTCAGAAAGTGAAAGACACATATCGTGTCATATCACTTATAGGTGTTACCTAAAAATGGATACCAGGGCAGATATTTCCACGGAGAAGGGCAATCACAGATTCATTAAAAAACTTATGGTTCACCAATGGAAAGGTGTGAGGATTGGTTTCATTACGATATCGGGGTTAACAGACATATACAAACACAGGGGACATATATAATCACCAAAGACCTACGGAATACCAAGAGAAGACTACTCAACATTCTGTCATAACGTACATGGGAAAAGGATCCCAGGAAGAACAGACATCTGTATATGTGTAAAAGAACCACATCTTCCACACCTACAACAAGCCAAACATTGTAATCAAACTTGCTGTAATACAAAATAAAAAAATAAATTAAAAACACGAACAAGAAGTAGTGAGACAAACTTGAGGGGCTTTCTCCTGGCACATTCCATTCTAAATTCCAATCTAGAACACGACTTCCATTGAGGCTCTGTTGCCCTAGTAACCAGATTCGGTAAGGGAGAACTTCTGCCAACTTGTGGCCCTTTCACACAACAGCAGCTTTAATCCCAGCGCTAATGGTCAGTTGATATTCAAACTCATTGCCGGCCTGTAAATGACACCTGCCCTGAAATCAAATCCTGGGGTCACAT
Organism: Mesoplodon bidens; assembly: GCF_964165515.1. NCBI lineage: Eukaryota > Metazoa > Chordata > Mammalia > Artiodactyla > Ziphiidae > Mesoplodon > Mesoplodon bidens. The sequence continues at coordinate 589,903 of NW_027671495.1, forward strand.
ATCGACCAAAAAATTCAAAGGACGTCCATATTTAAAAACGACCATTTCAAAAGGCATATTTTACGCACATTAGTGTTCTGCTTCTATTTCTTTCTTTCTCTTTTGGTTAAAAAAAACGGGAATGGAAAAATGCATCCCTCAGAATGGGAGAAAATCGTTGCAAACGAATCAATGGACAAAGGTTTAATCTCCAATATATATAAACATCTCATGCAGCTTAATATTAGAAAAACAAACAACCCAATACAAAAATGGGCAGAAGATCTAAAGAGACGTTTCTTCAAAGAAGACACCGAGATGGCCAAGACGCACATGAAAAGCTGCTCAAGAGCACTAATTATTAGAGAAATGCAAATCAAAAGTACAATGAGGTGGGCTTCCCTGGTGGCGCAGTGGTTGAGAGTCCGCCTGCCGATGCAGGGGACACGGGTTCGTGCCCCGGTCTGGGAGGATCCCACATGCCGCGGAGCGGTTGGGCCCGTGAGCCATGGCCATTGGGCCTGCGCGTCCGGAGCCTGTGCTCTGCAACGGGAGAGGCCACAACAGTGAGAGGCCCGCATACAGCAAAAAAAAAAAAAAAAAAGTACAATGAGGTATCACCTCACACCTGTTAGAATCGGCATCATCAGAAAATCTACAAACAACAAATTCTGGGGAGGGTGTGGACAAAAGGAGCCCTCTTCCACTATTGGTGGGAATGTAAATTGATACAGTCACTATGGGGAACAGTAAGGAGTTTCCATAAAAATCTAGAAATAGAATTACCCTCTGATCCAGCAATCCCACTTCTGGGCATATACCCAGAGAAAACCATAAATCAAAAAGACACATTCACCACAATGTTCATTGCAGCACTATTTACAATAGCCAGGTATTGGAAGCAACCGAAATGCCCAGAGACAGACGAATGGATAAAGATGTGGTACATATATAAAATGGAATATTACTCAGCCATAAAAAGGAATGAAACTGGGTCATTTGTAGAGACATCGATGGATCTAGAGACTGTCATACAGAATGAAGTAAGTCAGAAAGAGGAAAACAAATATTGTATATTAATGCATATATGTGGAACCTAAAAATGGTACAGATGAACTGGTTTGCAGGGAAGAAATAGAGACACAGAGGTAGAGAACAAACGTATGGACACCAAGTGTGGGAAGCCATGGGGTGGTGGTGGTGGGATGATTTGGAGATTGGGATTGAACTGTATACATGGATATGCATAAAATACATAACCAATAATAACCTGCTGTATAAAAAATAAATAAAACTAAAGCACAAAATTTTAAAAAATAAAATTTAAAAATAAAACAGAAAAAAGTTCTTCCCTTCACACAGATGCATTTATATGAATGAATCATTTCCATGCTTATATCTATAAACACATAAAAGAGGAATAAAATCTAACTTGAACCATAAAAGAAAAAAAAAAACCTGAACCCACCAGTTATACAGAGGAACACCCAATCAGGGCACTTGCTCCAGCGGAAAACAATTCTGAAATTGGTCAGAGGTGGGGAATCATCTCCCATACAGCCAGCAACCCACCCCCCACACAAGGAGCGTCCTCATTGCAAAGCTGGGGGACCGTGCCGAGGCATCTGTGAGTAAACGTGAGCTGAGCCCCAGGCCAGCTGCTGCTGAACTGTTCCCACCCTTCCCAGGTAAAACACCTGAATATGTACAAGGGCTTGAAAGCCTAGAGGAAGGGCCATGAAACCACACAAGCGACAGCCCACAGTCCAACTTGGTGCCTGCAGGCCAGCCAGGATGGTCCTGGCCCCGGGCGCTCTTCCAGAAGTTTTCCATTGCCCTGCCTGAGATGCCCCACTGTCCCGGCCCCCACTGGTTTTTTCCTTCCTCACTTCTGTCCGGAGAGAAATTCCAGCGGAAGGTATGGGTGACACATCCTCTTCTTTATAGGTGGCAGCCTGGCAACTCCTGCAGAAAGGCCAGCAGAGCCCCACTCACACCGGGCCACCCACAAAGCCATGGCCCCTCACTCCCTCCCACCAGCACAGCCCCGAGACTGCTGACGGGGCAGAGAATCTGGAGTCAGGCACAGCTTCAGGGGCTATTGCTGCCTGGAGCACTC